>NC_091637.1:66613546-66919415 GCF_027580195.1 Bos mutus
TTGGAACTTTGCTTCTTTGGGGTTGAGGCACACTGGTCACCCCTCTGCCTGTAAGAGCTCTCTACAGTCTGTGGGCTAGCAGTGTGCTGATCTTTTAAAGTTTCTTTCCCTACCCAATCCCCCTTTTTTGATGAGGTTTCAGTGAGGTCTGTTAGGTGTGCATCCTGCAGCTTAATTGGCTTAAAATGTTCTCTCCTTTGGTGTCTCTTTGGGGACCAACTGGGAGAAAAAAAAAACCAATAGTGTAACCGTTTTGATACTGAAAATTGATAAATGTCTTTTTGAAATAAAGAACCAGTTCCTCCAAAAAAAAAAGAATCCCTTGATGACTCAGAAAAATAAAAACTACTTTCCTGTTCTAGTGGTTAAAACTGAGCTTCCACTGCAGGGGGCAAAGGTTTGATGCCCAGTCAGGGAACTAAGATCCCACCTGTGACAAGTCATGGCAAAACCAAAGAACAGAACTAGACAAAAATAAGGAGAAGAGAAAAGAGATTTGATTTAACCCAGGGGAGAAATAGAAGAAAAAGACGATCTTAACAGAAATGAAAACTAAAGTGTAAGATGCCACAGAAGAATCAATGTAAATAAAAATCTAGGGCTGCTCTGGCGGCTCAGTGGTAAAGAATCCTCCCACCAATGCAGAAGACACAGGTTCAATCCCTGATGTGGGAAGAGCCCATGTGCCTCAGAGCAACGCAGCCCGTGTGCACGCCACAGCTCCTGAAGCCCCGTGCCCTAGAGCCCGCGCTCCGTGGCGAGAGAAGATAGCCTGATGAGGTCCACCCGCGCGCTCTGCAACCAGAGAAAAGCCTGTGCAGCAACCAAAACCCAGCATAGCCAAAAATAAACAAAAAATTAAAAAAAAAATCAAATGAAAGGCAGTGAAGAAACGGAGGAAAGGATCTGAAAAAGTAAAAATGGGACAAATAATTAAAAAGGGTCAGGGACAAAGCAGCTGGAGACTGAAATGGAAGACAGGTAAAGAAGGCACAACATATACATAACAAGAGTCCCTGAAGAATCAAAACAATAAAACATCATATCTGAACCTGAAACCCAAGACAACTTTCCAGACATTAAAAAAAAAAAAAAAAAGACCTGAATCTACAGACTGAAAGGCTCATCAAATTTAAAAATAAGTAAGTGTCCTGCTTTTTTTGGAGCCAGACCAGTTGATATTGAAAGCTGATATGGAACAACCAACATGTAAGAACAGCTAGGAAAACACTGAAAAGAAAGAGGTGTGATGGGAGACTTGGCCCCATGGAATTTCAAGCCTCCATGATGTGGTCCCAGAGCAGAGACAGAAAGACAATGGAACAGAATAACATATCCAGAAGAGACCAAACTCAGAGAAACTGAGCGTATCATGGAGATGCTGCTTCAGATCAGTGGGCAAAGACATCTAAGTTCGTGCTGGGACAACCGAAGAGCCTTTTAATTAGATAAAATCAGATCCATTCTTTATATAAGAATAAACTCCAAATGGAGTTTATGTAAAAAATAAAACCATTAGAAGAAAACAACCAATAAATTTAATACATTACAAAACCTGCCTGTGGGACCTCCCTGGAGTGGCTGAGACTCTGGGCCCCCAGTGCAGGGGGCCTGAGGTCAATCCCTGATCAGGGAACTAGATCCCTCGTGTCACAAGTAAGACCCAGCACAGCCAAATAAACAATTTTTTTTTTAAAACAAAGAGTTGAATAGAAATGTTAAAATTAAAAACAAAACCCTGCCAGGCTACAATCCCTGGGAGCCTGTGCCTCTTGGGTCTCTGCTCTGCTGGTTTCTGAGGCTGACCTCCTAGGAACGGTGGTGCCCACTGGCGTGCTCGGCCAGGTCGGAGGTCACCGCTGCTTCCTGCAGTGAGCCTCGAAGGGGTCCAGCTGCCAAAGGCGGGGCGCAGCCGCTCTGTCTGCAGGAGCCCGGCTCGGGGGCAGTGGGCACTGCCCTAAGAAGTCGCCATGGCCCACATCCTCCCATGAGAAAGGGGCCCAAAGCTATGGTCTGAACCCGCCGTTATGAACCTCCCGTCATTCTGATGGGAGTCACTCACCTCCGGCCCCACCACAGGCAGCCTTAACTTACTCAGGCACACCCCTGAGACAGGGGTAGGACTGACTTCCTGTTCTATCTAACTCTGCGAACTGTGTTGTTAGACTAGGTCATTCAAGCACTTGGTCTGAATACTGCGTTGACTTTAAGAATGTCAAATTATGCATTTTAATGTTTCCTACTATGCCCTGAAGTTAAAAGATAGAGCAAAGTTTCTACACAACCAATTAAGAAAATCAACAGAAAGCCTTCTACTTAGGGAAAAACAGGAAAGAATAAACTGTTCAAAAGGCAGTCAAATTAATTTCCCTGGAGATCTGTGACAACTACAAAGACATTCATCTCTCCGTAGTGAATTAAGCAAAATTCCATCAAGAAGAGTATAAAATCTGATGTTGAAAACAGAAACAGTGACTGTTATAAAAGCAGGCATAGTGACATTACAGGACACAGGAGAGGGAAGAGCACCTCTGGCCCAGACCTCGGTGCCCTGAAAGCACCACCCGCTAGGGGGCAGTACCCCGGGCTCCCCGTGGCACAGAGACCAGTGCCCGGGCAGGACCGCGTGGCCCCTGGAAAGCTGCCCCCTCCCAGGGCAACACGGTCCCACTCATGGCAGGGCTTGAAGGGCTGTTCCTTTGACACTGGGCACCATCGCCACCCTAGAAGCACGAGCTGCATCTGGTTAGGAAAATCCCTGAGAGGCTCAGAGGCGTGGAAAGTGCTTAGTGAAAGAAGCCGGTGTAGAATCTGCGACCCGTGCAGTTCACACTCAGTTCACACTCACGGTGTTCGAGGGGGAACCGCGTGACACTAACTGGGCCCAGGCGGGAAGGAGGGATGAGAGAGATGTACCTACTTATGTAAAACAGTCAAACCTCCACTTAAACAGACGTGCTCTGAGACCCCCGCCCTCACCCCACAAAATGCAGCAGCAATAGAAACACATTTCTGTTAGTTGGAAATATGCAGGCAAATACCAGAAGAAACAACTATAAATTGACGATAGTTACCTATGGCAGGGGCGTCAGTGTGGAGCAGGACTGAACACTCATGTTTTGTTATAAGCCCTGTACAACTATTTGAATTTCTAAAACTACCGCCATGAAACATTTTGATGAAAAGAAGTAAAACAGAACCAACAACCCCTGCCCCTACCACCACCCAACCCCGCAGGACTGAATCCCTGTCTTAAACAGCAGAGTGAGACGGACACAGAGGTGCAGGCTGGGCAACGACTAAGGCCGCGGTCCTGGCGGCGGGGGCCGTGCGGCGAGCAGCAGGGGGCCTGTCCCACGCTGCCACCCCCGTCTGCCACGCAGGAGCAGTTACACTCGTTCGAGTCCTTTATACTGCTGTGATGGGAGCCCCCTCAACTCAACCCCCCTAATGTTCTGTGGGTGACCGGGAACGAGCTCTGGGGGGGCGGGCAGGGCAGAGCAGGAGCCAATGGCAGGCAGACACCAAAGGACAAGGTGACCTTAGCTGACAGCAGCTGCCACAGAGCAGTGACCCGGGAAGGCACCCCACATTGTGGCAGCCAAAGGGAGGACCCCAACCTCCCAAATTCTCCGCAGAGCCTGGCGATGGGGCTCTAAAAGGAATGCTTCAACACGTTAATGGTGGTTTCCATAAAACACCTAACAAGGTGATTACCTGTGTACGTAATGAAGCTGATGGATGGAATCGATCGCCAACACCATTTCACCGATGTAGAATCTTGCCATATCTTCTGGAAGCTTGTCCTCAAATTTACTGAGCAGGGTCAGTAAATCGCCACCCACGTAGTAATCCATGACCAAGTACTGCAAATAGGCAGGGAAGACAGCATCCATCACCACCAGACCTCATGATCAGAGGCCACGCTCCTGCCGCAGAGCTTCTGGACCCGCGGAGTCTGGAGGGACGGCACCCAAGTGGCTCCTGTTGCCCAGGACGCGCCCCCGGAATGTGGACCTTGAGGCACTCTGGGTGTGAAGTGACACATCCACCAGGGAACAGAGCTCAGTAAATATCTATTCTTGTCAATAAAATTTCTGCCTGCACAACATAACCAGATGGTATCAATACAGAAACCACACTCAATTTACAAATTGATCAGAGGACTGTTGATTTAACCCTAACCCTGGACCCAGAAACTGTTCATACAATGGTGAAAAACCATGGATGCCTAACTCGCCCAGCCACTGGGAAGACTGACTGATAACCAACAGGCTGTGCCCAATAAACCCCAGCTGTCCCCCTCAAAACAAACATGTATTTTTTCGAATCTAAACAGTCTAACACACCATGTTACCTAGTCCTGGCCTACTGAATCTAATGGATTTCTCTGAGGTCTGAAAGAGATTATTTTAAGATAAATGAAAGAAATTCTACATGACTCCACTTCCTGGAAGCACATGGAGTCCACCACTCAGAGTGAATTCACATGTCACCTGAGGCCCTGCCCTGCAAGTCCCGTGCGGCCACGGCTGGGGAAACGTGCCGGCCGCTCCCCGGGCGGAGGAGCTGGGCTAAGACCAGTTTCCCCGAGGTCCGTGCAGACTCCGTCCACTCAGAGCTCCGTGGCGTGGACATTTCCAGGTTCAGGCAAACCTGGCAAGTCCTTCTCAGAGTTAAAAGTCCTAACAAAGCCATCATGAGTCATTCGGGGCCCAAGCCAAAGGTCTGATTTACCTTTCACTCCAAACTGGTTGTCCTGCACCTGTTCGCTTTTTTAATTAATTTATTATAATTGGAGGCTAATTACTTTACAATGTTGTGGTGGTTTTTCCCATATATCGACATGAATCAGCCACAGGCGTACGTGTGCCCCCTATCTCAAACCCCCTCCCCACCTCCCTCCCCATCCCCTCCCTCTGGGTGGTTCCAGTGCACCGGCTGTGAGTGCCGTGTTTCCATCAAACCTGAACTGGTCATCTATTTCACATATGGTAATATGCATGTTTCAGTGCCATTCTCTCAAATCATCCCACCCTTGCCTTCTCCCACAGAGTCCAAAAGTCTGTTCTTTATATCTATGTCTCTCTTGGTATCTCACATATAGGATTGTCGTTATCATCTTTCTAAATTCCACATACACGTTAATATACTGTATTGGTGTTTTTCTTTCTGACTTACTTCACTCTATATAATAGGCTCCAGTTTCATTCATCTCGTTAGTACTGATTCAAATGTGTTCTTTTTAATGGCTGAGTATACTCCCTTGTGTATATGTACCACAGCTTTCTTATCCATTCGTCTGCCGATGGGCATCTAGGTTGCTTCCACGTCCTGGCTATTATAAACAGTGCTGCGATGAACACTGGGGTACACGTGCCTCTTTCAATTCTGGTTTCCTCAGTGTGTATGCCCAGCAGTGGGATTGCTGGATCATACGGCAGTTCTCTTTCCAGTTTTTTAAGGAATCTCCACACTGTTCTCCATAGTGGCTGTACTAGTTTGCATTCCCACCAAGAGTGTAAGAGGTTCCCTTTTCTCTGCACCCTCTCCAGCGTTTACTGTTTGTAGACTTATTGATAGCAGCTGTTGTGAGCGGTGTGAGACGGTACATCGTTGTGGTTTTGATTTGCATTTCTCTGATAACGAATGATGCTGAGCATCTTTTCACGTGTCTGTTAGTTATCTGTGTGTCTTCTGCACCTGTTCTCTTACACGTCCAAGCTCATGCTACCCACACGCACGAGTCACAAAGTGATGAGCTGACACTGCAAGTAAGCCCCAGCTCCAGTTGGAACAAACAGCTGACAAGAACACGGGGACCAAGAGTCACCCCCAAACCTATGTCAGCAGCCCCAGTGGGCAGGGCTGCAAACCAGCATTTGTTGTTCGACGCGCCCGCCAGGGAAACTCGACGGAAAAGCCACTCAGGTCAAGGCGCCAATGTTCTGAATTCCCAGTTTCTTATTCTTACATATAATTCAAGACAGAAAACCCCCATTTCATAATAAACCAAGTGAAGAAAATAAGCACGCTATCTAATGATCAGAGGGAAGAAGTTCACCTGCATGATCACATTGCAACCAACCCTCGGTTTTATCGTCAGATGCACGTTTGGGCAGTGACAGTCCCAGAGAGCCTTGCTCATTCTCAGTGCTGGCACACAAGAGTCAGAACCCCTGGCATGACGTCACGGGCCGGGGCCCTCGGGGCCCACACTTACCAGGTAGTTCTCGTCCTGGAAGGCGTAGTGCAGCGTGGTGATCCACTGACAGTCCCCGTTCACCAGCACGTCTCGCTCTTCCCGGAAACAGGCCGTCTGTGAAGTGGGGAGAAAGCCAGGCTGTGTCCACTGGGATGGCGCCTGCAGGGCGCAGCCCCGAGCAGACGCAGGCTCCGAGGCCACGGCCCCCGCCCTGCAGTGGACAGAGGCTCTGAGCAGACGCAGGCTCTGAGGCCATGGCCTCCACCCTCCAGGCCTGCAGTGGACGGAGGCTCTGAGTGGACGCTGGCTCCGAGGCCACGGCCCCCGCCCTGCAGTGGACGGAGGCTCTGAGCGGATGCAGGCTGAGTGGACAGAGGCTCTGAGCAGACGCAGGCTCTGAGGCCACGGCCTCCACCCTCCAGGCCTGCAGTGGACGGAGGCTCTGAGTGGACGCTGGCTCCGAGGCCACGGCCCCCGCCCTGCAGTGGACGGAGGCTCTGAGCGGATGCAGGCTGAGTGGACAGAGGCTCTGAGCAGACGCAGGCTCTGAGGCCACGGCTCCCGCCCTCCAGGCCTGCAGTGGACGGAGGCTCTGGGCAGACGCTGGCTCCGAGGCTATGGCCCCTGCCCTCCAGGCCTGCAGTGGACGGAGGCTTTGAGTGGACGCTGGCTCTGAGGCCACAGCCCCCGCCCTTCAGGCCTGCAGTGGACGGAGGCTCTGAGTGGACGCTGGCTCCGAGACCACGGCCCCACCCCCCACCCCCCAGGACGCAGGGACCAGGCGCATGGCGTCTCCCCGTGAGGGCTCCCACAGCAGCAGCGGGATCTCTGCTCTCTCCTGCCCCCGTGGCCCCACCCCAAGTGTGTTGGGGCTGCTGAGAAGTCACCTCCCCGCAGGGGGCTCGCACCCACCCCTCCACACGCCCCTTCCAGGGCCAACACGTGAGATTCAGCCCAGCTCACACTTGGACTTGGTGCACAGTATGCCAATTACAGGTTCTGTGTAACCAGGTTTAAATTTAGAAAGCAATATTCAACTCTGTAAATGTGCTCACGCACCATGACCAGTGTGATAAGGTGAGTCATCTACGCCTAAAGCTTTTATAATTTTTAATGTTTACCTTACACATACGTCACTAGAGATTAACGTAACAAGTTACATTACATGTGGCCCAACTAGCTTCTTTCATAAGTCAATCCCTTCCGTAAAAACTTAAACTTCAATAGAATTTGCTACTAGTATTTCTTTCCCCGAGTACTTTATTCAGTCCCCAAACTTTCATGTAACAGTATCTTTTCCCCTGAGAAATGCTCCAGTGACTTTCCTGTGTTCACTGACCTGCCAGCGATGACAGGAAGAAGGGCTGCTGGGGCCGTTGGTGATGGATAAAGACGGAGAGGGGAGACACGCAGTGGATGGGGCGGGGCTGGGGGAAGGACGTGGAGTGGACGGGGCGGGGCCGGGAGGGGAGGGGGACGAGGAGTGGACAGGGTAGGGCCAGGGAGGGGAGGGGGACGAGGAGTGGACGGGGTGGGGCGGGGGGGGGGACGTGGAGCGGACAGGGTGGGGCCAGGGGGGAGGATGCAGAGTGGACAGGGTGGGGCCAGGGAGGGGGGGGACGCAGAGTGGACAGGGTGGGGCCAGGGAGGGGGGGACGCAGAGTGGACAGGGTGGGGCCAGGGGGGGGGGACGCAGAGTGGACAGGGTGGGGCCAGGGAGGGGGACGCAGAGTGGACAGGGTGGGGCTGGGGGACGAGAGTGGACAGGGTAAATGGGGGGACGAGGAGTGGACAGGGTGGGGCCGGGGGGGGGACGCGGAGTGGACAGGGTGGGGCCAAGAAGGGGGCAGAGAAGGCCGAGTCACGGGACGCCTGCATTTCGAGTCGGGTGACCCTGACACTGGTGACAACACACGTTTGAACAATGACACGTGTAAGGCCGTGTGACGGGTCCAGCTGCAGATGGAAAGAGGACACGAGTGTGGACAGGGGAGGGGAGAAGCAGCATGTGGTTTAAAAGGACAGAGCTGGGTGGCCAGCAGGGAGCTGAGGCGGGAGCACTGGTGAGGGAGGAGGGACGGCCTGCGCTCAGGAGAGCCTCGTGTGTACTGTCCACACGGCGTGGCCACTAGCATCAGCAGGTAAACATCCATGAAAACAGCAAAGGGGCCACCTGGAGTTACCAGGAGGCATCAGAGTGACGGGATGAGAAGGAATTTCCAGAGGAGGAGGGGGTGGTTCTGGAGGGGAGTGCCCGGGGCAGACAAAGGGCAGCAGCGGCCTGGGGGGGGGATGGGGGCGGGGCGGGGAGAGTGAGGCCAGGGGCATGAAACAGCCGCCACCCAGGTGGACAAGGAAAAGAAACAGGCTGCCCTGCAGTGGTCACCTACTTTTATTTATAACCTTCCCTCCTCTAGAGGAGGGAGGGCAAAACATTCCCAGATTCAAGAATCCTTCTGCACCGGTAGCAGAACTGAGATAAGATGCCTGAGGGTTTTTTCCTGGCTGCATCAGGCCCGTGACATCTCAGCTCCCTGACAGGGACTGAACCCACGCTCTGTGCAGTGGAAGCTTGGGAGTCCTAACCACTGGACTGCTGCCCCCGCAGACACACCCAAGGGGGCTCTCAAGAGAGAGGCACCTGGCCAGAGCCGACACCGAGAGGGATGGGTGGGAGAGGCTGAGGGCCTGCTGACAGAAAGCAGCAGCTCTTGTCAAGAAGGGAAGGACGGACAGACAGAAGGAAGGACAGACAGAAAGAAGGAAGGTCCAGATGTGCAAGGACTGTGGTTCTCACCATCTGGGCTCCGTCAGACCTTTCCTGACATAGAAACTGCCTGTTTATGGATTTATTTAAGGCGCCTCACTTACCTCTGCTCTTTTCAGCATTTCCCACTTGTTAAGGATTTTCATGGCGTATATTCGTTCAGTGTTCTTCATTTTGACAACAGCAACCTGTCATACAAATGTGAGTTCAACAAAAATTCAGTTAACGAAGCACAAAAGGTCAGCAGCACATTTCATTAATTACAGAGAAAACTTAACTGCCTGGAAACCCTGGAAAATGAGCTGTTAAGGAAAGTAAAATTTTCTATTTAAGTGAAGATTTGCCCTTTTAAGCATCAAAACTCGATTCTAGGACTTCCCTGGTGACACAACGGGTAAGACCCCACCTGCCAACGCCGGGGACAATCCCCGGCCTGGGAAGGCTGCATGTGCCTCGGGGCAACTACAGCCCGATGCGAAACCCCAGAGCCCACGCCCCGTGCTCGGCCACAGGGGAGGCCACCGCAGAAGTCTGAGCACCACACCCAAGACAGCCCCTGTTCTCTCGCAGCTAGAGAAAGCCCGAGCAGCAAAAAAGGTCCAGTGTAAACAAAAATAAAAATAAATTGATTAAAAAGAAAGTCGGTTCTAGCCACATGCGGCCTGAATGACCTCCGTCGCCGGCTCAGCCCCCATCACTTCGGAGCTGAAGCACCAGAGCACGTGGTCTGCTGGCCTCTCTCTGGGGTCTGCACATTTACACAGCGATGGCTTTGCATTCTGTCAGGGGCTCCCAAGCTCCCCTCCTGCATTCTGGGGCTTCATCTCCCGGCACACCCACCCCCCTCCACCTCTCAGTCCTATGGCCAGCCCTGCACATGCCAGGACTTGCCTCTGGGATTTTTTCTTCACAAGGGCAGTGAGTAACTGGGGTAGGGGATGTCTTCCTATATCTCACTGTTCACTGAACCCAGTGTGGGCAAGACGCACTGGGCAGAGCAGCTGGTGCTCTCTCTGGGCTGGTGCAGCAGCCCTACCGCAGACCATCATGTAGCTCCAAGGGCTTTTCAGGTGGAGCTTATACACGTTTACAGAACAAAAGTGGCCCATGAGGTATGTCGCGACACGCACGTGCGGTGCTGTATGTGGTCTCAGCTGTTACATAACCATGTATTTACAAAACGAGGGTGAGAGGCTGTGGGACAAGATAGCCTGAGCACCACCGTCTCGGCTAATTTGCTCTTTTCCTACAGGGAGCTCCAAAGTGTAAGCTGGGCAGATTCACTTCTTTGTGCCTCAGTTTCTACAACTAGGAAATGGACAACAGCAGGACTGTCCTAAGCCTGCCGTGTGAATCAAGACTCGACACGCTCAACACGGCTCAGGGTGGTTTAGGAACATAGGTATTAGCCCTCAACATGCTGGCTGTCAGCCATATTCGTCAAGGTACAACTCAAATGCCACCTCGTCCAGGAAGTCCTCTTGGACTGCTGCTGCTGCTGCTGCTGCTAAGTCGCTTCAGTCCTGTCCGACTCTGTGCGACCCCAGAGACGGCAGCCCACCAGGCTCCCCCGTCCCTGGGATTCTCCAGGCAAGAACACTGGAGTGGGTTGCCGTTTCCTTCTCCAACACATGAAAGTGAGAAGTGAAAGTGAAGTCGCTCAGTCGTGTCCGACTCCTAGCGACCCCATGGACCGCAGCCCACCATGCTCCTCCGTCCATGGGTTTTCCGGGTGAGAGTACTGGAGTGGGCGCCAGTGCCTTCTCCTGGTCCCATCAAATCTGAAATGAACCCTTCCATTGCTGCACATGAGGTGTGAGGTCTGCACCGTCGTACGGCGCCTCCTACCCTATATAAACAAATCACTCACTCGTTGCCCTAAGTCCCCATCACAAAACCATAAGCAGTGATACTGACCCCTGCACCTGGGCTCTGCTGCCAAGGACTGCCACACACAGGGATAGGACAGAGAGTTACAAAAGCAAACCACTTATTCCCCTGCTTTCTAATCACCACCACACAGCAACATCATCGCAGCGGCCACAGGGGTGACATGCACAGAACACCGCCTGTGCCCGGGCTGTGCGGAGCAGCAGACCCTCTCCCTCAGCTCGCCCTCTCCAGTCCTAGATGATGGCTCCTTCTAATACCGTCACAGGTGTGCCATCTGAGGTGCAGAGCCTCATTCCCACAGGTGAGTGCTGGGAAGGACTGTCTTAGCACAATGGTCACAATTAGATATAATCCTCCCAGAGCCTGCAGAGGGTCGGAGGTACGTGCCCTGCACGGCTGGGCTCCCAGCCAGGGTCCCCTCCGCATGAGTGCCCACAACCACCCTCTGGCCCTCACCCCCTTCACCTCGTCACCGCCACTCCAAGGGCCGCTCCCCTCACACCACACCTAAGCGGCTGTCTGTCCGCTGCCGATTCAGAAATCACTGACCAAACTCACTACAATTCTGAATAAATTAAGAACAACAACAAATGAACATTTAGTGGGCTCTCCAACACGTCTAAGGACAGGAACTCTGAGCACACGCTGTCATCATCTGAGGAGTGTCTATTTCTTCCTGGGAATCAGCTATAATCTGGGTGGGTAAGATATTAAGTGGAGGAAAAAAACCTGCTAGTACTTAGTACAGAAACAGTTTAACCTGGTAAGCAAGGCAGAGCTGCTGACCTTTGAGAAAAAGAACGCGATTCTGAAAACGACAAGCATCAGTGACGACCCAGACCTTACCAGGAACGACACGCAGACCACAAGAGAGCGCGGCTCTCGAGAGGAGCCCTGCCGGGGCACAGAAAGCTTTCAGAGAGCACCCAGGACGGTTCTGATAAAGTACACGCGCACAGAGGCAGGGGAGGAGGGGGAGGGAGCGCAGGCGAGAGCAGCACAGCTATGCCACGATCAAGAAAATGAGATGAAACGCCAACAAAACGGTATCTGAGTAAAGGGCTGGACCGGTCTCTGAACCGCTCTATGCACACAGCTGTTCTCTTAATTTGAACCTGTTTCTAAACAAAGCTTTCACAGCTCTGCTTCTTTAAGTCATCCTAGGAACAAGAGGCAGCAGCGCAGGGTGGCTGGACACGCGGGCTTTGCGTCAGGCACAGGGGTCAGCGCTGCCCCCCACCGCCCACCTGCGGCCAGGCCCCCGCTCTGCGACTCAGCCTCGCACCTTCTCCATGTCCATGAAAGCATGTGAGGCCTGTGGTGCCCAGCACACGGTCACCCTCAGGGACCTGCCGTCACGTCCAAAGCCATGGCCCTGGGCACCGCACCGCGGAAGCTGGGGAGTAAGCCCCCACTGCAGTACAGGGTCGGAAGAACCTCCCGGGCCACTTCTCCACACTGAGGGGAGGACAGAGACGTGTTCAAAGCTCAGCAACAAGCCAACACCCTGAGACTCCAAGCCCTGGCTGAATAATAACCTAGAAATTTCACTGAGCTCTGCTACAATTTTGAGATAAGAGGGACATACTCCACTCCAAGCGGACTCTGCAAGTTCTTTCTACAGGCAGGGCTCTTGAACAGTGCCGCCATGGTGTCAGAGGCACAGGTGCACACACCTGTCTACGCACGGTACACACACCTATCTGTGTACAGCTGCACACACAAGGCGGATCTGCACACAGACTCTCCCCCATCCCTGGCTTGTCACGAGGAAGCAATCATTCAATTAGAACCACGTGTGAAGAACACTCAGGACACAACAATGATTAGGGTATTCCCATTCCCACTATCCGCTGGGTGCTCTGGAGACAGAGGAGCTGAAACGGGGCCACATTTCAGGCACGTGATGACAAGACCACTCCTGGGAGGAACGTCGGTGATGGGAAGGGGAGCCGCAGAGCCCAGAACTCCAGCTGCGCTGGTGAGGGCGGCGCCCGTGTACAGGCGGGCCGACGGACACAGGACGCCTGGCCGGGGGAGCTGGGTGAGGAGGGCTGGTGTGGGGGCCCAGGCCACAGAGCCCAGGAGGGCTGACGATGTACCTCTCACAGAGAAGCTGCTAAACCTGGAGAGGGAGCCAAGGCTGGACTCCAAGGATGCATCTCTCTTGATCCGGGAGGAACTGAAAAGTGATCAACGTTATCTTCTATGAAAATCGGAAACTGACTTTTGCATTAAGTTCTTTGGCAAAAAAGAGCACTGAAGATAACTGTCAAGTCTTCTGGCACAACAACGTCCCCCCTGGTGCTTTTGTTTTCTCCTCCCGAAGGCCATCCCTGTCCTGCCCTGGGGTCTCCTCCTGCCCCCCACCCTGACACCCTACAGGGCTTGCTGTCAGTGTGGAGCTCTGCGTGGCCAGCGCTGTGCCCAGCAGACCACCCCGCTCCTGGCACAGGGGAGACAGTCGGTGGAAGGGTATACTGAACTGAGCTGGGTTTCAGTTTGAAGAGAGATCTGCTGTTTCTCCGTGTAGCTCTCTTTTTCCCTGCTGGGGGAGGGCAGGGCTCCCAGGAGGTGGGGGCTCCGGGGAGAAAGGGGAAGGACTTCTCCGGGAACAGGATGCTCCATACTCACTGGGGAGCTGGTTGCAGAGGAGCAGATGACTGTCGTAACTAGAACCGTTCACCCAGATCTATGCATCTCATGGGGAGGTACACCTCAGTATCTGAAAGCAACAGCCAACGTCCCCGTCCCGCCCCAGCCTATAGCCGGTCGGGGGTCGCCCCGGGTCAGAGCTGCCCCCAGTGGCAGGCCTCCCCCTCCCTCTGCAGCCTGGAGAGATCTGCTCTCAGGTCTTCGGGGGGAGAGGAAGGTATGAGGACGACAGGTCCCCCACAGAGCGTGGGCCGGGGCCTGACGCGAGGCCGGGGGTTTCCACGGAAGAAAAAGAGCGCGACACACAGCCACCCACGTGTATGCCAGCAGGCCAGGCTTTCTCACGCAGGTACTCTGAAGGCGTTTTCATCGCAGCTGTCTCCTTCTGTGTATTCTACTCAAGCCCTGCAGATACAGCAGGGCTGTCCTCAGGTGCTGGCAGCGCAAGAATCATCAAAAATGCTGAGATGTTTTCTAAAACAGATGCCAGTCCGCAGCAGTCATGAGAAGCTCCAGGGCAAAGAAGCCATCTCATTAAACCCTGCTCTGCTTCCTTCCGCGTGTAGTGTGAAGTGTACGCCGTGCACGCAGAGTCACTGGCGAGCAGAGCACACGCGTGGCTGGGACGTGACAGGGCACTTGGCTCACCAACACACACAGCTCCCGGCCCAGGAGCACTGAAGCAAATCTGAAGGAGCGGCATTACTGCCGTTCAGTGAAGGGCCCCCTGCGAACGCACCGGATCCCGGCCCGCTGCTGGGTGCTGAGACAGGAGGTCAGCGGCTCTGGCCCGGGTGCACAGGCTGCTCCCATCTGTACCCCCCCCACACACACAGGCCTGGACTCAACCCCACAAGGACAGACGGGCGGCGGGCAGGCTACCAACAGTGAGCACTGCCGAGACGATCGTTCCTTTTTTCTAAAATGGCTGCCAAGACTTTTTTCAGCTGACAAATGGATAATTTTAAAAACTTACTCTGTCAGAAAGAACTATTCTGGTCCAGACAATATTTAGGGTAATTCACCAGTCACCACCTTTTGTTTTTTTTTTTCTCCTTTTTTTTTTTTTTTTCTCCTTAATTCTATCTTTCAGATTTTATCCACCAAGAACTCTCCAAATGATACCAATAAATTACCTCATCTCAAAAATCAACGTACAGGACCCTGGAAACGCTAGCTAACAGTTGATAGGCAAAACTGAAGGATGGGAGGGAAGGGAAGAGGGAGGAAGAAGCCCAGCTCACCTCACCAAAAGCGCCTCTTCCGATCACTTTAATGATCTCAAAGTCTTCTCGATGAAGCTGCATTTCCTTCACCAGTTGTGTGAACGGTTTTGCTACAAACGAAAAGAAGTCAAATTAACAGTTTACTCTAGTAAGTTGATAACAGATAAAGATTTTATCATTGGGGCATTCTAAGAAGTTATATTTTACTTAGAAGCAGTTTACTTTGTAAATGAATACTTTTTAAAACATGTAATATATCTGTAAGGATTCCCTTGGCAACTCAGTGGTAAAGAATCCACCTGCCAACGTAGGAGAAGTGGGCTCAATCCCTACAGAAGGAAATGGCAGCCCACTCCAGTATGCTTGCCTGGGAAATGCCATGGACAGCCTGTGGGGTTGCAAAGAGTCAGACACAACGTGGCGCCTAACACCAACACTTGAGAAGTCATGGACAGCTGGAGAGTCGGCGAGTACACCAGACTAAGGTGGGCATCCGTACTGGACACGCACTTCAGCATGTGTCATAACAAACACCATCACAACAACGGCCCCCTGGGAAACTCGGGGCAGTGGGGCTCTCCCCCCGAGCAAGCTGTGGACGCTCAACTCTCCCACAGGGCAGCACAGGCCAGCGGACCAGGTCCGTGAGCTCTGGGTGCCAAGAATCAGCCTGCGGGACTCCCGGTAACCACCTTGAGTTGCTGGAGCCCCTGGCGGTGCCGGGGGCAGGCTGGGAACACTGCACCCCGACACGGGCCGCACGCCATTCTCGAGGTTCACTGTGTGATCACCCACGCTTCAGGGAGAAGAAAATGGAGCCAGGTTTCTGTGCAACATGGACTGGGTCAGATAGTGTCTCCCCAACAACCTGTGGATGTGATCTGACTTGGAAGTGCGGTCTCTGCAGATGTCATCAAGCTAAGAGAAGGTCCCAAACAGGAACGGGGTGGGCCCTAAACCCAGCATGACTGGCGCATACAAAAAACCTAAACCAGAGAGATGATGAGGGGAGTCACGTGAAGATGGAGGCACAGAGTCCAGGGGTTCAGCGACAAGCAAGGGGCGCCCCCAACTGCTGCTGCTGCCAGTCGCTGGGAGAGGGAGGGACAGGCTTTCCCCAAGGGCCTGCAGAAGGAGCACGGCCCTGCTGACCCCGACTTGGGACTTCTGGCCCCAGAGCTGTGGGAGAACAGGAACTCTCTTGCTCCTCTGGGGCCCCCAGCTGGTGGTGAGCTGTCAGAGCAGCCCCAGGGCCGGGAGCCCACCGACGCAGGACGCAGCGTGACCGCCGTCCGCCCCGCCCTCGCCTGGCCTGTCACAGTGCTCACACCCTCAGGCCTACAGCCCTGTGTCCGGCCGACCTGGACTTGTTCTCCACAGCTCTCTTTCAGGTCCTCCACGATGACAGCTTCACGAGCACTGCCCTGGGGGAACGTGGGCACACGTATGAAGGTTCTCTCTGGGTTGTCTGTTATAACTGCATGTGCACCTACATTATCTCCCCCCAAATCCTGCAAATCTCATCTCTTCTGGACTTCCAATTGAGCTCCACATTCTTAATCTAACTCAATTATTTTCTCCTTAAGTAGCTGCTTAGTCCACCAAGGTTTGACAAGCAAGGTTTGCTGATCCAAGGAACAAAGAGCAGCAGAAGGTTCTTGGCTCCTGCTGGTAGTAAATTACCACCGCCGCCACTGTAAACACCCATCAGCACTGAGATTAGGGAACAGAACACACCAGGTCTGAATTATGTAGGGGCAAAAAGCAAGGCTAAAGAAAACCCCTGAGCTAGAACTTAAAAGGTCCCCTATGGCGCCTCATGATTTATTTCAAACATCACCCAAAATATCCATTCCCAGGAATCCTCATGGAAATGCAGACTTTCAACAGCCACTGAAGACCATCACCTCTCTCGGCATCTTCTGGGGGAACCACATGGTACCTTCGTTTTACCGTGAAGAAGACACTCCCGGCAAAGCTGACGTGCCCAGCACATCCTCCCCCAGCAGGAGAGCAAGCCTGGGAAGGCGATGCTGCGGCGCTCCTGGGAAGGAGCTGAGCCTCGCGCATGCGGCATGTGCCCGGCAGACACTCCTCCTGGCAGGGCGCGCGGCACTCTGCTGCAAAAACCCCGAAGACTCACGCAGCCTGCTGGCCGCTGTCATAAACGCGCAGGTCCAAAGGCAGTGTTCATGGAGGTCAAAGGCAACTCCACCCCTAACTGTGCTGCAAATCCTTGTAACTTCCCCTGTTCCCATTCCCGCCCTTGATTGTAGACACAGTAAGTGTTCATATAGCTATTTTTCATATTTTGTCTTCAATTTCTCACATTTTTCATGTTTCTAAACCACTCAACTATCATTTTAACAGTTGCATAACATTTCAGTAAGCTGACACACCCACAACTTAAAATTGTGTCTACTTAATGCAGAGGTTAAAGGTTTAATTCTTTAAAATTATTTCCTTATGATGAATAAATTTGCAATAAACTTTTCATACACACAGATTTTTCTTTTTTTTTTTTTAACTATTTTAAGTTAATTTTTAGGATGAAATTCCAGGACTCTCCTCTGGGTGCTAACATTTTATCCTGTTCCTAACCTGCCTTTCACCCCACAATGATGCCTCGTCTCCCTTTGAAATTAAAAGATTCTTTGACGCCTGGTGAGGTAATGTTCTCCCATATCCGGCTGTATGCCCTGGGATGTTAACTATCCATTTATGACATCTGCTCATTGATCTCATGACATCTGCTTCACCCTTTTGAATCAACTGTACTCCAGCACTCTACTTTGGCTTTGTCAGATGTACAACGGTAAACGCCAGGCCTCCACTCTGCTGCCTCTTTTCATCTGAATTGCGCTATTTTTATTTTATAGCAATTATTACTTTTAATAAAACCAACTTCACGTTCCCTGTAATCCTATTATTAGGGCTTAGAAAGTTGTAACTCTTTAATAAAGATCTGATAGTCAACCCTACTTTTGGCTAGACGGTTTCTTACAACAGTCAACCCACCATTCATCTGTCGCTCAGAGCACTCCGGAACCTGGTGTGAAGTGTCTGTCTTGATTGCCAGGGGTGACTATCTATAAGCACGTAAACGGTCCAGGGAAACATCCCGAGTTCTGGGAAACATCACTCCTCCCAAATGGGCAGGAGGCGGCCACGCGGCTGCGGGGACCAGGGAAAGTCCTGGTTTCCTTCCATTCAGGGGAGTCAAGTTCAAAGTGGGACACTGGTAGCCCTGCTACCTTAGAAAAGGCATCTGCTCCTCTGACTAAATTTTCCATAGAACAGGCAAAAAGCCCCTCCTCCTCAGGGACCCATCCGCAGCGAGGGCTGAGGCAGGGGTGCAGGAGGCCCTTGTGGCAGAGGAGCCCCGGGTGGCTTTCTCGGCGTCTCTTCTTTCCGCATCAGCGGTCCTACCTGATGTTCCTCAAGGTGTCCTCTTACTCTCTTGATGGAACCATTTTACTGCTTATGCATTCTACACAGCTCTGAACAACTTCCCTGAAATGCATGAACACGGATTTACAAGGTCCAGCCTGATAAACAGGGGAAGAAACATGGAAACACCCCAAATGAAAGCTTGAAAAGATAAAGGAAGTAAAACTCAAGCAATAGGAAATTAACTAGGTAAAAAATCTAATTTTTAAAATAAAGAGCACTAAAAAGAATCCAGAAGGAAAGTGTCATCTCTGAAGAATCCTAAATATTTTCAAACAGTTCTGAAGACACAGTAAAAATATTACAGTGCTAGGTTAAAAAAACAACCATTGAGACTGCATTAGCTGGAGCCTGAACAGAGAATCACACCAGAGCAGCAGACCCCTGAAACCACAGCAGCACTGAGGCCAGAAACTGCTCTGGCGGGACAGGACCGAGGAAGACAAGGAAAGGGGAAAGAGGCACCTTTCCAACAGGGCGCCAGTGTCAGCGGAGAGACCAGGGGACCCTGCCGTCCGGACCGGGCAGCGTCTAGGGACAGAGCCCACGGGGGTGTTTGAGGAAAACGTAACAGACAAGGCTGGTGGCTAGGTAACCAAAAAGACGGAAGCGCATGGGATTATCATGAAACAGCAGGAGCAGGAAGCAGCCGATACACCCGGGGACCAGGAGACCCACGGGGAGAAGCAGGACTGGTGAGGCCGGGCACAGGGCTCCGCACTCGGGACTCGGAGGGTGGGCGGCGGCTGGGGCTGGCTGCCAGCGTCTCTGAGCACAAAGGCAGGTTGTAGGGGCTGGAGGCCCGCAAGCTGAGAGGGACACTGGCCAGCTGCTGCTGAGGTCTCTGCAAGCGTGGGAAAACACCCAAACCGGGGCCGCGGCCCACGACCGGAAGACACTTCCTGCCAGGAGGAAGTTGGGGGCCAGGTGTCCCCTGCAGAGGTGAGCCCAGATTCAACTCTGAAACTCGGGAAGGAGTCTCAGCTGTGCGGAGCATTCTGCCCAGGGTTCACAAATGCCCCTGGAAGGAAGAGGAGCCGGCAGGAAGCTGCCAGGCCATTCTCCCTCCTCCAGCCCTCTCCGTCTCCCTCCGGTGCGCCCTGGGCAGAGCCCAACAAGGAGCAGGTTTAGAGCCCAAACTGGGTGATACTGGGGTGAGGAAGACATCCGTGCGGGGGACATGGTAACAGCAGGGACAGGGGGCTTGTTACACACGGAAAGCCTCATGCCCTCAGTGACCAGCCCCAGGACAATGGGAGCCAGGGTCACGACTGTCAGAAAAGGGAGAACAAAGGTCCTGCAGTACTGGATTAGCAGTGGAGGCAGCAGGGAGAACTCATGGCTTTCAATGTGTGGACGTAATGGCTGTACACACACACCCACCCCCACCCCCCCCCACACACACACCCCCACACACACACAACCCCCCACACACACACACACCCACACCCACCCCCCCACACACACACCCCCCCGCTCTGTCTCCATGGAGGGCCAGGAGGCAGCATCACCTCAACAAGAAGCATCATTAGGGAAAGATCTTGGTTTCTAAACACCATTCTCCAGCTAAGGAACCTCCAGCTAAGGGCTCCTCCGTCGATTCCAGAGCTGGGTCAGGCAAGCACAGGTGAGCCTGGAGCCCCCTGTTGTGCCCAAAAGTAAGCAAGCACTCGAATGAGAGTGAATGGAAACAGTCACAGATCATCCCGCCCATTAAATAAAACAAGGTTAGGAATACACATGGATAATAAATTCATCAAGAAGTTTTAAAATCTGATGAGAAATGGGATATTTACAGTTTTAAAGTACATCCAAAAAAAATAAATAAATAAAATAAAGTACATCCAAACGGATACCAATGGATCAAACAGAGAAACAGTGACCTCACAGTGCAGCCTGGCCGACACGCCGCCGACCCGGGGATCGGAGTGAGACTGCGCCACCCAGGGGACACAACGAGAATCACCGAGTTCTGTACCCTGAATTCAATCGCGAGGACACAGGACGGAAGCCTAAGCTGTGGAGACAGTCCAGGAAATGACTGGCTTACAGAGGGCTCAGCTGTGACAGTTAGGCGAGGCCAGGCACATCCCCAGCGAGGGAGGGACAGGACGGAAGTGCAGGGCTGGGATCTCAGCCCCTCTGCTGCGGGAGAAGGCGGGACGGCGGGCCTGGGGGAGTGCAGTGCTACAGTCCTGATCTGGGGGTGCAGACTACGGGGTCCAGGGAACACACACTCAACTCAACCTTCGGGGGGGGTTATGTAAGCAACTCACCCTCAAGTTGTTGAGGGAATTCTTTATACCGCTATCTGCAGCTTTTCTGTAAGTTTGAGACTGTTTCCAAAAAATTTAACCTCTTTTTAAAGATCATCAGCTGGTATCTGGAAAGCGGGTGCGGCTGTGGGGCAGGCGGGGGTGGGGGGGCCGCCTCCCACCACGAGACGGAGCACAGTTGAGGCTGACGATGCTGCACCGGGTCACGCTCTGGAAGAGCACTGCCTGCGACGTGGGCGGAGCAGGGGAGACTCCAGGGCGAGTGGGGGGGGGGCAGTGATGGACTCTGCTGCAGAGTCGGAGACAGAGACGAGACCAAACGCACTGTTCTCACAAGAGTCTACTGCTGTTTCATGTTTTCAAACAAGAGTCTCACTTCAGAGCAGCCAGCTGACCCCAGGGTGGCTTCCTATTGGGAGGAAACTGGAGCTCACTGGGAGGGAGCCGGGCAGCAGCATTTTGAAGGCTGCTCCACTGACTGACTAAGCCTAGAGCTCCGCTGCTCCTCAGAATACAAGACCAGGATTCTATGAGCTGTGCCCAATGGGGAGCAAGCAGCTTGTCATGACACTCTTAAAACAGACAGGTTGCAAAGCAAAATCACAGCAACCAAAACACCATTAGGGATTCATTTTAAACATAATTTATATTAAGATTCTCTCCAAAGTCAGATATTATGGGTAGCTTGAAGAAAACAGATTCATTATAATGCTTAAGATAACATTTGCTTTTTCACAGTAATAATGAACCCGTAGATTCTGAAGTAAAACAACACAAATACTCCAAACCTTAGAAAGAGTAAGGTGACCTCTCCTCTCATGCCAGCAACCGGCAAACACAGGAGGGCCCCTGCACTGAGGCAGTGCCGCGGGCACGGGCTGGCCGGCCCGTGGGGACCCTCGCTCAGCGACTGCTGGGGTGGGCACCACTTGGAGCCCCACCCCACACGCATGGTGACCTGCAGCTGCGGCCTGAGACGCCCCCAAGAGCCCACCCCATCAGGCAGTGACAAAGCCACCACCCCACCCTCCGGTGCTGGCCTGCATGCACCCTCCAGCCCCCAGCACCATCTTCTCCCAAACCAGCACCGTCCCAGCACTTCCCTGCTGCAGACTCTTGAACATCCGTCAACAGAGCTTGCCGCCGCCCCTCCCCCACAACACCCCGTGCGCCCCTCCCCCTCAGTTCCACGACACCCACCTTTCAGTGCCTCGGGCCTGAATGTGGTGTTCCGAAGCAGGGCCCTGTGAGGGGTACCCCGCCCCCCACAAGTGGAACACAAGGGAACCAGCAAACACAGCTGCCTCAGCAACCAGTCTTCAGGAAAGGTGACCATCTCCACTGGGAGCGCCTTTATTTTTTTTCTAAGAATACATTCAACAACTTGGGATATTTTCCAGCAAAAAAGACAGAATAAAGCTTAGCCCTTAGACAGCTAAACCTTGATTAGGAAAAAAATTTTCCTATTCTCTTCATTCTACAATCTAAGACTCTTTCACAGAACTTCTCATGATTCTAAAGGGCAATGAATCAATCAACCAAGCAACGACAACCACTGGCAAATGTGAGGTCCCAACTGCAAGGGAAAACGGGGATTCCCATGTTCCCTCTAAACAGAGACTGGCTTTACCAGGAAGGACTGGGGCAGAGGGAGACACTTTAGCTGAAATTGACTCAAAATGTGAAATGAGAAACTGATGCCCCACCCTCTGGTTTGTTTATCTAGAGAGGAAAGAGCAGACCAACTGGAAGGGGTGCCTGGAGGGGCGGCCTGGTGTCGCAGGGTGGGGCATGCTGGGCCCCCACCCCCGGGCCCGGCCTGAGCCCCGTGGCACTCACACCCGGGGAACTGGCAACGGCCTCTCAGATCACCCAGTCCAAACAGTACACGTACTGGGGAGGAAACACGAGCCCAAGGGCCAGGAGACACGCAGAGGATGCAAGGGGCAGCTCTGCTTCCTTTGCGAACAGTCAGCCCCAATCCTGGGGAGGTCCGTTGGCTCCGGGGAGCTCATGCTTCCCAGACAGAGTGAAGTCTGTCCCCACAGCACAGATCCGACACCCCAATGGGAGTCACACCTGTCCCAGAGTTTGTGGAAAATGTGCTTATGTTACATTAAATGGACTTTACTTGTTGTAGCAACGATGATCTTTTGTTAAATGACAGAATACTATACTTCATAAGAAGCTGAGAAAGTGGAAGCTTCCAAGAAACCCTGTTAACTCCCAAATAAAAGTTCTCCAACCATGAACTCTTCAGATAAGCTGATAATCAGGGACTACAATACTGTGAAGTGAACACACATTAATTTTAACCTAAGGCAGTGTAAGATTTTAGAGGACTGAGAAGGAAGTCCTTTAATGCTCTGACTCAGAAGACAAGTAAGGTTCAGACTGAGTCAGTGAAAATCTGAGAAGCAGGGGTGGGGAAGGGGTGGGAGGCCACAGTGAGTCAACAGAAAACCAGGAAAAATCTCATTCCAACTGCCTGCTGTCATGTGAAGGCGGCGAGCCTTCCCAGACTGACCCTGGGGTCAGTCACGTGACCCTGCATCCTTGCCTCCACTCCAGAGTTGATGGACTGCTTTCCTCAATTCCTCTTCATGTGGTCCCTCTTGCTTTGACATCACTGCAATAAAATCCTGCTGCCTCACTGACAGGCATCACTCAGAACTGCCTGCCTTCCTGCTTGCAGCTCCCAGTCAAGGAGGCCGTGACTCTGAGACTACGAAGTCTTCCCCGAGCGAGCGCCACGGCCCTGTCCTTTAGGGTTCCTTTGTCAAAGCAAAGACCTGTGTAAAGTGAGTGACCTTCACAACACAAATCTCTTTTCTAAAGCCAGATCCCTTGAGGATGTGAATACAAATATATGTTTTGTTAAAAAAAAAAAAAAAAAAAATCCCAGTGTACAATGCCACGTTATGAAAAAGCCAACTGTCATACACAGGTTCCCCCCTACCCAAAAGAGAGTGCTCCCAGGAAATCTTCCCTGGGGCTTCCCCGATGGCTCAGATGGTAAAGAATTTGCCTGCCATGTAGGACACTGGGCTCAACCCCTGGGTGGGGAAGATCCCCTTGGAGAAGGGAATGGAAATCTTTCCTAAGCTGAGATGCCATCGCCTCAGGACACGTCTGCTAAGTGATCCACAGAGACGATGCAGAGACACTCACAGACACTGCAGAGCTGGGGGGCTCCTGGGGAGGGAGCCTGGCGGGGCCCCCTCACTGCTGGGGGTGCTGCCTCAATAAATGGTGCTCTGCAACACAAACACTCTTTAGTATTTTCACTTTCTGACTTTTTTTCCTAAGCATGAAAACTGTCCTAGAATTTCTCTTCGTTACCAAGAACAGGTACTAATGTAGGTCCTGCACAAAAACCTAATTTTTGACGAGCAGGGAACACTTGTGCACATGTTGCAAAAATGTGACCTAAGAACAAGAGACGACTGCACGATGCTTCGATGGGTGGACCATGCAGACTGTGCACGTCCAGGCCCTTCCATCTGAGCCATAGTCATCCTGGCCACCTACCTGCTAAATTTAAGAAAAAGAAAATTCAGGAGTACAGAATGAATAGTGGGTAACCAGCTGGCGGGGGAGGGGGAAGCTCGCTGAAGATCACTCTCCCGTCACTCAGTGGAATGCACACCCATGTGGCCAGGCCAACTCCAACCACTGTGGGTCCAGGGGTGAAGCCCCAACAGCACAGGCCGCTGCAGGAGCCTGGCAGACTCACAAGGCATCCCCGAGCTTGTCTCCTCCCCTGCAGACCGAGAGTAAGAGTGCGCACCCAAGGAGTTACAGGAGCGTGAGACCCAATCCACCCACAAAGCTGTCAGCACCGGGCCAGCACACGGCGCATTCTCACTGCTCGGGAGCTCTGCCATTACTACTGGGTGACACGTCTCTTTTTGTTTTTGTTTATATGTCATATTTACCAACAGGTCCCCTGGACTGCAAGGGGATCAAACCAGCCAATCCTAAAAGAAATCAATCCTGAATATTCAACTGGAAGAACTGATGCTGAAGCTCCAATACTTTGGCCGCCCAATGCAAAGAGCCGACTCATTGGAAAAGACCCTGATGCTGGGAAAGACTGAAGGCAAAAGGAGAAGAGGGCAACAGAGGATGAGATGGTTGGATGGTAACACCGACTCAATGGACATGAGTTTGAGCAAGCTCCGGGAGACACTGAGGACAGAGGAGCCTGGCGTGCTGCAGTCCATGGGGTCATACAGAGCTGGACATGGCTTAGTAACTGAACAACTACAACCAGCAAATCAACAAATGATGCCACCGCCTACATTATCCTAGAATCCAGCTATATTACCAACCAAGAAGGTACACGCATTATGAACAAGCTCTACCAGGCAGGTTACATGTAGAAGACTCCTGGGTAGCACTCAGTAACTGCCACTGAGCAGCCCTGCAAACCAAGTACTCCAAGAGGGCCCTACACAGCCCTGGAGGATGGTCTCCAGGAGAAGGGTGTGATGCGACTCACAGGCACGCCTTACCCAGCAGTGCTGCCATGGAGCGGAGCTGCCACGTTAGTGGAGGGAGGGCAACTTCACCCGCAAGGTCCAGACCACCGACAGCGCCCTTCTGCCTCCCCCACCCCCAGGGAACTAGCGTCGCTGACCCCCCACTTTAATCAGCTTTTCTATTGCCCGCACTGGACACAGCACAGCAGCTCTGACTCGTGGGAGGCGTGGCAGAACCTTCTGACTGCTGTAATGACCTTCACATCTCCACACACGTGACTTACTTTCCTTCAGTTTAAGAATCTATTTCTAAACCTAAAACACAAAGGGTCACTAAAGTTAAACTTCTGCCTGAGGCAGAGACCGATAGGCCCCTGGGTCAGGGCTTTCAGCCGCTGTCAGCTTCCCAGACCTGCTCAAAGGCTCGGCATTAATCACAGTATGGTGACCAGCAAAATGCAGGTGCTGCAGACAGGCCTGAAGGAGCACAGCGGGTACGTCGCCCTTCTGCTTTATGGGGAAAATGGGACAAAAACCTTTCAAGAGATTTGTATTTTTTTCTGCAGTAAATAGAATTTCTGATATAAAAGTTTTAGCTCTCTTTCTGTTCTGTTTGACCTCATTTTGGTAAGACAGGTAGAGGGCAGAGAAGAGGGCGAAGTCTACAGGAAGCGTCACTGTGAAACAGGACCCCACCGACTCAGACTTTCCTAGCATGTCCTCGGCTGAGCCAGCGGCCGAATGGCCATTGAACGGCAGCCCTGAGTGGGCGCCAGACCTGGGCAGGTATGGGCTGAGCCCCACGCCCGCCGCCCCACAAGCCTGGCAGCCTCACCGTGTCCTATGAGCGAGAGGAGTGTGGATCTGCACCCTCACCCGAGAGCTTCTCAAAGCCAAAGCCGGCGCAGCGCCTCAGGCCTGGGTCTTCTCAGGGCCCTGCGGTCAGGTTTCCGGGGCTGGTGGGAGCGCTGTCTCGCCCTTCTGTGTCGTAGATAATCCAGCGGAAGAAAAACGAGGCGCCAGCTAGAAGCTTAGGAGGTGCTAGGGCCGAGTCAGGAGGGTCAGTTCTAGTAATCTTCCCCAAGAGACCACCCAAGCTACCTTCTGGCTTTGGGGGATACACTGGAAAAACAGATATAAATGGAGAAAAGCTTTAGGTTTTGTTACCCTTTAATGTACCCCATTCCAGAATTTAACTCAAAAAGTTTTCACAATTTAACATAATCAGGGAAACAGAGAATAGACTGTGGTTGCCAAGGGGGAAGGGGCTGGGAGAGGGCTGGCCTGGGAGCTTGGGATCAGCAAATGCAAACTATTCCGTACAGGATGGACAGACAGTGAGGTCCTCCTGTACAGCACAGGGAACTAGACTCACCATCCTGGGACAAGCCATAACGGAAAAGAAGGTGGGCGATTAATAAATATCTATTTAATGGACTCTGATTTTGCGATGTGTAAACAAAGCCCTTTGGGTTCTTACTGGTTAGGTGGTAGCCACTGTATCACCAGAGCAGGGACAACAGCCTTTACAAAGGACCGCGCCCACTACTTGCAGAGAACGACACTAAGCGGCGTGAATACACCTGTGAACAAAAATCCCTAACGTCATCAAGCTTACATTTTAGTGGAATAAGACAGAAAAGAAAAAACACGTATAAGGAACAAGTAGATGATACAGAAAATAGTAAACCCTTTGGATTAAAAAAAAAAAAAAGGCAGGGAAAATGGGAGTGTGGTGGGGCAGGGAGATTCACATACAGCTCGCAGGGTGACAGTGGTCTCAACAGTCGGATCCTGGTTGTATTCTGAAGGTAGACCCGACAGGATTTCCTGCTGGACTAGATGTCCGGGAGAATTATCCAAGGCGTGGCCTAAGCAAGCAGGAGGAGGGAGCTGCCTCGGATGAGGCGCTCGAACCAAGGGGTGAGCTGCTGTGTCCAGCGGGCGCTCTGAGGTGGCCGCTGCAAGTGTGGATTCTGGAGAGACCAGGCTGGGGGTGGGAACTGGGGTCTTGGGACCCAACTGCATCAGGGTCAGGAGCCTGGACGAGGCCCCGGGGAGTCAGTGGGGCAAAGGAGGAGAGCAAGGACGGAGCCCAGGGAGCTCTGGGAGGAGGAGGACAGGCCAAGAGAAGGAAGCAGCGGGAGCCTGGGGGAGCGGCCAGCATGGGCGCAGGAAGCCAGGACTCCAACCTGAGGCTGAGAACTAAGGGCCACCAGCGGCCCTGACTAAGGTCTGAGGGGGCAGCAGTCTGATTAAACTTAGGCTGCGAATGGGGAAGCGGGAGTGAAGATACAGAACAGACAACTCCACAGAGCTTGCTGCTTTAAAGAAAAAAAACGGGGGGAGGGGAGCCTAGTTTAAATGTCTGACTTCATTTTCACCAAATGTTTTGTTAAGGAACGAGGGGAGCTCCCTGTGATCCAGTGGTTAGGACTCTGTGCTCTCACTGCCAAGGCCAGGGGTCCAGTTCCTGGTGGGGATCCTAAGATCCCTCAGGCCATATCCCCACTCATCTTGGAGTGGGGGGAAAGTCCGTCTACTCCAAACCCGTGCTGGCATCACAATGACCACCTAGCCCACCAGCATGGGGCTGGGGTGAGTATTACTGACGTATCAGAGATTGTAAACAAAAAGTTCATTTTCACTGGCTTGGCATGACTCTAGGTTACAAAGATCAATGTCTCAAGCTCCCACCATAGCAACCCACAGAACACAGCGATTTCTTTAAAACGAACTCAACGGCCCAGGATGCGTCTCTGGCCCAGGATGCGTCTCTGGCTAGCGCCAGAGCCTGGCAGTGCCCTTCCCGGATAGGCCTGCTAGCCTGCGTCAGGCTCCTGCCCAGGCACCCTCCCGAGAGCCTTGGGGGAGAAACGAGTGATTTTACAAATTGTTTTTCTTCAGTTTTTCCTGTTCGATCTCCGGGTCGGGAAGATCCCCTAGAGAAGGAAATGGCAACCCACTCCAGTATTCTTGCCTGGAAAAATCCCATGGACAGAGAAGTCTGGGCTACAGTTCACAGGGTCACAGAGTCGTGTGGGAACCACGACTGAGCTATTACCACCACCCACGGAGACAGAAGGCAGCACCGAGTGCACCCTGTGGTGACAGATGACGCCCTGCAGGTCACCTGGTCAGGAGGCGGAACACGCCCAGGATGAGACGCCCTCCAAGGGCGAGGCCGTCACCAGGAAGAGGGATCAGGAAATGAGCTGAGTGCTGTGCGGAGCAGGAAGAGAAATCCCTGATTCCTCACCCTTTCCCAGCACAAAGCCAGACCCGCCGCCCTCCCACGCACTGACAACTGGGCGGCGACCCGCAGGCAGGAAGAAGGTGTGAGCAGGACAAGGAGGGGGGTGTCTGCAGCTCTTCCTCCCAGGATGCGTCGGATTCACAAAGCCCGCCAGACTGAGACAGGAGGACACAGGAGCTCAAAGCTCCCACCCCCAGAACCCTGTACCAGAGCGAGTCCTCATTCGCTCTTCCTGGCCCCCAACTCCCAGCCTTGCTGGCACATTCCTAGAAGACACTGCTCTTTAACAAAGGACGTTGATAAAAAATACTATCTGGGAAAAAAAGGGCAACTAAGAAGGAGTGGGAAGAGTGAAATAATAAGTTTGCAAATCACCAGCAAATTGATACACTGAAAAGAAGGCAACTTATTTTCAGTAATCAGTCATTTGGGGGAACTTTTAGCAACCAAAAATATCCACTGGCATTCCGTTATGATTACATCAAACTTACGGCATGGTTCAATTTAAGAAACCTAAGAACATAAAATCTTGACTTAATACTTTAAATTTGTCTTTTACTCTCTCTTGCACCCCAAATAGTTTATAAAATCATCACCACTTTCTGAACATCTACATACGTTTCAAGAATTTCATAAAATAGTCTCTAAAACCTGCAGGATAGATACCATCTGCTTCTGATTAAAAAAAAAAAACTGAAAACACAAAGCCCAAGTTCATATAAATATACAGCATTTTTATCCCCTTGTTATTTATCTTTATTTCCCACATAAGTGACTCTTCATGTTTCATAAACATTAAAAATTTTCAATTTTAAAAATCAAAGGAAAAAATTAACTCCACTATTTTTGCTGTTCTTAACTTAATCATTGAGTAGGTAGCATTTTATCAAAATTTTGTGTACTATTGCTGGCAATTCAGAAAAGCCTGGTTTTCTTTCTGTACAGGAAAGCAATAGCTGCTTCTAATTTCGTGATTAGTAAAGCTTCTGAGGAACTAACAGTCAATGGTAGCCAGTATCATCTTAGGTGAAAGCGAACTGTCTCATTCAAATTCTTTGAAAACTGGTAATCCAAGTAAACAATTCTTTCACTATCCTCTAAACAGAGTATTTGATTTATTGTCCTTCCATTCCCCCATTTGTGTATCTCTTAAGTTAACATACCCTATGACCTAGTTAGTTACATCTACCAAAAAGATACAAGAATTTCCACAGCAGCTTTATTTATAACCCTCAAAAACTGAAAGCAACCCAGATGTCCGCTAACAGGGGAATGGAGAATAATCTGTGATAACAGGTTGTTACTATAATAATAATGATTTAACAATATTATATTATTTATAATATATAATATACAATAATCCTATTCCTGCAGTGCAATACTTCTCATCAAGAAGAAAGAGTGACCCGCTGCGGCACACAGCACTGATGTACCTCGAAGGCAGAGCGGGACGCTCAAGAAGTCAGACACAGGGCTTCCCTGGTGGCTCATTGGTAAAAAAAAAAAAAAAAAAAAACCCGCTTGTCAATGCAGGAGACACGGGTTTGATCCCCGCCTTGGGAAGATCCCATATGTCACGGAGCAGCTAAGCCGGTGTGCCATGACTCCTGAGCCTGGGCTCTAGAGCCCGGGCACCGCAGCTACCGAAGCCTGCACACCTAGAGCCCGTGCTCCACGGTGAGAAGTCACTGCCAGGAGCCCAGGGGCCGCCACTGGGGAGCAGCCCCCCCCGCCCCGCTCCAACCAGAGAAGGCCTGAGAGCATCAAGGAAGACCCAGCACAGCCAAAAATAAAGCACACACTATGATTTTTAAAAAAAGACACACGTCAGACACAAAATACTCAATTTCATTGTATGAAGCTCAAAACAGACACAACTTCAAGAAAACTCAAAGGGTTGAAAGAAGTCTCTTCAACCAATGGTGCAGGACAGTGGACAACCACACGCAGGAAAACAACTGTACTCCTACCTCAGACCAAAGACGAAAACCAACTAAGGATGCTAAGAGTGGGTCAAAAACCTAAAGTAAGAGCTAAAACTATCAACCTCTTAGGGAAAAAATGCTATAAACCTCTGTGACCTTGGATTAGGCAATGAATTTTTGAAAGCACAAGTGAGAAAATATTTTAAAATTTTAATTAGGCTTCATCAAAACTAAAAATGTATGCTTCCAGTCCTAAGATGAATAAGTACTCTGGTGCAATGTACAACATTATAAATATAACTAACATTGCTGTACATTATATATGCAAGATGTTAAGAGTAAATCCTTTTTTAAAATCTTTTCAAGTTTAAGGTGCAGAGAGTAATGATCGGACTTACATACAGTGTGAAATGATGACTGTAACAGGTTTAGTAAATATCCATCATCTCATGGACATCTCAGTGACAGACTTTCTTTTCTTGGGCTCCAAAATCACTGCAGATGGTAACTGCAGCCATGAAGTTAAAAGACACTTGCTCCTTGGAAGGAAAGTTATGATAAACCTAGACAGTGTATTAAACCGCTGAGACATCACTTTGCTGACAAAGGTCCTTAAAGCTATGTTTTTTCCAGTAGTTACGTATGGATGTGAGAGTTAGACCATAAAGAAGGCTGAGCGCCGAAGAACTGATGCTTTTGAACTGTGGTGTTGGAGCAGACTCCTGAGAGTCCCGTGCACTGAAAGGAGATCAAACCAGTCAATCCTAAAGGAAATCAGTCCTGAATATTGGAAGGACTGATGCTGAAGCTGAAGCTCCAGTACTTTGGCCACCTGATACGAAGAACTGAGTCATTGGAGAAGATCCTGATGCTGGGAAAGATTGAAGGCAGGAGGAGAAGGGAATGACAGAGGATAAGATGGTTGGATGGCATTACCAACTCAAGGACATGAATCTGAGCAAACTACGGGAAACAGTAGAGAGAGGAGCCTGGCATGCTGCAGTCTAGGGGTTTGCAAAGAGTAGGACATGACTTAACAGGTGAGTGACAACAATCATCTCATACAGACAGGACATTAAACAAATTTTTTAAAATGTACTTTTCCCTGTGATGAGAACTCTTAGGATACACACTGCTGCTAAGTCGCTTCAGTCGTGTCCGACTGTGTGTGACCCCATAGACGGCAGTCCACCAGGCTCCCCAGTCCCTGGGATTCTCCAGGCAAGAACACTGGAGTGGGTTGCCATTTCCTTCTCCAATGCATGAAAGTGAGAAGTGAAAGTGAAGTCGCTCAGTCGTGTCCGACTCTTAGCGACCCCATGGACTGCAGCCTACCAGGCTCCTCCATCCATGGGATTTTCCAGGCAAGAGTACTGGAGTGGGGTGCCATTGCCTTCTCTGCTTAGAATACATAATTACACATAATTACTGACTATATTTCCCATACTGTTCATTTCATACCCGTGACTCATTTATTTTGTAACTGAAAGTTTGTGCCTCTTTATCATATTATAAGGAAAATTTCTTTTCTGTTTCTTTAATTGGATAAATGTGGTCTGTCCATACAACGGAATATTAGTAAGCCATAAAAAAGAAATGTTGATATACACTACAACATTGATGACTCCTACAAATGTTATGCTAAGTGAAAGAAGCCAGTTTCAAAAACCACGTGTTTTATGATTCCATTTATATGAAATGCCTGGAACAGGCAAACCCATGGAGACAGAAAGTAGACTACTAGCTGCCGAGGGCCAGGGGCAGGGGGATGGGGAGTGACTACTAATGGGTATAGCGTTTCTCTGAGGGGTGATGAAAATGTTCTAGAATTAGGCAGTGGTGATGGTTGTACAACTCTGTGAATATAAAAAAAAGAAAAAAACACCAAATTGTATACACATGAAAAAAATAAACTTTGAAAAAAAACCCGGGCATTAACTAACGTGTGATGCAGGTCACACAGTGCTCCCCACTCTGGGGAAGAGTCGTACACTGAGGGGTGAAGAGGGCACAGCAGAGCCTGTGTGGGTCCCTGACTCATTCATTCATTCATTCACAAGGTATTAGGGATATTTAAGGAAACTACTGGGATTTCCCTAGTTAAGGATCTACCTTCCAGTGCAGGGGACGTGGATTCAGTCCTGGGTTGGGGAACTAAGATCCCACGTGCCGAGGGGAAACTGAGCCACTGCCTGCCATGACCAGAGAGCTTGTGCACTGCAACAAAGACCCAGTGCAGCCAAAAAAAAAAAAAATTACTGAGATGAAGCAGACAGTGACTGACAGCATGCACTTGAGCTAAGACTTAGATGCCCCACTGGTGTTGCAGGATGTGTGATCCGAGCCCCGGCTTCCTCAATGGCAAATTAGGGATAATGCAGGACTGAGGATTATCAGGAGAATTACGAGAGCCATGGACGGAGACCATGAGCTCAGTGTCTCCAGACTCGGGTCCCTATACTCGTGTGTGATCGCAGGCTCACCAGAGAAGACTCACTGTGCCCCCCACCTCGACTCTCCTCCCAGGGTGAGCCCACGCCCAGGGAGGTGTCCTGGGCCCCGCCTGCCTTGCTGCATCAAGCCCCGCCCGGCCCCACGGCACTGCCTGCTCCGCTCTGCTCTGCTAAGGGCCACTCCCTGCCCGGCCCTGAGGAAGAGCCCCTGAGCGCTGACCCAGGCTGAATAAAGCAGAATCTACTGCTTCCAAGAAGGCTTTCCCAACACCACCGTGTAACCCTCTTTATACTCTGTACTGGTGGTCTGTGCATATGTCGTGGACTCTCCTGTCTGGGCGCAAGTGTGTGGAATTCTTGGTTAACAGGAGTGTTATTTATTCTTAAACTCATACAACTGAAAACAACAGAAAAACAAATTTATGTCACGGTTCTAAAAAAAAATTTCTAGCACACGTCCTGAGACCAACAGGACATGTTATTTAAGCTCCTAAACTTTCTCCACCTAAACAACATCAGTGTTCATAACAACTGTACAGAGCTGAATACTAAATGATCCAAGTCCAATCTGACAAAGTCTCTGAGTTGCAAGGAGTACTGTGGTGTTAAAAAAAAAAAAAAAAAAAAAGTTAAATCTTTTCACAGGTAATCTTCTCTTATCCAAAATTCGTTTAAGCTGTTTACCACACTTAGTGACTAGTTTTGTATATTTTTACACAAGGAATAACTATCTCTGGAAGGAAAATAAGTGTTTTTACCAAAAATTATATGCATCTTCCAGAACCGAATCCTATGTGAGACATCTCAGGAGACAAAATTACGGTAGCCTGAAGCCCCCCGTGGCCAGACATGAAGAACAAAAACATTCAAAACAGCAATGGTAACTTGCCCAGCAACTGCAGCCGTTAACCTACTCTCAAGGCAACTGCTTCTGAACCAGAGGAAGAACCAAGCAAGCAGCCCTCCGAGCAACGAACTCACTTCCCTTCCCACAGCGGGAAATGAGGAGCGGCCGGCCCCTCCGCCTGCCCCGGCGGCTTTGACCTCTCACCGGCTGTCACCCACCTCAGTCCCACACAGGCCTGTGCTTCTGGGTGCTCAAGGCAGTTTCAACACCTTTGCCCTGCAAGGTTAAGATGGAAACCGTGCATTTTCAAAATGCTCATGAATGTACAGAAGAACAAAGTTGTGTGATTTTTTTTTTTTTTTAAGAAGCTTGTTTAAGGAGAAGTTGTATTTTACATGTGACAAAAATAGCTTCACTCATGTTCAGTACTGTTCATTTGAACATCAACAATTAGATGTGTCCACGACTGGACGCCACACTATCTGCACTGAATTATCTGATGAACCTAGGCATTTGAGGCACTTTTTATTTTTTTTTAATTTTTATTTTTTAACTTTACAGTATTGTATTAGTTTTGCCAAATATCGAAATGAATCTGCCACAGGTATACATGTGTTCCCCATCCTGAACCCTCCTCCCTCCTCCCTCCCCATACCCTACCTCTGGGTCGTCCCAGTGCACCAGCCCCAAGCATCCAGTATCATGCATCGAACCTGGACTGGCGACTCGTTTCATACATGATATTATACATGTTTCAATGCCATTCTCCCAAATCTCCCCACCCTCTCCCTCTCCCACAGAGTCCATAAGACTGATCTATACATCAGTGTCTCTTTTGCTGTCTCGTACACAGGGTTATTGTTACCATATTTCTAAATTCCATATATATGCGTTAGTATACTGTATTGGTGTTTTTCTTTCTGGCTTACTTCACTCTGTATAATAGGTTCCAGTTTCATCCATCTCATTAAAACTGATTCAAATGCATTCTTTTTAATGGCTGAGTAATACTCCATTGTGTATATGTACCACAGCTTGCTTATCCATTCATCTGCTGATGGGCATCTAGGTTGCTTCCATGTCCTGGCTATTATAAACAGTGCTGTGATGAACATTGGGGTACACGTGTCTCTTTTGATTCTGGTTTCCTCAGTGTGTATGCCCAGCAGTGGGATTTCTGGATCATAAGGCAAACGTAAGACCAGAAACTATAAAACTTCTAGAGGAGCACATAGGCAAAACACTCTCCGACATACATCACAGCAGGATCCTCTATGACCCACCTCCCAGAATATTGGAAATAAAAGCAAAAATAAACAAATGGGACCTAATTAAACTTAAAAGCTTCTGCACAACAAAGGAAACTATTAGTAAGGTGAAGAGGCAGCCTTCAGAATGGGAGAAAATAATAGCAAATGAAGCAACGGACAAACAACTAATCTCAAAAATATACAAGCAACTCCTACAGCTCAACTCCAGAAAAATAAATGACCCAATCAAAAAATGGGCCAAAGAACTACATAGACATTTCTCCAAAGAAGACATACAGATGGCTAACAAACACATGAAAAGATGTTCAACATCACTCATTATCAGAGAAATGCAAATCAAAACCACTATGAGGTACCATTTCACGCCAGTCAGAATGGCTGCGATCCAAAAGTCTACAAATAATAAATGCTGGAGAGGGTGTGGAGAAAAGGGAACCCTCTTACACTGTTGGTGGGAATGCAAACTAGTACAGCCACTATGGAGAACAGTGTGGAGATTCCTTAAAAATCTGAGGCACTTTTTAAAAAATAAGCAAACAAGCCCCCTGCTTCATATTTTTTAATAAAAAAATGTCAGCATAAAGAGAATGAAACACAAAGGAAAATAATCAAGCCACGAAGTAGAGAAAGAGGGTAAATGCCTTCCTTTGTCTTTTATCTTTAGCTCACCATCACAAAATAAATGAGTTAGTATGTAGGAAGAAAGCTGTTCTGTACATAAGACTTTTTAAAGTGTCACTCTGGTTTTATCCAGCCATTGGTAAGCTGGTCATCTTCCCACTAGGCGGCCAGAGATGAGACACACTGAAAATTAGCAAATGACAAAAACTTCCCATAAATCAAAAGAATTTTACTGAAAGGTGGGCACATGTTTAACATTTCAAAAAAAGAACACTTAGCTTTGTGCAGCCTACATTTGCATGCTCTAAGAACCAATCAAAAAACAGCCTTCTTCTTAAACAATCCTTCGTTAAAAATGAAAGATTTATATTACAAGTGTTAGTCGATTTTTTGTTGTTGTTTTGAAACATGCTTTCCCAGGATGTCTGGTGATTGAATGAACTGACTTTGCACACACACTCCTACTTAGTTCTTCCCCTGAATGTTCTCAGCAGGAAGCGGCCCGGCTGTCCTAGTATTTCCAGAGCACAGTATTTGTCCGGCCTGTTGACTTTTCAGAGCTGGATTAAAGAAAAAGTAAGACCTGGATGCACTGCAGGGTACAGCACCACTGTCAGACACCGACAAGTAGGAAACACTTTTTCGGAAGTCAGATTAAAAAGACAAAACCTTAAGATGTTTTAAAAACTGAGAAGTCACAATGTTAATTCCAAAGTGTCTCCAGCAAACAACTGTTATGTTCCGTGTAAGACCTGTCTTGTATTAAAAAAATATCTGATGCTATGAGCCCAGGGTGTCTCTCAGAGCTCCCTGCCGGTCACCCAAGCTGAACAAGCATCTGAAAGGGCAGCGCGGGAATTTCTGACACGAAGGACCCGGGGGAAGCGACACCGCACCTCTCGCTTCTCACGCTGGGGCTTGGTCTCAGGACGCCATCCCAGTCCCCATGGGGAGGTGCAGATGACACGCTCAACCTCCCAACCGGCCTCACGGACTCGTCCCATCCTGACCCTGACCATCCGAGCCCCAGTGTGAGAGGAGAGCCTGAGAGTCACGGTGACTTCCCCGTGGGACAAGCCCCCGCACGCCCAGAGGCCCTGGACCTCTGCAGCGGGTCGGGGAATGGAGCACCCGACCGACACTGGACGCTGAGCGGCGGGGTGGGCAGGCGGCACAGAGGGACCCCGAGCCCCGTCTACCGCCGCCTCCGGCTGGGCTCCGGTCTGCCCTGCATCCCACGCAGCCCTCCAGAAGCCTAGAGGAAGACGGAGAGGAAGACGGGCGGAGAGGGCACCCCCAGGTGCAGACCCGAGTAGAGGGGCCACACTGGCGTGAGCGGGCTAGCAGTTAGAACTGGCAGAGGGGAGTCTGGAGTCGGGTGAGGGGGTGTGCGGTGCCACCTCCTCTCCCATCACCCCAGGGTCCCTCAGGGAGCGACTGCCGGGGGACGGCAGGTGGGATGACCTGGGGCTGGCCTGGCTGCCACACGCGGGGGCCTGAGGCAGGCAGTGGCTTCCAGACCTGTCTACACCTCCTTCCCCTCCCAAAGTGGCTGCCGCCCTGTGAGGACGGCTCTCGCTCCTCCGTCTGCCCTGACCCACCTTCCCTGCCTCCCAGGCTGTACCTCCACGAACCTCTTTGGCACCTTACAGTCACCCCCGCCACCCCGCTCCCCACCACCCAGCAAAACTCCATCTTCCCCTGGGACTAGCTCACCTCAGCGAGGCCTCTCCTCCAGATGGAGGAAGCTGCTAAGGGAGCTGGTGACAGGGCCTAGCCTACCCACCATCCGGCACGGAAAAGGAGCGGGGCACACCTGGCACAGAAGTGGGGGAACCTACCACAGGAAGTGGGGGAACCTACCATAGGAAGTGGGGCATCGGACACAGGAAGTGGGGAAGCCACCACAGGAAGCGGGGATTGTGACACAGGAAGTGGAGGAACACACCACAGGAAGTGCGGGCATGTGACACAGGAAGTGGGGCATCTGATACAGGAAGTTGGGAAGCCACCACAGGAAGCAGGGCATCTGACACAAAAAGCGCGGGAACCCACCATAGGAAGTGGGGGAACCCACCATAGGAAGCGAGGCATGTGACACAGAACTGGGGAAACCCACCACAGGAAGTGGGGCATCTGACACAAAAGTGGGAGAACCCACCACAGGATGTGGGGCATCTGATACAGGAAGTGGGGGAACCCATCACAGGACGTGGGGCATCTGACACAGGAAGTGGGAGCATTCGGTACAGGAAGTGGGAGCATACGGCACAGGAAGGGGCCAGAACAGGAAACGTCAGACCCTGGCACCCTCCACTTCAACTTGCAGTATTAAAAGTAAGAACAAAACACCAATAAGTGTTGACAAAAACCAAAGGAAAACTATCAAGTACAAAATACAGAAAAGAGGCTAGGCTAATTCCTCTAATATAACAGGGATATATTAGGGAATATTAGAACATAAACAGAGAAGGCAGTGGCACCCCACTCCAGTACTCTTGCCTGGAAAATCCCATGGGCGGAGGAGCCTGGTAGGCTGCAGTCCATGGGGTCGGGAAAAATCGGATACGACTGAGCGACTTCCCTTTCACTTTTCACTTTCATGCATTGGAGAAGGAAATGGCAACCCACTCCAGTGTTCTTGCCTGGAGAATCCCAGGGACGGGGGAGCCTGGTGGGCTGCCGTCTCTGGGGTCGCAGAGAGTCGGACACGACTGAAGCGACTTAGTAGTAGTAGTAGTAGTAGTAGTAGTGGTAGAACATAAAGTTTTAAGAAATTTCTAGCAACAATCCAATATGAAGTGTGGAGAAAGGGGAAGGATGTCAGCTAGACACTAGTCAACTCTTCAAATAGTCACACAGTGTTCATTGGGGGAGAGGGGCAAGGGGACAGAAGGGGCAAATCAGACACATGGGCTCCAGAGAAAGGCAGGTGCCCACTGCCAAATTGGTGCCTCCACGTCTCCATAGGGACCGAGGGGAAGGGAGGCAATAACTGCCCCAGCCCCCACCAAGCCCCTGCACCACCACCCAGAATGCTAACCACTGACCTCTGGCACAGCACCCTCGGGCACCCAGCCCACACTCAGGATCTTAGGCCAAGTCAGGTACTGACTGCAATACTCCTCACAAAAGGGGGATTTCAAACGAAGTAAGAAGTATCTTATTTTTTTACATCAGTTTGGTCCCCTAATAGCTCTATTTTCCACAAAATATACAGGGCCAATAGTATAGAAATGATTTGCCAAAAGCCAAATTTGTCCAGCTAGAAATAAATTCGAATGGTAAGAGTATAACAAGACAAGTGGCCTGGTTGCTTCAACAAATAAACTGCAACTGGGGAGAAGACAGAGAGGGGGCCTATAGATTAAAGGAGAACCGGGAGGCGGGCAATCCAAACGCCCCGAGTGACTTTGTTTTGGCTGCTACAGAACAAATTAACTGAAAACAGCAGCAAAAAAGGAGAAATTTAAACCCTGACTGCGTACTTGATTGTACTGAGGACTTATGGTCATGTTTTCAGTGACGTGACACTACTACGTTTCTGTGTTATGTTATGTGTATATGGCTAGGGCCTAATCTTCCTGAGGCACACAGGGAAATACTCACAAATGAGGTGACACATGTCTAGGATTTGCCTCAAAATCACTCTTTTTGGGGGAAAAGGGTATCAAAATGGAGACGGGGTGACTTAACAACTGTTGAAGGGAGTGACTGAAACAAAGGGTTCATTGGTCAACTATCTCTACTTTTTAACTTCTATGCAGAGTACATCATGAGAAACGCTGGACTGGAAGAAACACAAGCTGGAATCAAGATTGCCGGGAGAAATATCAACAACCTCAGATATGCAGATGACACCACCCTTATGGCAGAAAGCGAGGAGGAACTCAAAAGCCTCTTGATGAAAGTGAAAGTGTAGAGTATAAAGTTGGCTTAAAGCTCAACATTCAGAAAACGAAGATCATGGCATCCGGTCCCACCACTTCATGGGAAATAGACGGGGAAACAGTGAAAACAGTGGCAGACTTTATTTTTCTGGGCTCCAAAATCACTGCAGATGGTGACTGCAGCCATGAAATTAAAAGACGCTTACTCCTTGGAAGAAAAGTTATGACCAACCTAGATAGCATATTCAAAAGCAGAGACATTACTTTGCCAACAAAGGTCCGTGTAGTCAAGGCTATGGTTTTTCCTGTGGTCATGTACGGATATGAGAGTTGGACTGTGAAGAAGGCTGGGCGCTGAAGAATTGATGCTTTTGAACTGTGGTGTTGGAGAAGACTCTTGAGAGTCCCTTGGACTGCAAGGAGATCCAACCAGTCCATTCTAAAGGAGATCAGTCCTGGGTGTTCTTTGGAAGGACTGATGCTAAAGCTGAAACTCCGATATTTTGACCACCTCATGCAAAGAGTTGACTCATTGGAAAAGACTGATGCTGGGAAGGCTTGGGGGCAGGAGGAGAAGGGGACGACAGAGAATGAGATGGCTGGATGGCATCACTGACTTGATGGACGTGAGTCTGAGTGAACTCCGGGAGTTGGTGATGGACAGGGAGGCCTGGCGTGCTGCGATTCATGGGGTCGCAAAGAGTCAGACACGACTGAGCGACTGATCTGATCTGATCTACTTTTTAACATGTTCAAGATTCCTATAATAATTTTTTTTTTTGTTGCACTGGGTATTTGTTGCTGTGCAAAGCTTTCTCCAGTTATGGTGAGCGGGGGCTACTCTTCCTGGTGCCGCACAGGCTTCTCACTGTGGTGGCTTCTGTCGCGGAGCAAGGGTTCTACAGCACATGCTCAACAGCTGCGTCACATGGGCTTGGTTGCCCCATGGCGGGTGGGATCTTCCCGAACCAGGAACAGAACCTGTGGCTCCTGCATTGGCAGGTGGATTCTTATCCACTGTACCACCAGGGAAGTCCCTATAATAAAAACTTTAAATGGAATTATAATTAATAGCTATCACTTTTATTAACACTAATTATAAAAACAGAGTATCAATATATGAAAAATTTAAGCCCCTCCAAAAAGGAACAATGACGTTTTCAAACATGGTGTCCTTGACTATTTCATATCTAAATGGAGGACAGTTGAAGGCATGACAAGGGATATTAGGTTACAAGTTTTTGAAAAATTAGTTTCCTTTTACAAATACTCAAACCAATTGAATTCCAAACAGAATGAATCCAGATCACCAGAGCTCTTCTCTTGTCACAAACCACACAGCAGTTTTCCTCACTGGAAGCGTATCTGGGCACGAAAATCAACTACATGCTCAGGTTATTTGTTATGAGTTCGTTTGCTTTATTGCTGGAATTCCTTCTGGGTCATAAAACAGTTTTATGAGCTGGTAAACATTTCATACAAACTCTGAAAAGCTGCCATGACTAACAGCTTCAGTATTCGGTGTAACAAATCTCTCCCCTGACCTGACTGATGCTAGCTGAGCACTGAGTCTTCTAGACTCCACTTTCAGAAGGGCCAGGTGATGCTCTGACCGCTCAATGTTTACCTAAGGATCCCCTTCACTGTGGAGAAATGAGAATGCTATGGGAAAAGTGGGGAAAACAGTTAAATTTCTCCACTCCAAACTTCATTTTAAAAAACATTTAAAATTCATTTTATTGCCAGATATTTTTCTCAGATAATAAATGTAATATTTTAAGCATCATTAAACTTACAATACAATCCAAAATAATTACTATAGTAGGGAAAAAAATAAGTCATAAGATACACGCGTGGTACTGCGAAATGGACATTAAGAATGGCATGAATTTTTTTTTTATTCTTATGAAGTTTTATCTACATTACAAACTAGAGTTGTTACAAAAATGCTATCAGAGAAGAAAAACTATCAAACCTGATGGACTAAGGATCTAGAAGTACTCAAAAACATCACCCCTCAACAGGGACAACTAGTAATTCTATATTATTTTTAGGGAAGCTTTCTAAATACTACAGGCAAAAAGAACAACCAAGGATTATCAGTAATTGAAGGAAAATCATTAAGAGGAAAAGTTCCAAGGTGAACAAAGAACTGACTCCAGAGAAAACAGATAAATCGGGAAGAAGAAAACTTTAAAAAATTCTAATTAATGGACTTCCCTGGTGGTCCAGTGGCTAAGACTATGCCTGTCAATGCAGGGGACATGAGTTCAATCCCTGGTCTGGGAAGATTTCACATGCGTGGAGCAACTAAACCCATGGGCCGGGATTACTGAGCCTGCACCCTAGAGCCCATGCACAACTGCTGAAGCCCATGCACCTAGAACCCACATTCTACAACCCAAGAGAAGCCCGCAACTAGAGAGTAGCCCCCATTCACTAGAGAAAGCCCGCCTGCAGCAACAAAGACCCAGTGCAGCCAAAAAAAAAAAAAAATCTGATTAATATTCTCAGAAAGAGGAGAGATTCTAGCCTCCTACCACCCCGCACCTCACCACAATCATAGAGCAGTGTCTTCTCCAAGAGGGAGACATTCTGACCCCAGCGTTCCATTCTCAGTCAAACACACACCACTAAAATGAGGGTAAGGGAAGACATTTTTAGAAATGCAGTAACTTGGAAAGATTACCACCCTTGATCCTACATGGGGGGAAATGCTATATACACTTATGTGTGTGTGTATGTGTAACATATACATATCTCCCCCTCCCCCCAACAACCATGAAAGGCTTCCCAGGTGGCGCTAGTGGTGAAGAATCCGCCTGCCAATGCAGGAGAACTAAGAGAATGTGGGTTCGATCCCTGGGTAGGGAAGATCCCCTGGAGGAGGAAATGGCAACCCACTCCAGTATTCTTGCCCGGAGAATGCCATGGTCAGAGGAACCTGGCACACTACGTACGGTCCATGGGGTCACAAAGAGTCGGACACGACTGAAGCAACTCAGCATTAGTCCACCAGGAAAAGGCTCTAGCCAATCATCAAAATGAAAGAATCCAAGAAAGTGACGTGAGCATAAGAAACAGAGGCAGCTGTGTATGACCCAGAAGCAGCAAAGGAAGTTAGGAAGGAAGTCCAGGGACTCTTCAACACCAGCACCTAGATGACTCTCCCGCTCAAGACACAGGACGGGTGCCTTCTCTCTGGGTCCAGTCACACAGCTGGGTTTTACAGTGGATAACAGTTACATACCTATGCTGCTAAGTCGCTTCAGTCATGTCTGACTCCGTGCGACCCCACAGACGGCAGCCCATGAGGCTCCCCTGTCCCTGGGATTCTCCAGGCAAGAACACTGGAGTGGGTTGCCATTTCCTTCTCCGATGCGTGAAAGTGAAAAGTGGAAGTGAAGTCGCTCAGTCGTGTCCGACTCCCAGCGACCCCATGGATTGCAGCCCACCAGGCCCCCGTCCATGGGATTTTCTAGGGAAGAGTACTGGAGTGGGGTGCCGTTGCATATTTTAAATTCTATTTATTAGTTTCCAAATCGTACAACCAACTTAGACAAAACAAAAAAGACTTCTCTAAGTCACAACATAACATAAATGCTATAAACTGACAACATAAAATTGGTGAAAGTGAAAGTCGCTCAGTCATGTCCAGTTCTTTGCGACCCCATGGACTATATACAGTCCATGGAATTCTCCAGGCCAGAATACTGGAGTGGGTAGCCTTTCCCTTCTCTAGGGGATCTTCCCAACCCAGGGATCAAACCCAGGTCTCCCACATTGTAGGTGGATTCTTTACCAGCTGAGCTACAAGGGAAGCCATATTCCAACATTAATTTCTTATGAAAAATTTTAAATAAATATAAACAAATTTGATGTTAAAAAAAACCTTTCAAGTCAATATTTAATTTTAATGGAAACTCTAGATTATGCTCTAAAATCTAAAAAGAAGTTAAAACATTTGTAACACAACTGGAGGGAAGAAGACTCTTTACTGTGACATACCCTTTATACTGCTTGAATTCACTAAAAGCATGAGCATGCGTTATTTTTTATAATTTTAACACTATTAAAATAAAAACTGTACTGGCCAAATACAATTTCTGTGATACAGGTGCTGACATTTTTAATACTCGGTACAAAGGACAATCCTAAATGACAAAGAACTGTGACTTGAACCGTCTGTGTCCACCCTCCACAAACAATAACAGAATTCAACATTAAGGGAAACAGGCAGTGGATTTAGAAAAATCATTCATTCTCTCTGGAGAATTTTAAAAGCCAAAACAATTTCTGGGAGGATCACTCTTCATTAATAGCCCCAAGCTGGATAGCTGAGATGTACCGTGAATGCATGGATAAACTGTGGGGAAGGAATTCAGTGGAATACAGCAACCAGAAAGAACTAGCTGTTGTTACTTACACTCAATAACGTGGATGGATTTCAATTACTTTTACTTGCAATTACTTTTTGTTAGGGTAAAAGATATATAACATAAAAGTTGCCATTTTAATCTTTTTTAAAAAATAAAAAAGAGACTCAAATGTCTAAAACTGAAAGAGGGACATTCCTGCAGATCTTACAGAGATAAAAGGATTAAGAAATACGACAAACAACTGTATGCCAACAAACTACGTGAACGAAACGAACAGATTCCTAAAAAGACAAAACCTACCAACTGACTCAAGAAGGAACAGAAAACGTGAACAGATCTAAAAGTACAGAGACGGAGTTAGTAATCAAAAGACTGATCACAAAGCAAGCCCAGCTGGCTTCATAGCTGACTTTTATCAAACACAGAAAAAAGCATACTTAATGGTGGAATAAGCATGCCCATGCTTGCCACTTCTATTCCACACTGTCCTAGAGGTTTTAGTCAGGACAAATAGGCAACAAAAATAAGCAAAGGGCACCCAAACTTTTGGAAGGGAAGGAATAAAACAACCTGTATTCACAGGTGACATGAATTTGTATATAAAATGAATTTGTATATAAAAATACTAAAAAATCCACTAGAACTAATAAAAAAAGTTAAGCAATTTTGCAGTATACAGAATCACTTTTTTTTTTAATTGTACTTATATAAATTTACAACAAACAATCCAAAAATGCAATTAAGAAAACAATTCTGCTTATAATAGAATTTTTAAAAAGACATTTGGGAATAATTTAACAAAATAAGTACAAATCTTACATGTTGCATTGCAAAATGAAATTAATGCAACTAAATGAACACTTAAAAAGGCAAATTTTGTATCATATATATTTTACCACAATAAAAAAGTAAAAAAAAGTTAAACTCTGAAAACTACAAAAAAAATATATATATACACATTTCAATTTGGAGATGTAATTAAGCGGAAAGTCATGTCATGTTCATGCACAGGAAAAGCTAATACTGTAAGACGGCAATACTCCCCAAAGTGATCTAGAGATTCAACGTGATCCCTCTCAAAATGCCAGATGGCTTCCTTATAGAAACTGACACACTGATCCTAAAATGCATATGGAAAGTCAAGGAACCCAGAATAGTGAAACACTCTTAAAAAAGAACAAAGTTGGAGAACTCAAACTCCCTGATTCCAACACTTAGCAGAAAGCAACAGTAATCATGAGAGTGTGGTAGTATATTGTACAAAGACAGGCATATACATCAACAGAACAGAACTAAGAGCCCAGAAATAAGACCACACATTTATGGTCAAGGGGGCCAACACTATTCAATGGGGGAAAAAAAAGTCTCTTCAACAAATGCTGCTGGGAGATCAGGAGAGCTACATGAAAAAGAATGAATTAGAACTTCCCATCTCACACCTTATTTCTAAGAAAAAAATCGAAACAGATTAAACACCTAAATGTGAAAGCTAAAACTATAAAACTATGAAATTCTTAGAAGAAAACACAGGTATAAAATCCTTGTGACCTTGGATTTAGCAACGGATTCTTAGATATGACACCAAACACAGCAAAAGTTAAATAGGATTTCATCAAAATTAGTAACTTGGGCCTCAGAGGAAACCTGTAAGAAAGTGAAATGACAACCTACAGGAGGAAATATCTGCCAATCACGTCTGATGTAGGATCTGTATCCAGAAGGTACATAACTTACAAAACAGACAACACAATTAAATAATGAGCAAAGAAACGGAACAGACATTTCTCCAAAGAACATACACAAATGGCCAATAACAAAACAATATCCAAGATACTCAACATCACTGGCCTTTAGGCAAAAAGCAAAACAAAACCGCAATGAAACACCACTTCACACACACACCAGGATGGCTAGAAGGAGAAAGACAAACAACGACAGGCGTCTGTGAGGATGAGGAGAAGCTGCTGGTGAGAATGTAAACTGGGACAGCTGTTGTGGAAATCCACCCGCAGGTCTTCAAAGTGCTAAGCATAGTCTTACCAGAGGACCTATCAACTCCACTTCCAGACACACACTCAAGGGAAAGGAAAACGTGTCGCGTAAAAACTGGCGCGTTAACGTGCACGGCAGCGTTATTCACAACAGCTCCAAGGTAGAAAGAGCCCGAATGCCCATCAACTGAGGAATGAATGTGCAAGCAAAATGTGCACAGCCATACGACGGAACATTATTCGGCAATAAAAAGGAAGCAAACACAGATATACCCTTGAAAACACCACACTAAGTGAAAAGAATGCCGTCACAAAGCACCACGCACTGAATGACTCCCTTTGTAGGAGACGGCCAGAATGTGCAAGTATGTAATAAAACTGGATGCGTGGCTGCCTGGGGGTGGTGAGAGAAAGGAGGAGTTAGGACTGATAGCTAAAGGGGTTAGGATTTCTTTTTAAGGTGATGAAAATATTTGGAAATAAATAACAGAGATAGCTACCCAATTCTGTGAAATACTAAAACTACTGAACTCTACAATTTAAATAGGTAATTTGCATGTGGATTGTATCTCAATAAAACTGTTACAAACAAAAGAAATCATTTGGTAACTGTAAATGGCAGAGAAATCTTCTTTTCACTAAAATAATCAGTTAGCTGTACAGTTCAATTCAAGCTTCATATCGTCGACAGACTTCTTGTTTCTGTTCAGTAACCTTAACATATCATTTCACAAGGATTATCAAAACTTCTTCATGAACACAAATCTTGCTTTTTTAAAAAAAAATTATATATTTGTAGAAGAAAATTTATCCAGGCTTATCACTTTGATTACATAAAACCACAATAATGCCTGACGTTTTGAGAACATTTTTTATGTCCTAATACAGTCTAATATAAATGCTACCCATGACAGCTTAATTGGTGAAACTGGCATAGAGCATTCTCAATAATTTCCCAATCTGCTGCCAATTAGACAATATATCCTACATATTTGAAAGCAATACTTCATCAGCATTCTCCCAGCTTCATCTGAAAGATGATTTGTTAATATACTTAAAGATGTTTCAACAATCTGACTTCAAACAGAGTTTAAAAAGAAACAAATCTGAGCTGCAAAATTATTTTTTTAAGAATTGCTGCAAACCCATTAATTATAAAATCAACACCTTTCTCAACAAAGAATCAATACAAATGCTATTTCACCTTAAAAATAGTAAGTTAAAAAATTAATTTGGCCCCCTAATTTAAATTTTTTAAACAAAGAAAGAGAGTAACTCAGTGTTTTCAAATGAATTATTTCATATGAATGAGTAAAGCACAAGAGAACAACAGTCTTAAAATGCAGTTTGGGTGTCATGGTTAAGGGAGGCCTGTCTACCTTTGGATTTCATTTATTTATGGTTTTAGAAAATCATGACTGGCAAGAGCATTTATTCTATTTTTTGTTTTAAATTAGTGATTTCTTCCTACGTACCAAAAGCCTTGGAGTTAAACAGAACCAGTCTGTATCACTTCAAGAAAGATCAAGTTCACACACAGGGTCCCTGAGGCACAAGCGGCCAATTCAGACACCACCCCTGCCTCGGCCCCAGCCCACCCAGGGCGCCGCCCCAGCGTCCCTCCAGCCACTTTCCAGCTTTCAAAACATCCAAGTCCCCTGTCTTCACATCGTTTTACTCTTTCTCCTTTCTTTTTCTTCCAATGCTGTGCAATTACCGGAAAAAAATGTTGCCCTCCCATATTTGCATTTCTCCCTTCTACTTAGAGGGGAAGCTTTCTAATAAATGAGTCAATGTACCAGAAACACAATCTGGCCAATAAAACTAAAATGGAAACTATACACCCTGACTTCATTTAGAGATGAAAACCAGGGTACCTTTCAGTTACCTCTAGTGTACAGAAGAGCCGTATCTCTGCACCATCTGGAGGCCCGACTAAAGTGATCGCATGGATTACAATGGGACGTAGCCTCAAGGATAACATGGGCTGCAGAGAACAGGAATTCTGTTCATCACTGCGGTGCCTGGGCACTCCTTAAGTCCTAAAGAGTACTTGCTGAAAAAACGACAGAAGATGACGTGACTTTTCTAGAAGACTAGAAAAGTCAACACAGTTTTGCACAGAAGAAATGGACAAGCAGCATCTAATTCAGCGAAGACAGAAAAGTGGAAGTTAACCATGCGAAGGAGGGGAAGAAACAGCGATCACCCACAGCACCAGTATTCTGCAGACTAAACAGAGGTGAGTGTCACCAGGCAGCACAGCGGTGAAGAACCCCCCGCCGACTCAGGAGACACCGGAGACGTGGGTTCAATTCCTGGATGGGGAAGATCCCCTGGGGAAGGCAATGGCTACCCACTCCAGTATTCTTACCTGGAGAATTCCATGGACAGAGGAGCCTCGCGGGCTACAGTGGGTCAAACAGGGCTGAGTGACTGAACACACAAACAGTAAGCGACAGGGCACAGAACGGGCTGTCAGTCTGCAGGAGGAGCAGTTACACTCCAGATATCTCCCACCCTCAACCTATTGCCCCCCATCCCCAGCTCGCCCTACTTTCCCAGAATGCTGGCAGCTGGGCCTGTACCACACTCGCCACCATCTAGGCTGGAGACCAGAAGCCCTGCTCTGGGAAAACCGACAGGCCCAGAGAAGGAACTACTCTAGCAACTCTGCTAGTGCCCCTCAGATGGGCCAGGTCCCCGTCCCATTTCCTAATGGTGAGGCTCACATTTACAGTTTATGCACAGAGAGTTTCCAATCAGTCCGCTCATAATTGTGGAAGACAGCCAATAATCACCAGGCATTTGAAGAGCTTCTGACATCAAAGACAAAGACCAAAGTAGGAAACCGGATAAAAAGGACTCAGAAGAAACAGAGACAACGAAGGGAACAAAAGGAAACATCTACATAACTCAAGTGTGTGCACATGCAGAGCACATCATGCGAAACGCTGGGCTGGATGAATCTCAAGTTGGAATCAAGACTGCCAGGATAGATATCAACATCCTCAGATACGCAGATGACATCACTTTAACAGCAGAAAGTGAAGAGAAACTAAAGAGCCTCTTGATGAAAGGAAAAGAATGAAAAAGCTGACTTAAAACTCAACATTAAAAAAACGAGTATCATGGCATCCGGTCCCATCACTTCAAGGCAAACAGATGGGGGAACAATGGAAACAGGGACAGACTTTATTTTCTTGGGCTCCAAATTCACCGTGGATGGTGACTGCAGCCACAAAATTAAAAGATGCCTGCTCCTTGGAAGAATAGCTATGACCAACCTAGACAGCATATTAAAAAGTAGAGATACCACTTTGCCAACAAAGGTCCATCTAGTTAAAGCTGTGATTTTTCCAGTAGTCGTATAAGGATGTGAGAGTTGGACTATAAAGAAAGCTGGGTGCCGAAGAATTGATGTTTTTGAACTGGGGTGCTGAAGAAGACTCTTGCGAGTCCCTTGGACAGCAAGGAGATCAAACCAGTCAATCCCCAAGGAAATCAGTCCTGAATATTCACTGTAAGGACTGCTGCTGAAGCTGAAGCTCCAATACTTTGGTCACCTGATGGAAAGAACTGACTCATTAGAAAAGACCCTGATGCTGGGAAAGATTGAAGACAGGAAGAGAAGGGGACGACAGAGGATGAGAGGGTTGGATGGCATCACTGATACAATGGACATGAGTCTGAGCAAACTCTGGGAGATACTGAAGGACAGGGAGGCCTGGCATGCTGCAGGCCATGGGCTTGCAAAGAGTCAGACACAACCTAGCGAATGAACAACAAAGAGAAATGGTTTTTAAGATGACTGCCTTCATGAAACAGAAACAAGATGTTATAAAAAGGAATACTAGGGACAAAAACATTTAGAAATGAAAGATATGATGATGGCAGAAATAAAACTGCAATGTAAGGACAAGAAGATAAAGTCGAAGCTCTCTCCCAGAAAAAGAAGGATAAAAGGTCAACAGCTAGAAAAAAGTAGGAGAAAGGAAATTAACAGAAAACTCAGAAGATCTGACATATGAGTAACAGGCGATCAAAAAGGCTAGAATGAAGAAATCAGAGCTCATAGAGAATACAGGAAAGTTTTAGAGAGCTGAAGGACCCAAGTGGCCCAGCCCCCCCCAGAAAGACCCCCAAGGAACACTAGGGATGAACAAATCTCACCAAGGCGTGGGGATCACAACGGTCTCAGGCCTCCCCTTGTAACAAGAGCCAGCAGACATCTGAGTCAGGCCTTCAAAGTTCTGCGGGAAAATGACTTTTAACCTAGAATTCAGTATGCAGGTAAACTGCCATTCAAATACAAAGGAAGAAAAGGCATCTTCAGACAGTTTAGTTCTCCAAAAAATTTCTCTCTGATGGACTCTTTCCAGGGAAGCCACCACAACATAAGACATTCAGTTCAGTTCAGTTCAGTTGCTCAGTTGTGTCCGACTCTTTTCGACCCCATGAACTGCAGCACGCCAGGCCTCCCTGTCCATCACCAACTCCCAGAATTCACCCAAACCCATGTCCATCGAGTCGGTGATGCCATCCAGCCATCTCATCCGCTGTCGTCCCCTTTTCCTCCTAAGACATGGGGTCCTGGAATTCCCATTCAACAGAGGAGAGGCACAGAAAGAATTCCCATAAAGAATGAAGAGAAACCCCAAGATGGCAGCGAAGCAGCGGGCCTAGAGAAGACACAGCCTCAAGTGGAACAGGAAAATGAAAGGCTCTCCAAGGGCTGAAAAGTGAGAGATCACTCGAGGTGGCTGACTGCTCTGGGGAGTTCTAGTTAAAACCTGCACTGAATTCATGACTATACATTTGCATCCACACTAAGGGAGAGAAAAAGTAATTCATCCCAATTAACACAAAAATAATTCCTTGTCTTAGTAGACTGGGAATTAACTGCATCCTATGTGGCTTAGCCATTAAGATGTTTACCCAATGGTAACAAACACTGAATATCAATTTAAACAGTAATTATTATCTAGCCAGATTTGGAAAAACAAAGAGGAAGGAAGGGTCTGTGTGTCTCGGCAATGCAGGGGAGGAGACACCTAAAATTCTATGGCCTTCTCTTCCACAGGAGAAGTTAACAGATAGCATATGAAATGGAAAATCAGAAATAAGCAACATAAGCATGCTACAGAGATGCATGAAATTTGAGGCAGGAATTGCTAAATAAGTAACCATCACTGCCAAAGATCTGATGCTTCCAAATTGTGGTGCTAAAGAAGACTTTTCAGAGTCCCTTGGACAGCAAGATCAAACCAGTCAATCCTAAAGAAAATCAACCCTGAATACTCACTGGAAGGACTGATGCTGAAGCTTCAATACTTCAGCCATCTGATTCGAAGAGCTGACTCACCGGAAAAGACCCTGATGCTGGGAAAGAGGGCAGGAGAAGGGGACAAGAGAGGATGAGATGGTTGGATGGCATCACCGACTCGATGGACATGAACTTGGGCAAAAACCAGGAGATAGTGAGGGACAGGGAAGCCTGGTGTACGGCAGTCCATGGGGTTGCAAAGAGTCGGAAACGACTTAGCGACTCAACAACCCCCACCATCAGCATCCAAGGCTCTTCCCCCATCCACCTAATAACACCTTCACCCTCTGCCTGACCTAATAACACCTTCACCCTCTGCCTGGAATGTAGGTCGGAGGGTCACCCTCAGACCAGACAGTGGACTGAGCAGGAAAGGGCAGGTCCCTGAAGACTTCTTGGAATGAGGCTGTCAAACCAGCCATGGACTGCTCACAAGCCGCATGAAAGGCAAATCAACCTTGATTTTGTTTGAAGTGAAGTGAAACTTGCTCAGTCATGTCCAACTCTTTGCAACTCCATGGACTATTCAGTCCATGGAATTCTCCAGGCCAGAATACTGGGGTGGGTAGCCTTTCCCTTCTCCAGGGCATGTTCCCAACCCAGGGATCAAACCCAGGTCTCCCGCATTGCGGGTGGATTCCTTACCAGCTGAGACACAAGGGAAGCCCAAGAATACTGGAGTGGGTAGCCTATCCCTTCTCCAGTGGATCTTCCCAACCCAGGAATCAAACCGGGGTCTCCTGCATTGCAGGTGGATTCTTTACCAACTGAGCCATCAGGGAAGCCCTGATTTTGTTTAGGTCACTGTTATCTGGTTCTCTGTCACTGGCAGCCTAAGACAGTTGATTATAAGGAGAAATAGAATGGTTAAAACTGGTTGCTTCTGAGAAGTGAGAACCCAGAGCAGGCCGGCTGGTAAAGGGACTTTTGTCTTTCATCCTAACTCTGTAGAACTACTTCACTTTTAAAACTGAGTAAATGCATTACTTTGATAAAAGTAAAATTACATTTAAAGAAAATCACTCCACAGGGTATGGTCAGATGTGCCGTTCATCTCAACGTCTAAAACTAGGATTAGCTGTATCTCTTTAGGTCTTTACTCTTCTCTCTTCTTTTTCTGTTGTGCTGTGCGGTGTGCGGGATCTTAGCTTCTCAACCAGGAATGGAACCCATGCCCTGCTCTGGGAGTGCAGTGTCTTCATCACTGGACCAGGGAAGTCTCTCAGGTTAATTTTATTTATTTACTTTGAAAGAGTAATGTTCATTCATCCATTTTTGTGTGTGTGGCTGCAGCAGGTATTAGCTGCAACACTCAGGGTCGTCGTTGAGTCTGCAGGATATTCTGCTGCGGCTCCCGGGCTCTGGGTTGGGGTGTGCAGGCTCAGCAGTTATGGCCCACAGGCTAAGCCACCCCACAACATGAGGGATCTCGGTTCCCTGAGCAGGGATAGAACGCAAGGCCTTGGCGTTGCAAAGTGGATTCTTAATCTCTGGACGACCAGGGAAGTCCCCTTTAGTTCAATTTTAAATTCCAACGTTGGACTGCAGATTTCAGATCTAATTTTTCTCAAGGCAACAGAATCCACAGTTATAGCAGAAGTTTTGAAAAGGCGAGGGATGAAATGCAAGGCAGTGTTGAAGACTAATCAAGCAGAGATACTGAAATCTTCAAGGGAGAAAGGCTTTCATTTAGGTCTTAAGACCTTCAGCTAGGCCAGTGAGGATGGGAATGAAGGGAAAAAAAAGGTTAAAATAAAACAGAGATATTACATAGCAGGTGCCGGCAAGGCAACCCACGGCTGACCAGGAGCCCATGCAGGAGAGAAACCCTGGCTGGAGAGCGAGCTGCTCAGAAATGTTCAGGGGAAAAGTCCAGAGCCTGGTTTACCCAACAGAGAGGGGAGATGTGGGTGGTGGACAGACCATGCCATCTCTCAAATTCCCAACAGTTTTCAAACCCATAGCTTGGAAGCGACAGGAAGCATCATCACATCAGTAATGTCAGTGGTGCCCTTAGAAGAGTAAATCTCATATGTCTTCAAAGATGCTCCAGTAAAAGCAGTTAGCCTCCAATTAAAATAAATAAATTTATATTAAAAGAAATTATATTAATTCAAATTTTTCTTCAAATCTAATTCAAATTTTTCTTCAAATCTCTAATTCTTTCCTAAAGATAACAAAATATCCAAAGTCTCCTATTATATTACATACTGATCCTTTTCACAAAGTTTTAATCTGAAAACAATTTTGTTGGCAGTTACCTACCACTTAATAACACTGACCAAATACCTAATATGAAACACATTTAAAATCACGTGTGACCCTCATCTCATACATAGTATCTGTCTTATTGACTTAATAAGGAGAAGGCAATGGCACCCCACTCCAGTACTCTTGCCTGGAAAATCCCATGGACGGAGAAGCCTGGTAGGCTGCAGTCCATGGGGTCGCTAAGAGTCGGACACAACTGAGCGACTTCACTTTCATGCACTGGAGAAGGAAATGGCAACCCACTCCAGTGTTCTTGCCTGGAGAATCCCAGGGACGGGGGAGTCTGGTGGGCTGCCATCTATGGGGTCACAGAGTCGGACACGACTGAAGTGACTTAGCTTCTATTGACTTAATAAAATTTCTCCAATAGATTTTAAACCTAAATAAACCCTTCAAAAATTACCATACAAAGTTTATGTTGGCCAAACACTCATGATTTTATTAATTAAAAAAAAAAAAAATTTTGGCCACACCCTCAAGGTCCACGGGACTTCAGTTCCGAAACCAGGGGTGGAACTCCGTCCCCTGCAATGGAAGGTTGAGTCTTAACCACTGGACCTCCAGGGAAGTCCCCAAATACTTATGATTTTAAATCTAAGGAAAGTGTATTTTCCTCTCATGCATTTTCATTAGCAAGAGAGCTTCTCACACAAATTTCAGGTAACACTAACATACTGTCATTTGGAACTTAAGAATCAAATTCAGGACAGGGACTAAAAGATGTCATATTATGGGGGCTGGGGTGAGGGAATTACAGGGAATTTTGTCTTTTTAATTCTTTCAAAATCTTCTTTACTTGCATTTTATCACCTTTTTGATGGGGGAAGAAAAAGGGTAAAAATATGTATTTGGTTTCTTCCAGCATGATCCTTTCACTTTATTACTCTCAAAAAAATACGTTTTGCCTCTTTACCAAGAAAAGAGTCTAACAGTTTTGTTGTACTTAATATAGTTTGGAATTAACAGTCCTGTTTGCTCGCATGTTTATCCGGCATCACTGACGTCAGCACAGACAGGACGAGACTTCAAGGGCAGCAGGTGCTACAGCAGCAGGCAGGGCAAGGCCAGGGGGGCTCCAGGGCAGCAGGTGCTACAGCAGCAGGCAGGGCAAGGCCAGGGGGCTCCCGTCCACACTGCACTGTGTTGGGAGTTTCCGCCTTACGTGCATTTGCAACTGAAGAGCAATGCACCACACCTCCTAAGCTCTTTCAGGCAGTGGTATCTTCAAGTGAGGGCAACTCGCTCCAACTCCAGTTTCATTTACCGCAGGTCTAGACTTAACAGAGACACTGCTAAAGTCCAACTGTCAGTGGAGGAGGTTTCAAGAGAGAAAAGGTAAGGCTGGCTGGTTAATGTTTAACGGTTTCAGCTGTTCCGTCACAGTGCCTAGTCAATATCGCTCTGTACTTCAAATAGCTATTTACAATCCAAATTGTGTTAACCTAATTTTTATTACACAATCCCAGTATTCCTCTACTAAGCTACATCTTATTATTCAAAAAATGTTTCTCAATATCTGTTACTTTAGAAAATAGTGTTCCCATGTCATGCAAAAATTCTATCTCGAGAAGCCACTTAAGATTAAAATGTATGTTGAGATATTTAGCACCATCAGTTAAGCCCTGAACACATTCAATTTGGTAGAGACATCCCACTCACACTAGGTGCTGAGCATCCCCATGCCAAAAGCTACAGGAATTCACACAGATGAGAGAGAACTCCGACAAGGTAATGCTTCATTCATAAGAAAAATCACCAATGAGGAAATTAAACAGAGGGCTACAGAGATGAATTCTACCCCTTCCAGAGGAAGTATGGTGGCACAGAGCGAGAAGAGGGCCTGGACTGGGCATCGGGGAACCAGGCTGAGGCCTGCCTCCGGCCTGGTCTGCAAGCCACATGGGGGCCGGGGCAGAGGACCACCATGGTCCATCCAACGCCAATCGGCCGGAACTTCCAACATCAGCTCTGTCCAAACATAATAGCCGGCATTATTTTTTTAAGTCAGGGAAAAAAATTTTAACACATGTACAAGTATTTTTATATAACGAAGATGAAAGACAACTTCACCTCATCTAGTCGTCCATATTTGTCGCTGTTTACTTGTGGAAATTTCAAAGTGTTTCACATGCTCTGCTTCAAACGGTATCAAATTTGCATTTGAAAAATAGCTTAAAGAAATACACATGCAAAGCAGGGTACTTCCAACTTTTAATTAAGGTCCAGGATTTCATAGAGGAAACTAATCAAACTATAAACATAATCAAGGGAAAATTAAAGGCAAAACCTACAGTGAAGGCTAGGATGAGTCTAGTCCCATGCAACCACTGCAGAAAATTCTCTTTTAAAACTTTATTACTTATACCTTCCAGATTTCCTCAAAAATCCCCAATAATTCTCAAATCTGGGCTGAATCGGGTATTTTTCTTCACTGAGCTTCCAGACTTCTACATAACTGTCAGCAGATACCTACCAAGGTTGGTCCTCTGCATGCCAGCACTCGATACAGTAGAGGTCGCAAACATCATGCAGGTATAAATCAACAACTCGCAGGGTGACAGCCTATATATATGTTTCTTGAGTAGAGTAGAAGTAATTCCACTAGGAAGTCAGAGTACCTAATAATGCTCCACAAACAATTCCATTTGAAAGACCACTCTTTGCTTTCCAACGCAATAACTGGGCGTTCCGAGCAACACTAAATAATGACCGCCCACATCCTAACGAGTGATACACACTGTGGAGTTACAATGGTGCATATGTTAACACACATGACATTAAATGCTGCTTCTTAAATATATTACTATTCCATGAAAAATGTCACCTAAAATAGAGTCCATTCCTCTTCTCTGTAATTTAAAGCTCAATGCAGACCGAATTCTTAGGAGATAATGTCATTTATTTGTAATCATAATTTCCAAAGAGTCAAAATATTTCTATACTACACCACACAGCTTCTATTTAGACTTGGGAAAATTCAAACCTCATAAAATAAGACCTCCTCACATGCTGAGAGCTTCCTCCAATGAAACCCACCAGTTCACAGTGGCTGGGCTGCGCGGCAACCACTGGCTCAGCCTTCGGGATAAGGAAGCCCCTCCTAGGCACTGCAGGTTCCCAGGCCAGAGGATTTTGGGACCACACCTCACCTGCTAACTCAAGCTTCCATCTGCTTCCTCCTTTCAGTCACACATTGACTCACATGCCAAGCACTGAGTTGAACCTGATTGTGAAACTGTCTGGATTCCAAGATCAAATGCTCAGCAAGGAAGAGCAAACAGGATCCTCAGAAGGCTGGGATGTAAGAGGCCCCAAAGACTTCACTTTTAAAGCAACTGTGAAGTCAAGTTCATTATTCAACTGGCGGTCACATCACTAATGAAGGACGCCAGAAAATGAATAGTACTTTCATTTTATTGATACTGTATCTAACCAGGAAGGGTGGTCAGCACCAAAACGAAGCCCAAAGCAAAGCCAAGCAGGCTGTCCTGGGGCTGTGGGCCTCCTTTTCCTGCTGCTCTCAAAAAATTTCAAAATTTCACTAAAGAGGGAAGAAGAGAAAGCTCTCTAAAAATGTAACAACTTAAGTTTTATTTGGTAAACAAAATCCCAAATTCCAATTACCATTTTGGCAGACCAGGGGTCCTAACTACAGAACACATTCATTTCTTTATGTAAAAAAGTCAGCTTTATCAGCCCCAAAGGTTAGAAATTACTGGTCCAAACGACACAGTCTGAGTCCAACGAGGCAAACGACCCAAGGCTAAGATTTTCATAGCTTTGACCTGAACCCTGAACAGAAGCATGTCATCTTCCTTCTAGGCAGTTTTAAACGAGGCTGAGGGTCTTGACAAGACGCCCAAGTTAGAGAGAGAGAAAGATAAGATGTCGCTTTACACGTGTAGTTGTTTCTGGGGTTCTAACCATTACACAGCTTAATCAAATTTCTGTCCTAGTAGAACATAATAATTTAGCTGACCAATTATTAAAAAGCATGCAGAGGTCTGGTGAAGAAAGTTTCACAGTGCCTTCCATAGAGTAACAGTTCCAGCTGCCCTCCCCGCCCCAAGCATTACCAGGGTCTGGCAAAATTACAATGAAAAAAATCAACCGACTCTCCCATGGCGTTTCAAAACAAGGCTTTCAACTTTAAAACTCCCTTGGAGGTGGTACAGTGAAATGGATGCTCAGGCCCTGGACACCAAGGGATGCGGACAGGCTGTCACCTAGGAGGGGCTCCCAGGAGACGCGCGGGGTGGGGAGGCGGATGCAGAAGGCACGCGCCGCTGCCCATACGACCCAGGAGGGCGAGTGGCGTGAGGGGAGCGAATAACTCGACGCGGACTCGGGACCCCAAAGGCGGGGGCCGGGGACGGATATCCCGGGGAGGGCTGCAGGAAACGATATCCAGGCTCGTGGAGGGTGGATCTAGGAAGCGGCCGGGGCGCGGGCCCGGCGGGGCGGTGGGGGCGGGGGTGGGAACGGAGGATGTGGCTCCGAGGGGCAGGATGAGGGGGCGGGACGGCCCAGCGCGGACGTGCGAAGGCCGGGGAGGAGGGCAGGGACGGGCCGAGAGCCGCCAAGGGCGCGAGCAGCGGCCGGGCGGGCCTGGGAGCGGTGACGAGGCGGGACGGGCGGCCGCCCGTGGACCGGGAGGGCGCGTCCGGGCAGGGGTCGCAGGGCCGCCGGTCACTTACCCCACTCGAGGAACTCGGCCACGTACTTGTCGCGGCGCAGGGCCGAGTGGCTGCACTCGGTGTACAGGCAGACGAGCACGTCGAGCAGCGTCTCCACGCTCAGGGCGCTCTCGTTGCGCCAGGGCCCGTCCAGGAGCAGCTGCTCCAGCTTCTTGAGCCGCACCTTGGCCGACATGGTGCCGCGCGGCCCGCTCCCAACACGCCGGGCCTCTTGCCGGCCCGCTCGGCCGGTCCGTCAGGGCGCGCCCGCGGGGGCCCGGCGGCCGCGAGCCCCGGCAGCCGCGGCGCCTCGCCGCCGCCCCGTCCGCGTCGTCGCGCCCCGGCCTAGGCCGACCTCCTGGGCTCGGGCCCGGCGGCGCAGCGTCTGGGGCGCCGGGCCCCGCGGGTCCATGGGCCGCTCCCCTCCCCTCGCCGCCGCCGCCCGCCCCGCCCGGCGCCGCTCGCCTCGCCCCGCCGCGCGCCCCGCGGCCCCACCCGCGGCCGCGCCCTCCCCGCCGCGCGCCGCCGCAGCTCGCCGTCGGCCTGGAGCAGCGCGGAGGCCAGCACTGCTGCGCAAAGCCCGGCCGGCGCCCGAGCCTCGACCCCAGGCCCCGACCTGGCGGCCCAGCCCCGCGGCCCGCAGCCAACCAGGGCGCGGCCAGCTCGGGCGCAGCCAACCACGGCGGGGCCGGCCGCCGCCGCCGCGCTGACCTCAGCGCGCCGCCCCGCCCCGCTCTCCCGGCTCCCGGCTCCCGGCGGGGCCGGACCTCGCCGCTTGCCGTAGCGGGGCCGGGATGCTGGGAAGGCCGGACGGGCGGGGTTGGAGGGCAGCACCGCCTGGTGGGGGCGGGCCGAGCGAGCGGCCAGCGAGCCGCCGAGATTGCGGGGCCGGCACGCGCGCAGGGGGCGGCCGGGCGGCGCGCGCCAGCGCGTGGTGCGGGATCCGGCGCCTATGTGCGGGGCCCGCGCTCCCGCCGCGCGTGCGCGCGCCGCGGCTCCAGGAGGGGCCCCGAGGCGCGCGAGGCGACGCCCGCGGGCTCTGGCCTGCCCGGGGGCTTCGGGGTTGGTGCGCTGAGGCGAGCGTCAAGGCTGCCCCGCTCCCGCAGTGCTGGCGACGTCGACCTCACGACGGGGTGTTTTAAAGCCGGGCCACCTCTGAGCTGGGAGCGGCCTTTGGGAAAAGGCGGGCCCTGCTCCTACTTGACGGGCGGGAGACTGAGGCCCGGGCTGGGTGGGGTTGCCGGAGAGGGGCCACCCGGCGCCCCATGAATTCGTGATGCACCCGCTTCAAACTCTACTGCCGACCGTCCCCCCTTGCAGATAGATGCCTTGGGGTGGCAGTTTGGTAGGAAGCGGCCTGCCGTTCCCTCTGGGCTGGTACTCAGATTGCGTGTGTCTGGGGAAGGAGGGTGATGGTGAATATCTGCATCCGGAGAAACCCTTGGCATCGGAAGAGGAGGGGCAGCCTAGAACTCGTGGGGATCACAGTGAGGAACCCTACTGAGGATATAGGGTTCAGTTCCGTTCAGTCGCTCAGTCGTGTCCGACTCCGACCCCATGGATTGCAGCACGCCAGGCTTCCCTGTTCATCACCATCTCTTGGAGCTTACTCAAACTCATGTCCATCGAGTCGGTGATGCCATCCAGCCATCTCATCCTCTGTCGTTCCCTTCTCCTGCCTTCAATCTTTCCCAGCATAGGGTCTTTTCCAATGGCGTCGGAAGTTCAGTTCAGTTCAGTTCAGTCGCTCAGTCGTGTCCGACTCTTTGCGGCCCCATGAATTGCAGCACGCCAGGCCTCCCTGTCCATCACCAACTCCCGGAGTTCACCCAAACTTAGGGGATCCCTGAAATGGGAGGAGGGGCGAGCGGGCAGCTTCAGGAGGAGCCGGGCCAACCAGGCGGAGCAGACGAGGTTGAAGACAGCGCACTAAAGAAGCCTGTGAGGAAACTAACCTACGGACATAAAATAGCGGCTACCTTTGTTGGGAGGCATTGAGGGCCATGGGTAGCAGCGAGCCTTGTGGGCTTCTAGGAATGTTCTGTAATCTGACTTGGATGGTGCTTATGCAGGACTCCATATAAAGAACAGTCTTAAACTGTACACTTGAGTAGTGCACGTCACTGCTATCATACCTTAATTTTTAAAAAGCAGGCATAAACAATCTTTGGTGTTAGAGGTCAGAGTAGTGGATACGTCAGGGGAAATATGTGCTGCAGGACTAGGAACATTCTGTATCTTGATCCATCTTGCTATATGGGTCTATACATACATAAAGTTTAATCAAGAAAAAGGAAAAAAAAATTTTTAGAAGTCACTTAGTCCTGTCCAACCCATTGTGACCCTATGGACTGTAGCCTACCAGGCTCCTCTGTCCGTGAAATTCTCCAGGCAGGAATACGGGAGCGGGCTGCCATTTCATTCTCCAGGGCATCTTCCTGACCCAGAGATCGAATCCAGTCTCCCTTGCTGTGGGCAGACTCTTTACCGACTGAGCCACCAGGGTACAAAACAAAGCAATGACCATGCTCTTAAATATTGTACTCTCGTGTGTGTTATGGAGCTTCCCCAGGTGGCTCAGTGGTCAGGAATCCACCCGCCAATGCAGGCGATGCGTATTCAATCCCTGGGCCAGGAAGACCTCCTGGCAACCCACTCCAGTATTCTTGCCTGGAGAATCCCGGGGACAGAAAAGCCTGTCAGGCTACAGTCCACAGGGTCACAAAGAGTTGGACATGACTGAAGCAACTCATCACACAAACACATGTATTATACCTCAATTAAAAAAAAAAGGCCGAGCCAGCAAAAGGCCCAAAACCAAAGACGCCCCACTGGTTTTGGGTGAAGACCAAACTCTTCACCTTACCTGGTTTTGTTTGTTTGTTGAAGTAGAGTTGAATTAAAAGGCTGTGTTAGTTTCTGCTGCACACCTTACGTTTTAAGTGATCAAATGTCTGAATTTGGGACAGTCCCCATTTTTTGCCATTGTCCCAGCGTACATATAACAATGTCCTTCCTTCCCGCCATGCCCCCATTTATACAGTATGCTCTCTCATCCCCAGACACAGCACGGGTGGCCTGGGCCTGCTCAGTCCTCTGCTGCTGCTAAGTCACTTCATTCATATTCGACTCTGTGCGACCCCATAGACAGCAGCCCACAGCCTCTAGCCCTGTCCTTCTCTCTTCTCCTGGGTCTCTGACTCCAGTCTCACTGCCTGCTTGCTGTTCCTCTGCCGTTTCTGCTCCCTCCTGCCTCGGGGCCTTTGCACTTGCCAAGCCCTTCAGCTTGGGTGCCCCTCTCTGGCCATTTTCACTTTGTCTGCTCAGAGCAAATCTGTTTCAGAATTGTCCTTTCAGGGCTGCCTTGCCTAACTCCCCAGGCACCACTCCATAGTTTTCCTTAGCACTTGGCAAAGTGGGTACCCGTGAGTCTTGCCCATTAGTCAGGATACTAGAAATCTTCCCGTGCCTCAGTTTCTTCAAAGATAAGAAAGAGAATGATAATAGGACCTACTCCAGTGTTTCAGTAAGTTTCTGGAAGAACTAAATTAATACCCCAAGAGCACCTTGAACTGCCTTTTGGCTCACATGCTCACACACTGATAGCTGGTGTCATGCACTAGAATTGTTATATCTAAAACCAGGGGCAGGGGCTCTGTGACCAGCTTATGGGTGGAGTGTCTTGGGTTCCCCAAAGCAGGGAATCCCAGTGTCCTCAGGCATCCATCCTTGAGGTTCCTCTGTGTCTCTTAATCACTTTGGGCTGCTATAACAAAGCACCATTGGCTGGGTGCCTTATAAACAACAGAAGTTTATTTCTTACAGTTCTGGAGGCTGGAAGTCCAAGATCAGGATGCCAGTGTGGTCTGGTTCTGGGTGACTGCACTGTCCCTGGTTACAGAAGGCTGTATTTCTGTGCTCTCACATGATGGAAAAGGGTAGCTCTGGCCTCTTATAAACAGGCACTAATCCATTCACAAGGTCTCCAGCCTCATGACCTAATCATTTACCAAAGCCCCACCTCCTAAATATCACACTAAGCCTAGCCTTATCCCTAGGCCCTGAAACATGCACAACATACAGTAATCAAGCCACAACACAGTTTCACCTAATGAGTGTAACAACAGGTCAGCACTCACAGAACACTCTCGCCTGACCTCTCTTCTTACACAGCTCTGAAACTGTAGGGAAACTTGTTTTTGTGAACCTGAGAAAGGGGGCCCGATTCCAAAAGCAGTGTTTCCCCCGTGAAAGCTGGATAGTTGCAACCTCACTCCTTCCAGAAAAACACACAGGTTCATTTTTCTCTTCTTTACAACAACAACTTTTTCAAGTATTTGAGTTTTCTGAAACAGCCTACGTGCCATTTCTTGCCGGGAAGTCTTCCAATAGTACTGCTGCTGCTGCTGCTAAGTCGATTCAGTCGTGTCCGACTCTGTGCGACCCCATAGACGGCAGCCCACCAGGCTCCCCCGTCCCTGGGATTCTCTAGGCAAGAACACTGGAGTGGGTTGCCATTTCCTTCTCCAATGCATGAAAGTGAAGTCGCTCAGTCATGTCCGACTCTAGCGACCCCATGGACTGTAGCCCACCAGGCTCCTCCGTCCAATAGTACAGTTTCGCCTAATAAAGGTAACGACAGGTATGGCAGTCAACACTCACGGAACACTCTCCCCCAACTTCTTTTCTCATGGAATTGAACAGTGTGTCTTAAGAGCATCTTTACACAGCTCTGAAACTGCAAGGAAACCTGTTTTGAGATGAGGAAGCAGAGCTGAAAGTCTGGCAAGTAGAAGACTCGGGACAGAGTACCCAAGAGGAGTGAACTGCACTGAGAGAGACCCCTGGAGATCTGCAGGGGGTCCCCCAGGTTTCCAGCAGCATACCGACCAGTGCTTGTGCAGAAGGAAACTATCAAAGGCTGGGGAAAGGAGCACTCAAAGGGCTGCAGCAGGTAGCGCCTGGTACTCACATATACTGGAGCTAGTGTTGGTTTTCAGCAGCCAGACTAGAAAAGCTCGATAATTCAGTACTGGGCAGAATTCCCTAGAAGTTTGTGCTTTGGGTGTGCAAACTAGCCTGGGACTGAGGATTGCTCCAGATCTGCCTACTAACAAATCATAAAAACAAGACCCCAAAGTATCAAACTGTTTCCGGGTAATTTAACCGAATCCCAGAACCAAATTCCAGAAAATTTATAAGAACACAAAAACTATCCAGCACCCAAAAAAGATCAAATCACAATGTCTGGCATCTATTCAAAGACTTCTAGGCAAACAGTCAGGGAAACTCAACCCATAATGAAGAGAATTATCAAATAATCAAAACTAACCCAGAACTTCCACATATGTTAGAATCAGCAGAGAACGACACTAAAGCAGTTGTTATAGCTGTATTCCACATGTTCAAAACGTTAGTAGAATCATAAAAGACATTTTCTAAAAAAACCTAATAGAATTTTTAGAGATTAAAACTATACTTTCTGAGATGAAAAACATACTGTATGGGATTAATGCCACACTAGACATTGTGTAAGAAAATATTATTGCATTTGAAGGTACAGCAGTAGAGCTTATCCAAAAAAATTAAAAAGCGAGGACAAAAAAAATAAGGGACTTCCCTGGTGGTCCAGTGGTTGGGAGTCTGCCTTCTAGAGCAGGAGATGTGGGTTTTATCTCTGGTGGGGAAACTGAGCCACCACAAGCCGTGGGGCAGCTAAGCTTCTGCACAGCAACTACTGAGCCCAGGCCGCAGCTCGTGAGCCTGTGTGCCACAAGGAAGACCCTGAACAGCCAAAAAAAAATCTTTAATTAAAAAAAATGAACATCATTGAACTGTGGGACAATATCAAGTGATCCAATATATGGATTGGGGTTCCAAAGGAGAAGAACAAGAAAGAGAAGGGACAGAAAAAAAAAAATCTGAAGAAGTAATGGCTGAAAAATTTCCAAACTTGATCAAACCCATAAATAACAAATCCAAGAGGTTCAGTGATCACAAGCACAAGAAACATAAGAAAAAACAATAAAACCCCCCAAACAAACAAGTAATACTAAAGCACATCATGATCAAATTGCTCAGAACCTGTTGATAAAGAGAAAAAAAAAAATCAGCCAGAGGGGAGAAAAGACACATTATATGCAGAGGAATAAAGATGACATCAAATTTCTCATTGGAAATTGTGTAAATGAGAAGACGTCTCATTGGAGTGGCATCTTTAAAGTACCAAAATAAAAGCAAAATAACTGCCACCCCCAGAATTCTATACCCAGCAAAAATATCTTTCAAAAAATGAAGGTGGAAATAAAGACATTTTCAAATATATGAAGGCCCACCAAGAAGGCAGAGGAACAGTACCTGATTGCCTTCTTTGGCTTTTCTAGATATGTTTACCACTTGGGTAAGCTTCTCTGATTCATTTGCTGGGTACCCATGAAGACTGTCAATTTTGAGGGAAGCCCAGAGAAAAAGTGGATTCAGAACAATGCAGGTCCAGGCTTTGGTGCAAACTGCCCTGCCACATAAGCAGTTAAGCCCCAAGACCCAACAGACCCTGGGTTTGTTTGCTTGTCTGTGGGGAGAGTGCTGTGCTGGGTCTTTGCTGCTGCACGCAGGGCTTTTCTTGCTGTGGAGCACAGGCTCTAAGGTGTGGGGGTTTCAGTCATTGTGGCACGTGGGCTCAGCCGTTGTGCTGCACAGACTTAGCTGCCCCACAGCATGTGGACTCCTCCAGGACCAGGGATCGAACCTGGGTCCCCTGCATCGGCAGGTCGATTCTTAACCACTGGACCACCAGGGAAGCTGCAGACCATGTCTTCTTCTGCCAACAACTCTTCTCCATTTCAAGGTCTGTTCCTGGCTTGCTGTTGGGTCTAGATGGAGACTTAATGCCTAACCATGGATAACCAAGAAACTATGACTCAAGATGTCCATCATAAAATAGATATTGTCTTACCTACTAAATCTTAAATGTAGATATGTACATAGCATTCCACTGTAAAATGAAACTGATCCCAAACAGACTTGGAAGGAACAAGTAAACTTCATGAGTAGGTGACTTAGACTCCATGGTATCTGTTTTACCAACTCTTAAAAACCCCACAGCTATGCTCCCATGGGAAGTGTTGTGATCAATCAATGGAGGATGAAAACATGCATGTCCGATTTAAAGATTGGTCTGCCTGGTGTGGTGACTCCCACAAAAGATGGATGGCTGTGGCTTTACAGACACACTCAGGAGAAGCCCTGAAAGACTATGGTGAAGAGCAATTCTTCCAGAAGGCAAATATGTTGATTCTAAAGACTAGATATCTCTTCAAGAAAATTAGAGATACCAAGCGAATATTTCATGAAAAGATGGGCTCAATAAAGGATGGAAATGGTATGGACCTAACAGAAGCAGAAGACATTAAGAAAAGGTGGCAAGAATACACAGAAGAACTATACAAAAAAGATCTTCACAACCCAGATAATCAGGATAGTATGATCATTCACCTAGAGCCAGACATCCTGGAATGTGAAGTCAAGTGGGCCTTAGGAAGCATCACTACAAACAAAGCTAGTGGAGGTGATGGAATTCCAGTTGAGCTATTTCAAATCCTAAAAGACGATGCTGTGAAAGTGCTGCATTCAATATGTCAGCAAATTTGGAAAACTCAGCAGTGGCCACAGGACTGGAAAAGGTCAGTTTTCATTCCAATCCCAAAGAAAGGCAATGCCAAAGAATGTTCAAACTACCGCACAATTGCACTCATCTCACACACTAGTAAAGTAATGCTCAAAATTCTCCAAACCAGGATTCAACAGTACGTGAACCATGAACTTCCAGATGTTCAAGCTGGTTTTAGAAAAGGCAGAGGAACCAGAAATCAAATTGCCAACATCAGTTGGATCATTGAAAAAGCAAGAGTTCCAGAAAAACATATATTTCTGCTTTATTGACTATGCCAAAGCCTTTGACTGTGTGGATCACAATAAACTGTGGAAAATTCTGAAAGAGATGGGAATACCAGACCACCTGACCTGCCTCTTGAGAAATCTGTATGCAGGTCAGGAAGCAACGGTTAGAACCGGACATGGAACAACAGACTGGTTCCAAATTGAGAAAGGAGCACATCAAGGCTGTATATTGTCACCCTGCTTATTTAAATTATATGCAGAGTACATCATGAGAAACGCTGGGCTGGAAGAAGCACAAGCTGGAATCAAGATTGCCGGGAGAAATATCAATAACCTCAGATATGCAGATAACACTCCCCTTATGGCAGAAAGCAAAGAGGAACTGAAGAGCCTCTTGATGAAAGTGAAAGAGGAGAGTGAAAAAGTTGGCTTAAAACTCAACATTCAGGAAACTAACATCATGGCATCCGGTCCCATCAGTTCATGGAAAATAGATGGGGAAACCCTGGAAACAGTGACAGAGTTTATTTTGTGTGGCTCCAAAATCACTGCAGATGGTGACTGCAGCCACAAAATTAAAAGATGCTTACTCCTTGTGAGAAAAGTTATGACCAACCTAGACAGCATGTTAAAAAGCAGAGACATTACTTTGCCAACAAAGGTCTGTCTAGTCAAGGCTATGGTTTATCCAGTAGTCACATATGGATGTGAGAGTTGGACTATAAAGAAAGCTGAGTGCCAAAGAATGGATGCTTTTGAACTGTGATGTTGGAGAAGACTCTTGAGAGTCCCTTGGACAGCAAGGAGATCCAACCAGTCCATCCTAAAGGAAATCAGTCCTGAATATTCATTGGAAGGACTGCTGCTGAAGCTGAAACTCCAATACTTTGGCCACCTGATGCAAAGAACTGACTCATTGGAAAAGACCCCAATGCTGGGAGAGATTGAGAGCAGGAGGAGAAGGGGATGACAGAGGATGAGATGGTTGGATGGCATCACCGACTCAATGGACATGAGTTTGAGTAAGCTCCAGGAGTTGGTGATGGACAGGGAGGCCTGGCGTGCTGCAGTCCATGGGGCTGCAAAAGAGTTGGACACGACTGAGCGACTGAACTGAACTGATGTGGACTCATGGGCAGTGGTTAACAGGTTGGCCAGCTGATTAGAGACTTGGAAAGAATAAACTTTTCCTTGGAGATCTGGGGGAAAGGCACACAGATGGAACTGTCAGAAAGGGCACAAATCGAGAATGAATACACACCAAAGGACATCTGCCAGGGAGCAAGTTCTCAAGTGTCGAGTGAACAAGGCGATCTGTTTCTGAGGACGTCAGCCTCTCCCCTCCCCTGCCCCAGTGCTTGCTCATCAGGTACATGTACAAGTGACCAAGAGGGCAGAAATGGAGTCTATGCAGGGACTCGGCCGTATGAACTGCCCTCACCCTGGCTGACTTGGCTTCCATTATGGCTGAGTGCCCACTTTGTCACCAGTGGGGACCCACACTGAGTTCCTAATGTGGTACTATTTCCCAGAGGGACAAGCCTGGTGCCTGGTGGTCAGCTTGATGACATAGGACTCCTTTCATCATGGAAAGGGCAGCAAATTGCCCTTGGGAATTTCAGGTGAGGCCTTTCCAGTCACATTTCTTCTACCGGCAGCACCATTTGCGGACTGGGAGAATGCTTTATTTATCCATCACCATGGCAACCCAGGCAACATCGCCTCGGGCTGAAGGACTCGCTTTCTGATGAAGAGAGTGAGGCAGAGAGCTCCTGCCCAAGAAATTCCCTGGACTTACCCCATGCCCCATCCTCCAGAAGCAGCTGGCTTGGGAGAACGGTGGGACGGTCTGCAGAGGTTACTTACCATGCTGGGTGAGAGACAACACCCTGCAAGGTCTAAGTGCTGCTCTCCAGGGTGTGGGGTACGCCTTGACCCACCAGGCATTGCAGGGCGCCCTTCCCCCACAGCCCAAACGCCTGGCTCCAGGAATCCAGCAGTGGAGGTGGGAGTCGTCCCTCCCACAATTACACCAAAGAACACACTGGAGGAATTTTTGCTTTCCTTCCTGTGACCTTGGACTAGTGTCCAAGAAAGGAATGTCTCCATCAGGAAATGCATTCATGCTTCGGATGAATTAAAGCTGAGGCTGTCTCCTCCCCCAACCGGGTACTTCTGGTTCCTCATGCCACTGAACCAGCAGGCAGAGAAGGGCATATTGATTCCAGTCATCAGAGGGGATCTGATCTGAGCTACATGTTGGGGCCAGGTGGACTACGTGTGGCACCCTGGGATTTCACTGTGGCGCTCAATGCTTTTTACTGGGCAAAAGGAAGGGCGCTCCTTAAAGATAGGCTCGGAAAGCACTCAGGTCCCGAGGGAACAAAAGTTTGGGTCATCCCACCAAGGCTAAAAAATAAGCGCTGCTGGCCTTCCCTGCTGGATCAGTGGATAAGGATCCACCCGCCAATGCATGGGATTCGGGTTCGATCCCTGGTCCGGGAAAATTCCACATGCCACAGAGCAACTAAGCCCATGCCCCAAAACTACTGAGCCGGTGAGCTGCAGCTACTGAAGCCCGTACACTTAGAGCCCGTGCTCCACAGCTAGAGAAGCCACCGCGATGAGAAGCCCACGCACCGCAACTGGAGAGTAGCCCCACTCACTGCAACTAGAGAAAAGCCCTCGAAGCAACGAAACCCAATACAGCCAATAAATAAATAAAGCTGCAAAAAAAAAAAGTGCCACTGAAGGCCTGACCCAGGGCTCAGCGGCTGCAGAGCATGTCAGAAGCAGGCTCTGTCCCAGCAAGCACCCCCCGGGGAGGGGTGGGGGGTGGCTGTGTTCTTCCCAGCTGTCCGGTTCCACCCCCTGAGACCTTATTGGGGGGGGTGCCTCCAGCTTCAGGCCAGCCCCCTTCCTGGTTGTTATCACCCAAGGTGATCAGAGGCTGGTGCAGCCCGTGTGTCCTGAGTGTTGAGGACACGTGTCCCCCAGGGAACAGGGGTGGATGCTGAAGGCTGTGGGCTGGGTGCCCCTCCAGGGCCACTCTCCGCCCTTTTCTGCCTGCTCTGTGTTCCAGACGGGCCATACCCGTGGGAGGGGGAGCTCAGGAGAGGAAGACTGGGATCTTGTCCCCACCATCCCCCGTCCCATGGCTGCAGCCACAGCCTGCCCCGGGCCCCTCTTTGACACACCTGCCCCCAGGTTCCAGCCACTCCTCCCTCCACGGCCCCTCCCCACCTACCTGTCACCACCTTCGGAGCCGCCGTCCCTCCCCGAGTATCTGGGATCCTGCTCAGACCCCAGTAAATAAACCCACTTTTATGCTTTCCTGGATTCGCCCGCTTCCGTGGGCCTCTGCTGGGACTCTGATCAGTGCAGTCCTACGTACAGTAATACTCATGACCCGGTTACTTACAATTAAAAGAATGAAAACTAAAGTGTCCTTCAGTAGATAAATAGGTACATAATGGTACCTCCAAAGTATGAAATTCCATGGAGCCACCAAAAAAATGAAACAGGGACTTCCCTGGCAGTCCAGTGGTTGAGACTCCATGCTCCCAATGCCGGGGGCGAGGGTTCGATCCCTGTTGAGATGCCACACGCTGAAGATATGGCAAGAGCCAAGACTGTCACCAGAGCGTCCTCTCTGGTCCAGGGACAGATTACAGAGCAGCGCACAGAGGAGTCGAAAGAGAGCATCTCAGAGAGTGAGGGCTTGTGAGGACGTGCTCACGGTGATGAGACGGGGGTAGGGGGATTGCCTTGCAGATGGGGGCGACTCCTGCCACCAGGACACTGTCACTGAGATGCGAATGGAAAGGAAGCAGAAGCAGCCCCGTGAGGCTTCCCGGCTCAGAGCAGGAACCGAAGGCGGCCCAGGCGGCCCAGCAGAGAGGCAGGCAGGCCTGCATGTGCATGGCGGGTCTTGGCTGGTAGGCCCAGCGACTCCCGCTTCCCTGCCAGCCGCCACCTGGGTCCCTTGGCCACGGCGACCCCGCCAGGGGTTCCTGAGGTTTCCTGCTGCCTGGCTCACTAGGCCACAGCTCTTCCTGAAGGGTGTTTCTCTTCCTCTTTCTCAGCCTCCCAGCTGACGACGTGGAGGACTTTGAAGGTCAGGGGCATGAACAAGTCCTCTGCCAAGGGTGGACCCGAAAAAAGTGCCCCCTGGATGTGTGTGCAGGAAGCAATGGGGTGGGGAGTGGGGGCGCAGGGTGGGGCGGGGCAGCGACCCAGGCCTGGTTTGTGAGCCCCGCCCCACTGGTCCCCTCAGGCACAGCCTTGCAGGAAACGCCTGGAATGTTCTCTGCATCCAAAAGCACCCGTCCCCCCCAGCCATCCTCCGAAGCTGCCCACGCGGGATGCTCCACGGGCTGGGTGAGGGCACGAGACCCGGGCCAACTCTGGGAACCCAGCTCCCCGTCTGAAAGGGGGCTGGAGACCCTGACTCGCAGTCACGGGTGCAGCCTGCTGCCACACTGGGCACCTGATGGCAGCTCGCCCGGTCACACGACCAGGCCAGAGCTAACGACAGTGATGCTAGTGGAAGACGAGAGACGGAGGCGGCCCCCTCTCCCCCTGCTCCCACCACTGGGGCCAGGAGTCCCCCACCCGCCACTGGCTGCCACGCATATCTTTCCGAAGGTGGGCTCTGACCACAGCTCTCTCTTGCTTCCATGGCTCCCCACTCCCTCAAGGATAAGGGTGCCCTCTTGAGCCTTTAATCTAGGAGCTTCCCTGGTGGCTCAGTCGGTAGAGACTCCGCCTGCAATGCAAGAGACCTGGGCTCCATCCCTGGGTCAGGAAGATCCCCCTGGAGAATGAAATGGCAACCCACTCAGTATTCTTGCCTGGGAAATCCCATGGACAAAGGAGCCTGGTGGGCTAGAGTCCATGGGGTCGCACAGAGTCGGACACGTCTGAGCAACTCAACCACCCCCTCCCAGGGCCTACAGCACTGCCCTGCCAGAGGCTGGTGTGGAGGGCCGACCAGGAAGTCAGGGAGAAGGCGTGGGGCGGGGTGGGGTGAGGGTGGAGGGGCTTCGGGGGACTTCAAGGTGTCACAGCAAAGACTACAAGCACTCTACGCGCCTGATGCACAGCTCTTTACAGACTAACCTGCTAAGAACCCAATGAAGCAGGGGCAGGAGTCACCCCATTTTCCAGAGGTGCAAACTGAGGCTGGGTGAGGTGAAGTAACTGCTGGGACATGGCAGGGCCTGCTTCAGAGCCCAGACACCCTGGCCCACTGCTGTGCTGCCTTCCCTGCCTCCTTCTAGCCCAGGCTGGGGGTGAGGAACGCTAGCCCCAGTGCCATCTGCGTGCCAGCCCTTTCCACAGGGCCTCGCACTTATCTGCACACAGCATGTCCTCTTCCCCACTGCAGACAAGGAGATCTTGGCTCAGAGTGGGTGAGAGGCCTGTGTGGGGGCACACGGAGTGGATGGAGGGGCCAGGGCTCCGTCTAACCCCTGGGAACTTGCTACCAATGCATCCCAGACCTGAGGACCCAGAACCACCAGGCCAGGGGCCGCCACGCCATTCTGTTCCATGATCAAGCCTGGGGACTGCCAGGAGCTGTTTTCCTCCCAGGGCCTCTGCCCTGGGCCCTGGTGGGCACTCACCTCCCGCCTACCCCCCTCAGTCCCCCAGAGCTGAGTGAGAAGGAGAGGGGGGAGCCCCGGTGACCTCTGGGGGGACATCTAGTTTGGACACGGCCCAGCCAGTCCCCACTTCACTTGATTGAGTCCGAGGGATGATCACACCTGACAGCCAATCCCTCTTCCCTGCTGCACGTCCCCACCTCCCAAAGTTGTGAGCAGTAAGGGAGGTAATGGGTGGAGTGGGCACAAAGGACTCCTCCTAAACCACCTCTCCATCACCATTGTTGGTGTTGCTCAGTCACTCAGTCGTGTTCGACTCTTTGTGACCCCGTGGACCGCAGCACGCCAGGCTTCCCTGTCCATCACCATCTCCCAGAGCTTGCTCAAATTCATGTCCATCGAGTCGGAGATGCCATCCAACCATCCCATCCTGTGTCGTCCCCTTCTCCTCCTGCCCTCAATCTTTCCTAGCATCAGGGTCTTTTCTAATAAGTCAGCTCTTGCATCAGGTGGCCAAAGTATTGGAACTTCAGCTTCAGCATCAGTCCTTCCAATGAATACTCAGAACTGATTTCCTTTAGGATTGACTTGTTTTAGCTTCTTGCAGTTCCAGGGACTCTCAAAAGTCTTCTCCAACACCACAGTTCAAAAACATCAATTCTTCAGCATTCAGCCTTCTTTACAGTCCATCTCTCACATCCATGCAGCTTCCTCAGTTGGTAAAGAATCCACCTGCAATGCAGGAGACCCCGGTTCAGTTCCTGGGTTGGGAAGATCCGCTGGAGAAGGGATAGGCTACTCACTCCAGTATTCTTGGGCTTCCCTTGTTTCTCAGCTGGTAAAGAATCTGCCTGCAATATGGGAGATCTGGGTTCAATCCCTGGGTTTGGAAAATACCCTGGAGAAGGGAAAGGCTACCAGTTCAGTATTATGGCCTGGAGAATTCCATGGACTGTATCGTCCATGGGATCGTAAAAAGTCGGACACTTCTGAGGGACTTTCACACTTTCACATCCATACATGACTACTGCAAAAACCATAGCTTTGACTAGACAGACCTTTGTCGGTAAAGTAATGTCTCTGCTTTTTAGTACGCTGTCTAGGTTTGTCATAGCTTTTCTTCCAAGGAGCAAGTGTCTTTTAATTTCATGGCTGCAATCACCATCTGCAGAGATTTTGGAGCTCAAGAAAATAAAGTATATCACTGTTTCCATTGTTTACCCATCTATTTGCCATGAAGTGATGGGACCAGGTGCCATGATCTTTGTTTTCTGAATGTTGAGTTTTAAGCCAACTTTTTCACTCTCCTCTTTCACCTTCATCAAGAGGCTCCTTAGCTCCTCGCTGCTTTCTGCCATTAGGGTGGTGTCGGCCGTATTACCTTTAAAATCGCTATTTTTACGGTGGAACTAACACCCGCACCCCCCACCTTCCGCGGCTGCTAGCAGAGCTCAGGGATAATCTCCCTACAGCAGCCTTCAGGACCCAGAGCCGGGCCCCCTGCTGACTCCCCTGAGTCTGGGGGTCTCAGCTCAGGGGACTTGCTGCCTGGTCACCCCTCCCAGCAGTTCTTCCAGCCTTCCCCCACCCTCCCGCCCAACTTGGGAAGGGCCAGGAGCGCGGGGTCCTGGGGCGCAGGATTAGGGGGCCTCTGCTCCCACTGGCGAGGTGCGCCCGGAGCAGCGGATGTCACCCTGGTTCTCGGTGAAGGAACGCAGGAGGAAACGGTGGCCCCGAGGCTGAAGGACCAGCGGGAGGTGGGCGTGGCGTTGGGAGCGGGGAGACTGGTGTCCGGGCCCGGGCTTGCAGCTCCGCCAGGCCTCCGGGCCTTGAACCCTGCTCCGCCCTACCGGCAGGCAGGGCTGGGTCCCAGAAAGGAGTCCGGCCCACGCCTGCTCTCCACGGGCGCCCACCTCGGTTTTGCTCAGGACTTGCTCCAGCAGTCAGTGCTTTGCCCCCAGGCGAGTAGCCGGGGCAGTCACTCCGGGGCTTTTTTTTTTATTTTAAATTTTCTGTCCGCGCACCTTGTGGGCTCTTAGCCCCCTATCAGGGATTGAATTCACATCCCCTGCAGCGGAAGCGGAGAGTCTTAACCACTGGCCTGCCAGGGACATCTCACTGTAGTCGCTTTTAGAGTCCAGCTCTGGAGAACCAGTAAACAGAGGAGAGGGAGACGGGAGTGGGCAGTTTCCACAAGGTCAAGGACTTTACGTCCATCCTGTTAGCCGCAGTGACTGGTCACCCCTGGGGCAGGGATGGTGGGGGGAAGCGGGGGGACTCCAGGGTTCCCCTTGGAAGGCAGGAGGGGCTGGGAAGACTCAAGTCCCAGCTTGGGTTCTGTGCTGGGAGCCCTGGGGCAAGCCATTTCCCGCTCTGGTCTCTGGTCGCGGTGTCTAAGCCCCTCGATTCCAGGCTGCTGTGATATCTGGAGGACCCACCGGACTGGCTGGCCCCGACCAGCCTGTGGCCCGACAGTGTTAAATGGATGTGTGGGGAGAGGTGTGCCGCCTTGCCCGCTCGAGCCCCGCACCCCAGGACAGCAGCCTAGCCCAGGGGTTTGCAGCAAGTCTCACGTGCCCACTCAAAGCAGAGCCCCGCCTCGCAGCTCTGTGACCCCGGGCAGGTTCCTCAGCCTCTCTGCGCCTGGTCTTTTCATGTGTAGGATGAGGTCATAAGATACCATCTCACAGGGTTTCCGAGATTACATGAGCTTGGCAAAGCACCAAACCGTGCCTTGTACACAGGAAGAGCCAAGCAGGCTCAGCTAGAATATCGCTGGACTTGCAGAACATTTCAATGCTGTACAAACATGTACATGCATAAAAGGGCACAGATTTTAAACTTTCTGTTTATTACACAAAGGGGCTCAGGACCGCAGGAGAGGCATGTTCGATCCCTGAGTCAGGAAGATCCCCTGGAGGAGGAATGGCAACCCACTCTTGCCTGAAGAATCCCATGAACAGAGGAGCCAGGCAGGCTACAATCCGTGGGGTCACAGAGTCAGACTGAGCTTAGGAACTAAGCACACACCAGGCTCAGGACAGTCACTGCTCATAGACCAGGGCGGCCGGGCTTCCCAGGCGGCACTAGCGGAACCCGCCTGGCGATGCAGGAGATATAAGAGACGCAGGTTGGACCCCTGGGTCGGGAAGATCCCCTGGAGGAGGGCATGGCAACCCATGCCAGTCCTCCTCCCTGGAAAAATCCCAAAGGAACCTGGTGGGCTACACAGAGTCGGACACACCTGAGCCAGGTGGAACACGCTCACCTGAAGAGCAATCTGCCCCCCGGACCTGTGAAGCAGAAACTGCGGCTGAGCTGGGGTGGCCACGTGGGGCAAGACCTGGAGCCTCCGGGGTGCAGGCCTGCTGCGTGCTGCCCTCTGTTCCTGGCCGTGGGCGAGCCCTTGGGAGGCTCTAGAGACTAAAACCCAGGACCAGGAGCCCTGCCCAACCCCATCCTCGCCCTGCGGACAGCGTGAAGAATTGTGGTGAGGCAGAAAGAGGGGCAGGCGCTAACACCGTCCCTTCTGCAGGCGGAGCACCGTGGCCGGGATGACCGGGTGGCCCCTGCGGCGGTGGCCTCGGTCAGCACCGCGGTGGCCCGGGCTCTGGACCCCCCGCAGCGTCCCTTCGCCCCCTGGCCCGCGCGGTGCCTTCCCCTTCTCGCGTGGCCTCTCTCGCTCCCATACCCGCTCCACCCCCTCCACGCCCCCCACCTCCCCGTCGCAGGTCACCTGTCCTCCGGGCGCGGCGGGTGGAGCCATACCCCAATCGCCCCCTCTCCTCCTGAGCGGAGCTCCCTGCGCGGGTCGGGGGTGGGGGGCGGGGGCGAGCAAGCACCCCAGGGCTCTGAAATAGGGAGCCAGCCCTTCCTCGGCCAGAGGGCGGGGTGTCAGGGCGCCGGGCCCTGGATCCCGTGCGGCTCCGCCTTGGGTTCCCAGGCGACCCGCGCTCCCCGAGCCTCTGTCTTTCCGGACGGGCCAGGGCTGCGGCGCTAAGAGAGGAAGGAAGGTCAGCCCGACCCCCGCTCTGGCTCCCGCAACCGGAATCCCCGCCCCGTGGAGGGAAACGGGGGCCGGGACCCGCAGACAGACAGGGAGACAGACTCCGGGCCGCCCACGTCCAAGCCGAGAGCGCGTGTCCGGCGGCGCTGGGCGCTTTCTCCGCCGCCCGCCCCCACCGTCGGAGGCGGGCCAGGCCCCCAAGCCCACAAGCTGCCTGTCCCGAGTCTGGGCTCGCGGGTGCGAGCAGCCGGGGCCGCGCAGGGAGCCGGCTAGGAGCCCGCGCTCGAGAGAAGGCCCGCGGCCCCGAGGACCGCCCCGCCCGCACCCCAGAGCCTCGGGGCCGTCGGCCTGCTCGGCGGACGCGTGACTCAGGACCCCAAGATGCCCGGACCCCGCTCAGGCTCGGGGCAGCCGCAGTGCAGGTCAAGGAGGGCAGCTCGGGTCTGGGGGCAGGCCCGGGTCCCCCCCACCCATCCCCACTGCAGCTTCACTGGGAGGACAGGTTCCCCCAGCCCCCACTTGTCCTGGTGCGGCTCTCAGCCTGGGGGGACACGTCACAGGCCTCGAGGGGTGCTGTGATGGGACTGATGGCCACGTCGGCAGCTCCTGGGGACCTTGAGCCGCAGGGAAGGGCGCCGGTGCCTCCAGGGGCTGCCTCTATTGGTGTGATTCCCTTATTACTGCATTTAAAAGGCTGAAATCGGATTGTTTACGTTAAAGAGAAACGTCCAGAAACATTGTGCGGTCAGCCAGTCTAATTTAGGGGCTGGGGATTCAGTGTTGGAGCTAGACAGTTGGAAATCCCTCCTCAGGGCCCTTCCCTCCAGCTCCGGCCAGGAGCTGTCTCTTGCCTCTTTGTCAACCCATCCCCAGGGCCGGTCCACTCCTCCCTTGGGGTCATTACTTAGGACCCTCCGCCCAGCAGCCCACCAAGGGCAGAGGCAGTGCGTCCCAGCCCTGCCTCTCACAGAGGATCAGCACCTGAGGACAAAGTATAGGAACGAGGTGAGAGTGAAGTGTTCATCACTCCGTGGTATCTGACTCTTTGATCCCAGGGACTGTAGCCCGCCAGGCTTTTCCAGGCAAGAATACTGGAGTGGGTAGCCACTGCCCTACACCCAGGGGATCTTCCCAACCCTGGTATCGAACTTGGGTCTCCTGCATTGCAGGCAGATTCTTCAGTCTGAACCACCAGGGAAGCCCTGGACCATGGTGCTCACTTTAAATTAACACCGGAATTTCCCTTTGCTCTTGTTTTGTGGTCTGGGGTGTTTTACACGAGAATTGACACAAGAGGGCGCCAAGAGCAAACCTCCCTGTCCCAGAGCCAGGCCTCCACCCACTCTGAGTGCCCCCAGCGGCGCGGTGCCATCACCTCCATTCAAGCTTTGGAGGGTGCGTGTAGGGGAGGGGACCGGTAGGAGAACTGCAGCCTCGCTGAGGCCAGGGAGCCTCAGGGATGGTTGGTCCTTACTCTTCATTTGGCACAACACTCTCTTACTGCATTGGCAGGAACACCACAGCCCAGAGCAGGCAGGGCCTCCCAAGGGCACACAGCGAAGGCAGGGCGCCACCGGGACACACAGCTCCCTCCTCCAGATCTGTCTGTCCCTAGTGGAGAAGGGCCCACGGTGGAGGGCAGCAGGGAGGGGGAGAAGCAGAATTGGAGGCTGGAGGCAAAGACCGGCCCCAAAGATGGCCGCTGTGGGCTCAGCTCTGGGCCTCCAGGTCTGTCTTTAAAGAGGCTCCCTGTCCCCATTCCGCTATTCCTCCACCAGGGCTTGGAGCCTCAGTGGCCCTGAGCACCTCCCGAGAGCCCTCTTAGGAGCCCTTGTCGGCTAACACCTTGGGTGAGAGGCAGCACCTTGGGTGACAGCTGACACCCTCGTTAACAAGGAGGGAGAGAAAATCCCGCCCAGGTGGAAAGGAAGTGACATGGCCTTTTGGGGGATGGGGTGGTGGTGGGGGCATGCCAGCAGGCACTCTCCTGACACAGGGTGCCAGGGTGTTGCGATGGTGTAGTTGCAGCCAGAGCCTGCCCCAGCATTGCTGCATGACCCTAGAACAGCATCCCACCATCCTTGAGGTTCAAGTTCTGTCCAGTGAGGAGGTGGATGTGTGTATGGGGGTCCCGTCTCAGCACATAGCTGACTGGAAGACCTGCCTGCCTAAAACCCTCCCAGAGCTCCCCGCTGTCATCAGGGACCAGTCCCTTGGCTGCTCCTCCCAGCATCGCATCGTATCTGCCGACCGCTTTTCGCACCTCACCTCTTTTCTCACCCACATCATCAGGCGGCCCCTGCTGCAGCCCCCTTGCCCAGATCAGGCCTCTGCTGATCCTGCCCTGACGCTGTCTCCCTGGGCCTTCTCTTTGGAAACTTGTGCAAAGAGCTATGGCGGCCACCCCATGGCCAGAGGGGGACACACCAAGATTCGGACACAATATACATTTTTACACTGATCATTCTCTGTCTGACCTGGTCCATTTAAAAAAAAATTTTTATTTTATTGAAGTATAGTTGACTTACAATGTTGTGTTAATTTCTTCTGTACAGCAAAGTGACCCAGATATCCAGATGAATATATATATATATAGCATGGTAGGGTGGCGGAGAAGGCGATGGCACTCCACTCAAGTACTCTTGCCTGGAAAATCCCATGGACAGAGGAGCCTGGTAGGCAGCAGTCCATGGGGTCGCGAAGAGTCGGACACAACTGAGTGACTTTACTTTCACTTTTCACTTTTATGTATTGGAGTAGGAAATGGCAACCCACTCCAGTGTTCTTGCCTGGAGAATCCCAGAGACTGGGGAGCCTGGTGGGCTGCCGTCTCTGGGGTCGCACAGAGTCGGACACGACTGAAGTGACTTAGCAGCAGCAGGGTGGCTCAGACGGTAAAGCGTCTGCCTGCAATGCAGGAGACCCAGGTTCGATCCCTGAGTCGGGAAGATCCCCTGGGAAAGGAAATGGCATATATATATATTTTCACCATGGTCTGTCACAGAGCACTGACTGTAGTTCCCTGCGCTACATAGTATGGCCCTGTTTCTCCATCCCAGATGTAATAGTTGCCTCCGCTACTCCAAGTTCCCAGTCCCTCCCTCCCCACCCCCACAAACACAAGGCTGTTCTCTGTATCTGTGAGTGTAGTTTTGTTTCACACCTCTGTTGATTTGTGTCGTATTTTAGATTCCACAAGTAGGTCGTATCATATGACGTCCCCTTCCCTGCCTGACTTACTTCACTTATCATATAACCTCTAGGTCTGTCCATGTTGCTGCAAGTTACATTATTTCATTAGTTTTGATGGCTGAGTAGTGCCCCACAGTGTATATATATATGTTCTTCCAAGGTGCTGCTCGTGGTAAAGAAACTGCCTGTCAATGCAGGAGATGTAAGAGACACGAGTTTGATCCCTGAGAGGGGAAGAGCCCCTGGAGGAGGGCTTGGTCAACCCACTCCAGTACTCTTGCCTGGAGAATCCCATGACAGAGGAGCCTGGTGGGCTACACTCCGCAGGGTTGCAGAGTTGGACACGACTGAAGCAACTTGGCACGTGCACACGTGTGTGTGTGTGTGTGTGTGCGTCTTCTTTATCCATTCCTCTGTTGATGGACATTTAGGTTCTTTCTATGTCTTGGCTATTGTAACATTTCCCTTTTTTTAACCATCAGACTGAATTCATCAGACTGAATATAGATGGGATCTGTTTCATCTTGATGATTCCAGAATCCCACACTAGCACTGAGTAATAAGTGTTTAATATTTATGTTTAATATTAACAGTTATTAATAAATAAATGCTTAGTTTATGAATGCATGGACAGAAGACGAGTGGATGGGTGAAGGGTGGAGATGGGTGGTGGAAAAAGAGAAGTGAGAAAGATTTACTCGTATTTATGTGTATGGATAACACAAATATAATCTAAGGATGATAGATGAATGCGTGGCAGAGTGATAGATGGGTAAGTCACTCAGTGGATAGATGGCTGGTGGGGGATGAATGAGCGGATGGGGAGGTGAACTAACGGATGGATGACGGAGGCAGAAAGTGTGTATGGGTGGGAGGCTGGTGTACAGATAATGGTTGGCTGGGTGCTGGAAGCATGGTAGATCCTGGTGCTGATGCTCAGAAGATGGTGGATGGTGGATGCATCTATAATGGTACTTAAGTGATGATGAGTGGATAGATTGATAGATGGAGGGCGCATGAACTTGGACACTAAATTGGGACTGATTTATACTGAAATAATCCATAGATAGTGCATTATAGGCAATAAGTGGTGAGTGGTGGATGCTTGTTCAATAACTGAATCATGGAATTATGGATGGATGGAGGATAAATAGGGGATGCTGGTCAAGGATCTAAGCCACAGAGAATGGATGGCTAGATGGTATTAATAGATACATGTGAATGGATACATGATTGATGGATGGACCGTGAATGGTGGAGAAGTAAATGGTGGCTGAATGGTGCATGGATGGCAAATAAATCGATGGTTGCTGGGTCAGCAGATAATGGGTTGTGTGCTGTGGACATGTAGATGGAAGGTGGATAGTGGATAGAGAGATGTCAGTTAGGTGGTGAATGAATGATGGCTAAATGACAGATACATCTTGGAATATAGATGCATGAAAGGTGAATGGTGGATGGGAAGATGGTGGAGAGATTTCAGATGGATGGTAGGTGGTCAGCAGCATATTATAAATCAATGGTTTAATGTATAGAGGGAAGAAGATTGGTAGATGGCAAATGGATGGTGAATGGATGATAAATGAAGATGGTATTGAGTGAGTAGTGAATAATGAATGGGGGATGATGTGCAGATAATTACTGGATGGTTTGTAATGGTGGATGGGTCTCAGTGCTGTCTCTCTGCTCTGTCCCCAGCATCTAAATTAATGCTTGGTGTACAGAGGGCACTCGATGAATTCTTCTAGAATGGATGAATACGGATAGATGGTAGATGATACATGAATGGGTTTTGAATGAATAATGAATTATGGCTGGATGATGTATGGATGGATAGATAGAGGATATTGTGAGATGGGCAATGAATGGATAGATGGGTGGTGAACAGAGATAAGAAGTGGGTGGATGGTAGATGGTGGCTCATAGACATATGAATGGGTTAGGGATGGGGCGTGACTGGTGACTGAATTGTGGATAGATGAACTGTGACTCAGTAACAAAGAATCCGCCTGCCAATGCCAGAGTTTGATCCCTGGGTCGGGACAATCCCCTGGAGAAGGAAATGGCAACCCACTCCAGAATTCTAGTCTGGGAAATCCCATGGAGAGAGGGGCCTAGCAGGCTATAGTTCATAGGTTCGAAAAAAGTCAGACAAGATTAGTGAGCAAACAACAACAAACTGTGACTGACCGGCCGGGGACTAATGGGTGAGTGGTGAATCAATTCAGGCAAATGGACAGCAGCCGTAGGTTAGTGACTGACAACCAGATACGTGGCGAACGAGTAAACCACCCGTAGATGGATAGACAGCTGTTAAACACTGATGGAAAGCTGTTAGGTAGTCAGTGATGGTGGATAGATGGATGGTGAATTATTTAGGACTGAAGGGTATTTTCCTGGTGTACTGACGCTTGTAAGTGGTGGGTGTGGTGGTGAATGGATGGATGCATTTTGTTGTTGCTGACTCTGATCCCATGGACTGCAGCACGCCAGGCTCCCCTGTCCTTCACCATCTCCTGGAGCTTGCTCAAACTCATGTCCATTGAGTCAGTGATGCCATCCAACCATCTCATCCTCTGTCATCCCCTTCTCCTGCCTTCAATCTTTGCCAGCATCAGGGTCTTTTCACCCGAGTCAGTTCTTCCCATCAGGTGGCCAAAGTATTGGAGATTCAGCTTTAGCATCAGTCCTTCCAGTGAATATTCAGGACTTATTTCCTTTAGGATTGACTTGTTTGATCTCCTTGGTGTCCAAGGGACTCCCAAGAGTCTTCTCCAACACTACAGTTCAAAAGTATCAATTCTTCAGCACTCAGCTTTTTTTATGGTCCAGCTCTCATATACATACATGACTACTGGAAAAAAACATAGCTTTGACTATATAGACCTTTGTCAGCAAGGTAATGCCTCTGTTTTTTAATACGCTGTCTATATGGCAACCCACTCCAGTGTTCTTGCCTGGAGAATCCCAGGGACAGGGGAGCCTGGTGGGCTGCTGTCTATGGGGTCGCACAGAGTCAGACATAACTGACGCAACTTAGCAGCAGCAGCAGGTTCGTCATAGCTTCTCTTCCAAGGAGCAAGCGCCTTTTAATTTCACAGCTGCAGTTACCATCTGCAGTGATTGTGGAGCCCAAGAAAGTAAAGTCTATCACTGTTTCCATTGTTTCCCCATCTATTTGCCATGAAGTGATGGGACTGGATCCATGATCTTGGTTTTTTGAATGTTGAGTTTTAAACCAGCTTTTTCACTCTCTTTCACCTTCATCAAGAGACTCTTTAGTTTCTCTTTGCCATAACAGTGGTGTCATCTGCATATATGAGGTTATTGATATTTCTCCTGGCAATCTTGATTCCAGCTTGTGCTTCATCCAGCCCAGCATTTCACTTGATGTACTCGGCATATAAGTTAATTAACCAGGGTGACAATATACAGCCTTGATGTACTCCTTTCACAATTTTGAACCAGTCTGAACTAAAATGGACTGGAATGGGCAAATTTAATTCAGATGACCATTATATCTACTACCGTGAGCAGGAATCCCTTAGAAGAAATGGAGTAGCTCTCATAGTCAACAAAAGAGTCTGAAATGCGGTACTTGAGTGAAGTCTCAAAAAATGACAGAATGATCTTGTTTCATTTCCAAGGCAAACCATTCAATACAAGTCTATGTACCAACCACAAATGCCAAAGAAGCTGAAGTTGAATGGTTCTATGAAGACCTATCGGAGAAGGCAATGGCACCCCACTCCAGTACTCTTGCCTGGAAAATCCCATGGACGGAGGAGCCTGATAGGCTGCAGTCTATGGGGTCGCTAAGAGTCGGACACGACTGAGCGACTTCACTTTCACTTTTCACTTTCATGCATTGGAGGTGGAAATGGCAACCCACTCCAGTGTTCTTGCCTGGAGAATCCCATGGACGGAGGAGCCTGGTGGGCTGCTGTCTATGGGGTCACACAGAGTCGGACAGGACTGAAGCGACTTAGCAGCAGAAGCATGAAGATCTATAAGACCTTCTAGAACTAACACCAAAAAAAGATGTCCTTTTCATCATAGAGGACTGGAATGCAAAAGTAGGAAGTCAAGAGATACCTGGAGTAACAGGCAAGTTTGGTCTTGGAGTACAAAATGAAGCAGGGCAAAGGCTAACAGAGTTTTGCCAAGAGAATGCACTAGTCATAACAAACACCTTCTTCCAACAGCACAAGAGAAGACTCTACACATGGACATCACCAGATGGTCAACACCGAAATCAGATTGATTATGTTCTTTGGAGCTGAACATGGAGAAGCTCTATACAGTCAGCAAAAACAAGACCAGGAGCTGACTGTGGCCCAGATCATGAACTCCTTATTGCAAAATTCAGACTTAAATTGAAGAAAGTAGGGAAAACCGCTAGGTCATTCAGATATGACCTAAATCAAATCCCTTACAGTGAAAGTGACAAATAGATTCAAGGGATTAGATCTGATAGACAGAGTGCCTGAAGAACTATGGATGGAGGTTCATAACATTATACAGGAGGCAGTGATCAAAACTATTCCCAAGGAAAAGAAATGCAAAAAGGCAAAATGGTTGTCTCAGAAGGCCTTGCAAATAGCTGAGAAAAGAAGAGAAGTGAAAGGCAAAGGAGAAAAGGAAAGATATACCCATTTGAATGGAGAATTCCAAAGAATAACAAGGAGAGATAAGAAAGCCTTCCTAAGTGAACAATGCAAAGAAATAGAGGAAAACAACAGAATGGGAAAAACTAGAGATCTCTTCAAGAAAATTAGAGATACCAAGGGAACATTTCATGCAAAGATGGGTACAATAAAGAACAGAAACGGTATGGACTTAACAGAAGCAGCAGATATTAAGAAGAGGTGGCAACAATACACAGAAGTACTGTACAAAAAAGATGTTCATGACCCAGATAACCACGATGGTGTGATCACTCACTTAGAGCCAGACATCCTGGAGTGTGAAGTTAAGTGGGCCTTAGGAAGAATCGCTACAAACAAAGCTAGTGAAGTGATGGAATTCCAGTTGAGCTATTTCAAATCCTAAAAGATGATGCTGTGAAAGTACTGCACTCAATATGCCAGCAAATGTGGAAAACTCAGCAGTGGCCGCAGGACTGGAAAAGATCAGTTTTCGTTCCAATCCCAAAGAAAGTCAATGCCAAAGAATGTTCAAACTACAGCACAAACCCACTCATCTCACATGCTAGCAAAGTAATGGTCAAAATTCTCCAACCTAAACGGTACATGAACTGAGAACTTCCAGATGTTCAAGCTGGATTTAGAAAAGGCAGAGGAACTAGAGATCAAATTGCCAACATCTGTTGGATCATAGAAAAAGCAAGAGAATTCCAGAAAAGTATCCAATTCTGCTTCACTGACTATGCTAAAGCCTTTGATTGTGTGGATCACAACAAACTGTGGATGGATGCATGGTGGATGGAACTTGCATGGTGGAAGTCAGGTGGTGGGTTGTATGGGACAGTTGTTGGTTTATTGGTGGTGGGGGACGCATGGCAGATGGCTGAGGCTGGCTGGTGGTTGGATGATGATTGGATGGTAGAAGAGACATGAATAGATGGGCATAGTAGATGACAGTGCCTGGGTAGCGGATGCTGAATGGTGGATTGTGGGTGTGGGCTGGGTGTTGGATGTTGGGTAGATGATGGTGGATGTGAAGTGCGGATGGTGGAAGGCTGGGTGGACCAACAGGCATGCATCCCGGCCTCAGGAGTCAGGTCTACACGTCAGGCTGAATGAGACTGTCCCTTTGGGGGCCTGGAATCAGGGATGAAGAGAGGACTGGTGTGGTGACGCTCTCCCTGCACACACACACTGGCCCTCACACTCGAGTGTGGTCCTTGTCCTCTACACTCCTCCTTCCAACTGGAGGGTGTCCTTGCTCTGATATATCTAGTCACCCTGAATTCCACCCCCCCCCCGAATTCCGGAACCTCAAACTTGAGGCTGTGTGCCTCGAGTGACCAGGATCAGGTTCTGGGCGGCTGCGGTTTTGGCAAGGGGGTAGATGGCGCGGGGTGCTACCTGGGAGCTGGACCTGGGAGCGCGAGTGTGGGCGAGGGAGCGCCTGTGGGCGGAGAGCGCGCTGGAGGAAGGCGGGGACCCAGCCAGGGCGGGCAGACCCGGCGAGCGGTGGAGCAGACAGTGCCGGCCCCGCGCAAGCACCCGCTGGCGGTGAGTGTGAGCGAGACGCGGGGCGCGCCCCCTCCCCACCCTCGTCCGGCCAGCGCCCCACGGTTCGCGGCGTCTGGGAGAGCAGGAAGGGGCGAGGAGTGGGTTTGAGTCGGCGCTCCCTGGAGAAGGGGAGGTGTGGGGACCACAGCCAGCCCTTGGCTGCCGGACGCCGGGCTTTGGGCTGGAGCAGCGTCTCTATGGGCTGGCCCGCCACACCTGGCTGCCGCTGCAGGTGTGGGTGGCCGAGCCTTCGCTGCGGGGATGCCCCACTGGCAGGGGCCCCTGGTGCCAGGCTGCGGGGAGGCAGCCCTCCGGCATCTGCCCGCCGCCCGTCGCCCCCTTGGCTCCACCGCCTGTCTCCATCAGCCGCCCTCTCTCATGTGTCTCCATCACCTCTCACCTCTTTCTGTCGTCTCTCTCAATCTCGCCCTCTAGTTCTGTCATCCCTCCGTCCTCTCTGTGGCCTGCGCGGTTCTTTCTGCGTCTCCCTCTGGTCTTTCTCGCATCTGGATCTCTGAGTCCACTCTCCTGGGATTGGTCCTGGCTGCCTTGGGCTCCAGTTGAGCTTCTGGGATCCTGGGGTGGAATCCCAGGAAGGGGTGACCTGGAGCCTAGGGGCTGGGGGAGGGCTCTCACGTGCTCTGGGACTGGGTGGAGGCTCGGGTGGGTATGTTGGCTGCCCACTGCCCTGGAGGCCCCATGCTGCACGTGGCCCACCCCCCACTCCCCAGAATCCCTGGGTCCCAGCGGGACCTGAGCTGACCCAAGCTGGGTTTTGGTCAAAGGAACTCATTTCCTGGAATAGCTGCCCCCCACCTCTTGCTGGGTGTGCACAGCACCCCTCCCCCACAACCAGCAGGGCATCGGGAGCCTTGCAGCTGGCTGGCCAGCGCCCTCCCTCTGCCCGGTGCCCTCCCAGCACTCCTGCCCCTTGTCGGAGGCCTCCTGCTGCCTCCCAGCCGGCGCCCAAGTTAGCTGCCTGCCCGCCAGATCTAGCCCAGCCTGGTGCAGGTGGAACGTCTTAGTCTGGTGCCCAGCAGTCCTGGCAGGGCCCCTCTTCCCAGCGCCCTCGCTGTGTGGTTTCTGGCCAGGCTCCCTGGCGCTTGGGCCTGGCCTGAGGGGAAGTGGCCACAGGCAGGCAGAGGGTCAGTCTCCCTTCAGCTGTGGGTGTTGAAGGCGGGGCGTCGGGTGTGTGTGTGGGGCGTCTGTTCTCGGGGAGGAGTGGACCCTCCTGCTGCAGCCTAGGGCCCCCGACCTGGGGCCTGTCCAGCGCCTCCCTGATGGTGGCTTGGGCGGGCAGCCACAGTGGTGGAGGCCCAGCCTGGGCAGTGGCTGTGGGCCTGGGGTGGGGTGGGTGTGGGCTGGGGCAGTCTGGGGCTTCCAGGAGTGGATGGGGCGCTACATCCGGGCCCTAACACGCACCCTGCTTCTGCTCCTTGTTTCCATGCAGCCGGACGGCAGCTGCAGCATGAGTGGCCCCCGGCCCGCTGCCGCGCCCAAGCTGGGCCCAGACAAGGAGGCTGGAGGCCCGGCAGCAGAGGTACGTGTGTGGCTGGGGACCTGCCATCTGCCGCGCTCAAGCCCTGGCCTGTGACAGCACGTGCCTCAGTTTACCCATCTGGGTGGGGGAGGTGGTTGCCCCTCCGCAGGAATCTGATGCACACAGTCATTGAAGGCCCAGCTCTCCTGACTCAGGGAGCACCCCAGCCAGCCCTGGGGAGCCCAGGGCCTGCGCCAAGGTCAGTCTGCTCTCTGCTGAGTGAGGCCATGCCAGGGTCTCCTGCTCTCGCCTCAGCTTCTCCAGAAGGTGTTGAAGGAGCTAACATGGGAGGTTCTTGCCCAAGAGGCCCAGGCCTGCCGCTCTGAGTCTGGAGTTGGGCTCTTCTCCTTGTTGGGGCCAGCAGGCCACTGAGGGGGCACAGCCCAGAGCTGCACGAGGGCCTGTCTGGAGCCTGGGGTTGCCCTCCTGGCAGGGGGTGGGGGGCGGATGGAGAGGGTGGACACCAAACTGCACTGGCAGATCTTCCCGTACCATCTGGGCAGAGGAGCGGCCCTGGGTGGGGCCCGGCAGGGCTTCCGGGAGGAGGGCAAGAAGGAGACTGGCGGGGTTGGTGGAAAGAGGGTTCCGGGGTGGGGGCAGGGAGGAGCCCCTGGATGGGCAAGGCCAGCAGTGGAGCCCAGGAGATCCAGTCACTGGGCCATAGTGGGGTCGCTGGTCTTGTCCCTCTGATCCCACAGAAGTCCCAGCCTAGCGACACACTTCAGGATCTCTGCGGTACTTTGTTCAAAGGCTGACCAGACAGTATACTGAAACACGAGTTCAGACTGTTCTACTGGGCAGGGGGCGGGGAGGTGCGAGGGCCATTTAGCAAAGTCCTGCCAGCCGTATGCCCGCTCTTCCCCACCTCGACATGCCTTTGGGGAAGGCAGAGTGCACAAGCAGCCGGCCTTTTGGGTAAGAGGTTGGGGACCAGACCAACCGACTGGAGCAAAGGCACGGAGGTGGGTTGGCGCAGGAGAGTCAGGGCTGCAGGTCTGCGTGCAGCACGGGGTGCCTCGGGGCCTCTACCTTGGAAGGCCTTGAATGGGAGGCGGAGATGCTGAGGGCTGGCTCCAGGAGGGCTTGGGGAGGCAGCCCCCGCATGCTCTTGTGGGCACTGAACAATGAGCCCAGAGAAGTTGCTCAGGTTGCCATGGCAACAGCTTCCCAGCTCCCCTGAGCTGGGAGGAGGCCAAGGGCCCGTAAGAGAGACCCCAGGAAGGGGCCCGGCGGGATGTGGGAGGCTGCCTGCCGGGGAGGCACAAACGCCCTGAGCTTGCTCACTGTGTGACCTTGGCCTTTCACACAACAGGCCCTTCTGTGAAACAGGCCTGAGGGCCGAGCCCAGGTGGAATCTGTGTGGCTCTGGCGCTGAGCACCCCAGCTCCAGGGGTGGGAGGGGGAAGGCGGCGACCCTCTGGGGGATCCCGTGGACAATGCAGGACAGGCGTGGCAGGCCGTGGGGAGCTCAGGCCTACTGTTGCTTTGACCCCCTGTCCATCCCCCTTGCAGGCTATGGTGGGTGCCCGGGAGAAGGGCCCTCGGCTGGGCCAGCGGCTACCCTCGATCGTGGTGGAGCCCAGCGAGCTGGGTGTGGTGGAGAGTGGGGAGCTGCGTTGGCCTCCAGAGGGCTCCCAGAGGGGGTCTGCCCAGACCCAGGCTGCTGCTGGTGAGTGAGGGGCGGCCCGTAGGGGTCCCGAGAGAGGTCCGACGCCCGGTCCTCCACCCCTCCAGCCAGCCTGCACCCCGCCCATCCACCCGCCCCGTGAGCTTCTGCCGCCTGGGCACTGCCTGCCTGGCCTTCCTGCCGCCCTCCCCACCATCTGCACAGGCGTCTCCCTCGTCCAGGTGTGGCCCCAGGCCTGGCACACAGGTGCACCCTTGCTCTCACCTCTCAACACCCGGTCCTGGCCCCTCTCCCCTTCCTCTCACGATTCATCACCTTGGGACAAGTGTGCATTGCCCACTAGGGCCTGGAAGGGGTTAGGGTGTGGGTGCAAGGCGGGGTGGGTGGGGGTGCAGGAGCTGCTGGCAGGCTTCTGTCCTGGTGTGGGTGCCCTGGTTAAAGGCCAAGGGGCTGCCGGGGCCAGGGAGGTTTCTGGGAGGAGGATGTGTGGGCAGGAGAGGGATCAGCCAGGAGTCAGTCTGCCGCGTAGGAGAAACAGCCGGCCGGGCCCCCGGGGAGGATGCTCGAGGGGTGAGCCGTGCCCTGGGCAGCTTTGTCCCCTGAGCCCCGAAGGGTCAGTCCCGGGGGATTCGGCCTCAGATGGGGCTGCTCCTCCCTGCCTGCCCTCTTCTCCTCCGCCATCGGCCCCTGGCCCAGCCCTGCAGCCCTCATGGTCCGCCGCTCCCCGAGCTTGGGCCCAGAAGAGCTTGTCTGCACCTCAACCGCCACCTCTCCCAAAAGTCCCCTCAACCTCCAGCGGGTCTGCCCAGGGCCTGCCCCTTGGGTAACCACTGAGACCTGGGCTCTGGGGCGGACCCCGGGTCTCCACCCAGTCGGCTACCCCCAAACTGGTAGCTGTGCCGGGGGTCAAGGTTCTCCTGCTCCCGGAGCCTGGTCGTGCCCTCCCCCTGCACTGGGAGCCGCGCACCCAGTGACCCCCCTGCCCCCTCAGCGGCGGGGAGCTTGTGGCCTGCCCACCCTCACACCTCTCCTGGCAAACCTGTCAGAAATGCGCGCCCCGCCGACATGGAGGCCTGCGTGTTTCCTCAGCCCCCTCACCGCGTCCACCGGGAGCACCAGGGGAGGCTCCAGCTGACACCGACGGCGAGTGTGCCAACTCCACGGGCCAGGCCCCCTGCGCCCAGCCGTAGGACAAGGACCGGCTGGATCCTGCCGTCGCCAGGCTCTGACAGCTGAGAGGGGGCCTCCGCCCTGGAGGGGCTGGGCTGATGCTTCAAGAGGCCTGGGCCTGCCCGGGCACCCAGTGGGCACAGCCAACCACCACCCCTCCTGCCTCACCAGGTCCACTGGCACCGCCCCCCCCCAGCCCCCTCCTGGCCACGGCCCAGGGTTTGGGTCACACCCCTCCTGCTTCTCTGGAGGGAAGCACAAATAAAGGCTCTTCCTGGTGGTCAGTGGCACACTGGGTGGGGATTCCAGGGGCTGAGGACAGTTTGGGTCCTGCCAGTGGCCTTCCAGGCGAGGGTCTCTGCTCAGAGCCCAGGTTGCCAGACCAGAGTGACTGGGTGTCCCACACTGGACGTGGGCGTGGCTGGTGCGGCTGTCGTGTCCGCTCCTCTGGCGCCCTGCCGAGACCCTCTGCCCCGCTTCAGCTGAGGCTGAGACCAGCATCCTCCAGGTGGCCTCCCCACCTCTACCTAGGGCCTCCAGTCCTGGCTGGCCCCTGAGGGCAGGACTCCTCCTGTCATCCCTTACCCACTCTGGGTGCAGTAGGTCACAGGAATGGTACATGGGTGGGGTGCCCTGTCCCAGGTTGAATCTTGCATAGTCCCATTGTACAGATGAGGAAACTGAGGTGCCCGAGGCTAGTGCTGGCCTCAACTAGCGCAGGACTCCTGAAGTTGGGAAGCCACCTACCCAGCCAGCCAGACAGTCCATGTGGGAGACTGGGTAGCACCTCTTCCTGAGCCACGTGAGGGGCCTGTCCCTCCAAGGGGTCCCGCGACATGGCTTCTTGGCTCTGCTGACTGGTCAGGGTGGACCTGGGGTGTGGAAACCTGATCACTGCCTGGGCTCACTGTCCAGGTGTGCCACCCTCTCTCCCATCACCCCAACCTAGCCCCCTGCCCTTGGCCAGCCTGACCCAGGCCTGAGGAAGCTCAGGGCCTGGCAGGGGGAGCCCTGAGTAAATGTTAGCTCAGTAAATCCACAGGCCCAGTGGGTGGTGCAAGGTCAGGGTCAGCATGGAGGAGGCAGAGGGAGACACAGGCACCTCTGTTCTCTCCCGGAGGCCTTGCTAACCTCCAGGATGAATAAAGCACTTTCCAACCCGCCTGCCTTCTAAAAATAGCCCACCCCCACCCCCTCCCAAATGCAGGAGAGGTGGGAGGCGGAGGTGCAGAAGTTTGCCTGGCAGCCCGCTTTAATTTTAAACCTGTGGCCAGTATACAGGCCCAGGCTGGCTCCTCTTGGGGTGGGGGGTTGAGGGGGTTGGGCTGTCCTTCAAGGTCCCTCCCGTCCTCCTCCGGCCCTTCCTGTCGCCTCCACAAGGGGGCAGGTGGCAGACATTTCACAGAAAGCCTTGCCAGGACTTGCGGACATGGGGGATTTGGGTCCAGGGCTCGAGCAAGCCGAGAGTCATTCCCAGGCGGGGGTTTCCGGGTGTGGAATGTGTGTGTGTGTGGCGGGGAATGGTGCTGAGATTTCATCCTCGCCCCTCCCGGGCAGGGTGTCACAGCGACTTTCCCGAGGTCCCGCGGCTGATAAAGAGCCGGGCTGAGGCGGAATTCCCGGTGCGCCTGGGACCTAAGCGCCAGCATGCCCGCAATGCCACCCTCGAGCTCACCACCGATCAGGGCAGATCTGGGGAAGAGACGCCGCCTCAACTGGGGGTCCCGGGACCCCGTCGTGCCCCGGGAGCAGGGGAACGGGGGAGTCAGGCCCAGGGAGGAAGCCCGGTGGGGCGGGGCAGAGGAGCCTTACCCTGTGGGCCTGCCCTGTAGCGACCAGAGCGGGCTGAGTCCAAGCGCATGGCGACTGACCCGCGAGAAGCCGTGATAGGTGCAGGGGGCGGTGCTAGGCGTATGCCCCGCCCACCGGAAGCCCCGCCCCGTCTCCACGGTCCCGCCCACTGTCAGGCCGGGCCAGGGACACCTAAGCAACGCAGCGTCCGGCTTCGGCTCGAGAGATCCAGGCTCGGAGACAGACACTGTCCCTCGCGCAGGCCCACAGCCGGTGAGGGGCAGAGACCGGAGCCTCGGTGTCCTGTTCCCGGGCAGAGCTCTGTCCTGGGCCCCGCAGCAGTGAAGCTGGAATTCGGGCACTTCGGGCCTCTATATTCAACTTCACTTTGACTTTTCACTTTCATGCATTGGAGAAGGAAATGGCAACCCACTCCAGTGTTCTTGCCTGGAAAATCCCAGGGACGGGGAAGCCTGGTGGGCTGCCATCTGTGGGGTCGCACAGAGTCGGACACGACTGAAGCGACTTAGCAGCAGCAGCAGCAGCAGCAGCATTCAGCGTGCGCTAGCCTGGCTCCTCCCCAGGAGCCTCTAGGGCGCGGGCTAGGCCTCCGGTGGTGTGGTCCTTGTCCCTCCCCTTCCAGTTTTGGGCACCAGGTGGCTCTGCCGAGGTAAACCTACTGGATCCCAACAGCAACCTCGTTTTATGGAGAAATAACCTGAGGCTGGGTGCTTCCCTGGTAGCTCAGCTGGTGAATCCGCCTGCAATGCAGGAGACCCCAGTTCGAGTCCTGGGTGGGGAAGATCCCCTGGAGAACGGATAGGCCACCCACTCCAATATTCTTGGGCTTTCCTGGTGGCCCAGTCGGTAAAGAATCCGCCTGCCATGGGGGAGACCTGGGTTCGTCCCTGTGTTGGGAAGATCCCCTGGAAGAAGGCATGGCAACTGACTCCAGTATTCTTGCCTGGAGAATCCCCATGGACAGAGGAGTCTGGTGGGCTACAGTCCATGGGGTCGGTCGCAAAAGAGTCAGAAAGGACTTAGCAACTGAACAGCAACGACGACCTGAGGCTGACTCAGGATTACCTCTCTGAAGGTGGTGCAGTCCAGCACAAGGCAGCAGGACTTGTTCTCATCATTGGGTCCCCAGCTGTGTGCCCCTTTCCATCTGCCCCCTCAGCCCAGCCTTCTCCTGACCCAGACCAGACCAGCCCTGCGCCCAAGGCTCCTCTGAGACAAGGCTGGGACTTTGCTGAAGGGATTTTACTGAGAAAGTTGGGGAAAACCACCTAGAAATAGGACAAAAGAAACATCCCAGCCTTGTGCTGAAAAGTGGGCACAGGTTTGGGCAGGGGTGGGGTGCAGCTGGGAGCTGTCTGGGAGAAACCACCCCCCCCCATCCTGGGCTCTGAAGTGGAGATGACCCACAACGGGAGGTCCCAGCACCCAGATGAGCCTCATTGAGCTGGAGAACAGGAGGGGCGGACTGAGGACCTTCCAGTGCCCACACGTGGCCCCATGGGAAGACCCAGGCCTCACAGGCAGAGACCTGGACTTGTCTGCCATGTAGCAGGTTCCTGTGCCTTTCTGAGCTGGTGACCCAGTGCAACAGGGGTGGGGACCAGCTACCCCACAAAGTCCCTCTTTGTGGGAGGTCTCCTCGGGACCCCTCCTTCTGTCAAGAGTTGTCCTTGGCCCTCTGATCTGTTAGCCTCTGACCGTTGGAGAGACGCATGGGACAGGAAGCCAGCAGGCAGGCCAGCCTGAGCTGGGGGATGGCTCACCCAAGTAGCCGGTGCCTTACAGGCTTGAGCTGGGACTCTGATGGCCTTACCGCACAGAGGGGAACCCAGGGATCTAGGATCTAATGACTCAAGAGGAAACTAGAGGGCTTCCTGGAGGAGGTGCTGGCAGCTCCAGGAACAGCATGGTCTGTCTGCAGATGACAGCAAGGTCCTGCAGCATCTTGGGTGCCTTCCAGTCTGCTGTGGGCTGGATTTTGTCCTCCAAACTTCCTTCTGTTGAAGTCTTAACTCCCAGGGCCTCAGAATGGGTTTGTATTTGGAGATAGGTCTTTAAAGAGCCACGGGGTCGCAGAGAGTCGGACACAACTTAGGGACTTGTCGGACAACCACGACAAGTTAAAACGAGCCCATTTTAGTGGGTCCTGGTCCAACATGTCCTATGGGAAGAGGCGGTCAGGACACGGACCCACAGAATGATGACCATGTGCAGACACAGGGAGAAGACGGCCAGCCGCAGCCCAGGAGAGAGGCCTCGGGAGAAACCAGCCCTGCCAGCACCTTGATCTGGGACCTTGCAGCCCCCAGAACTTTGGGAAAATGAATGTCTGCGTTGGCAGCCTGGGGATGGCCCACAGGCTTGTGTCTGCTCTCTCCAGGACGCTCTCTGGAGCATCTCCGCTGCTCTGCGCCATGGCCCTGTGGCTCCAGGCCGAGTGAACAGGCCTGGATCTGTCCTCCCTGGATTTTCCCTAAGTTTTTTTTCCCTAGGATGCCAGCAGCGGAATCCCCCCAGGAAGGTGTGGGGCCTGCCTCTTCTGGGAAGTCTCAGTGACCCTTCCCACTAAATGTCTTTAACTGGAGCCACCGTGGGGAAGTGGGCTGCATGCTCGTGGCTGATCAGTCTCAGGCCCACCTCCACGCCTTCCCTCACAGGCTGACCCCTGCCATCCCTCCTTGTCCCTGACTTCGAGCCTGTCTGTCCTCTGGGGCCCTGTCCTTCTCCCAGCTCCTGAAGAGTGGCTTACAATGTTCCTTGTGCTGTCGCTGTGTCCCTTCCCTCTTTCCGGTGCCCCATGTCTGCCCTCGGGGCTCTTAGCACCAGGCAGGGCACAGGGGCTCTCAAGATGAGCTTGGCAGGGCACAGGGCTGGTGCTGGTAACTCTGCCCTGGAGGGAGGGGTCCTTCTGGGCTTGGACACCGTGGGCTGGGTGCCCACTTCCAGCCGGTTGGCGCCTGCTCCTTCGAGCCTCAGTCTGACCACAGGAGGGACAGGCTGTCCCAGCCGTCCCCAGCGAGGTCAGCTCCCTACAGACCCCAGAGTGCTGCCCCCTCATCCTCTCCTTTACCCTGAGAAATTGCTGTTGTTTAGTCACTAAGTTGTGTCCAACCCTTTTGCAACCCCAGGGACTATAGCCTGCCAGGCTCCTCTGTCCATGGGATTTCCCAGGCAAGAATACTGGAGCGAGTTGCCGTTTCCTTCTCCAGGGGATCTTTCTGACCCAGGGATTGAACGAGTGTCGCCTGCATTGGCAACTTTACCACTGAGCCATGGAAGGAGCAATGGAGTACTTCCTGTTGTATCAGTAAACAGGGTGTCACAGTCGACAGCGATTGCAGCCCTTCAGTGTGAACCTGTGAGCCCTAAGGGGACAGAGGAGGGAGAAAAATACCTGCTGTCTAGCCTACAGCTGTCAGGCGACAGCCACCCGCGACGGTGAGTCCTGAGAAAAGGAAGGAAGCTCAGGATGTGAAGATGCAGAGGACCGGCCCTGGCAGCTGAGGTGCAATGAAAGGAGTGATTTCAGTGACAGACTCTTTCGTCTTCCCACACACAGAAAAGTGCTGAAGTCCGTGACTTGGGATATCTGATTTTCTTTGACAATAGTCTATTGGTGTTCAGACTACCACCTTTCATTGCGAAACTTCAATATAACCAGTCCCCCGCTCCCCTCCTTGGAGCAGTTCTCTAAGGGTAGTTGATGTGCTGCCTCCCAGGCTTGAAGTCCTAGAACTTCCCACCAAATGGCATGCAACTCTCAACTTCTAGGCTGTGAATATTTTTTAAGCCGACAGCCACCAGGGCCCTGACCTGAGCTTGGGCTGGGCTCCCCACTGCTGCAGGAATCAAAGGTTGGCCTTATTGCCTCTGAGCAGGGCGGGGGGGGGGGCAGGGGGAGGACATCTGAAAGTGAAAGCAGGGCTCGTGGTGGGGTGGGGCTGGGGGTGGGGCGGGGGCCGGCCGGTGTGACCGCAGCTGGAAAGCCCCAGCCGTGGGTCAGTCCCGCTGGCTGCTCCAGAGGCCCCATCGCCCGGGTCCCGCTCTGAGGGCCCGGCCCCGCCGGCTTCTCCTGGTGGCCCTGCTCTGCCTGGGGCCCAGCGTCTACTCACCCGGCAGGTATGTCCACGCAGGCAGAGGAGGAGGGCCTCTGGGGTGTTGTGCTCAGGAGGCGGGGATTCAAGGGCTTAGGGAAAATTCCGGTTCTGCCGGTGGCCTTCCAGGCTAACGGCTTCAGCTTAGAGCCCAGACCAGAATGCCAGCTCAAGTCTCAGTGAACACGCGCACACACACATAGAAGACAGACAGACAGGGACATGGAGACACGCAGACAGAGGGACACGCACGGACACAGCCACTCACAGACCCGCTGAGGCACACACCCCAGGGGACACCAGTCACAGAAGTGGCTGCACACCCAAGGGCGGATGCGCCTACATGAAACTGCTTATCTGTGTTCCTTGGGCACCTGCCATGGTTGGACGCTGGGTCAGGCCCACTCCCTGCCCTGGGGGGCTCCTGGTCAAGGGGAAGATGCCCCCGACCCTGGAAGTGCCCCTCCGTCATGGGAGGAGGCATGCGCAGGTCAGGAACCAGGCGCGGACCAGGAGGTCCTGACTGTGGTCTGGGGCTCAGGGGGTCGGGGAAGGCTTCTTGCCGGAGGAGCCACCTGAGCTGAGCCGTGAAGCAGCCGCGAGCAGCTGGAGAAGGTGAGGGTGAGGTCACTGTTGGTAGAGAGGACAGTCTGTACAAAGGTGCGGAGGACACGTGAGTGTATCCGAGTGATCAGAGTGGGTGAGAGAGTAGAAGAAACTGGAGGGGCCAGGTACGGCCTTGAATGCCGAGCTAAGGAGGAACGTGTGCTTCTCCTGAGGGGAAGGCAGCGCGGGGTGGGGACAAGGGTTCTATCTGGTTGCTGTATTAAGGGAAGCCTTTTTAGTTGGTATTTATTTGTTTTTGGCTATGCTGGGTTGTCACTGCTGCAGGGCTTCTCTGTTTCTAGCCAGTGGGGGCTGCGCTCGTTGTGGAGGGCAGGCCTCTCTCATCTCAGTGGAGCACAGGTTCTAGGCACGCGGGCTTCAGTACCTGCCGTTCGGGGCTCTGGAGCACAGGCTCAATAGTTGGGGTGCAAGGGCTCAGTTGCCCCGCAGCATATGGGATCTTGCCGGATCAGGGATCGAACCCATCTCTCTTGCGTTGGCAGGTGGATTCTCTCCCACTGAGCTACCAGGAAAGCCTCAAGAAGGGAAGGCTTTTACGTGCCCTTTTGTTGTTGTTGTTCAGTCACTCAGTCGTGTCCGACTCTGCGACCCCATGGACCACAGCACGCCAGGCCTCCCTGTCCTTCACCATCTCCTGGGTTTCTCAGATTTATGTCCGTTGAGTCCGTGATGCCATCCAACTATCTCATCCTCTGTCGTCCCCTTCTCCTCCTGCCTTCAATCTTTCCCAGCATCAGGGTCTTTTCTGATGAGTCAACTCTTTGCATCAGGTGGCCAAAGTACTGGAACTTCACCTTCAGCATCAGTCCTTCCAAAAATTATTCATGATTGATTTCCGTTAGGATTCACTGGTTTTGATCTCCTTACAGTCCAAGGGACTCAAGAGTCTTCTCCAACACCACAGTTCAAAATCATCGATTCTTCGGCACTCAGCCTTTTTTGTGGTCCAACTCTCACATCCATACATGACTACTGGAAAAGTCATAGCTTTGAGTATACAGACAATTGTCAGCAAAGTAATGTCTCTGCTTTTTAATACTGTCTAGGTTTGTCATAGCTTTTCTTCCAAGGACCAAGAGTTTTTTAATTACATGGCTACAGTCACCATCTGCAGTGATTTTGAAGCCCAAGAAAATAGTCTGTTGCTGTTTCCATTCTCCCCATCTATTTGCCATGAAGTGATAGAACTGGATGGCATGATCTTCATTTTTTGAATGCTGAATTTTAAGCCAGTTTTTGTCATTCTCTTTCACCTTCATCAAGAGACTCTTTAGTTCTTCTTCACTTTCTGCCATAAGGGTGGTATCATCTGCTTAGCTGAGTTTATTGATATTTCTCCCAACAATCTTGATTCCAGTTGTGCTTCATCCAGCTCAGCATTTCACACGATGGACTCTGCTTAGACATTAAATAAGCAGGTTGACAATATACAGCCTTGATGTACTCTTTTCCCAATTTTGAATCAGTCCATTGTTCCATGTTCGGTTAAGAACTTTTTGAAAATAGGCTTTTCTGGAGTTTCAGAAAGCTATTTCTAAGCAGGTAATCATAGCACCTCCAAATAATGACATTCTTATCAGGTCCTTCCCAATATTTATACCTCTTATTCATTTTTCTTGCCTTATTGACTTAACTAGTTCTTCTAGGCAAATGTTGAATGCCCTCAGAACACACATGCTTGTCTTCTTCCTTATTTCAGAAGAATCTTACATGGCAGAGAAGGGCTTTAAGGGAGGTTTATATTCTGGCAAGACCCCCGACCCCTCTAAGGAGATGGAATCCAGGGGGTCTAGGAAGGAGAACAGTTAGGACCTGTGACCAGGTGATGGGGGAGGTACGAGGGAGACGCCGTCCTCTGCCCCAGCTGGCTACTTTGGAGCTTTGAAGGATGGGGTGCTGGCCCAGGCCCTGGGGAGGTGGCAAGATTGGGACTGCGATGGGATACCTGGGAGGGGCCGCTATAGGAAGGCAGGCCTGGGAAAAGCGGGGGGAAGCTGGGGTGGAGATACCCAGTGCTGAGGGGAGCCCAGACCTGACTTGGTCACAGACAGGGTGGCCTCAGGTGGGAGCTTCCGGTAAGCATGGCCTCTGGGTGGTGCTCCCACACCTGCTCCTGGCCCTGCAGTGGGCGCGATGCCCTGACCTGGAGAACATGGGCCTCAGGGCACAGCCCAGGCCTGCGTCTCCTGGCTCTTGAAGGCTCAGCTGAGGCCAAGGTGCAGGGGCCAGGGCCTCTGAACACTCAGGGCAACAGAACAGAGAGAAAGACAACCAGGAAGAGGCCCCATGGGTGGGGAGGCAGGACCGGGACAGGGGCCACGGCAGAGTCAGCAGGGAGTCTGCAGCCCAGAAGACACCAGCCTGATGCCCGAGAGGGCCCACACAGGCAGGGGTGACCCTCACACTGAAGGCTCACTGCCCCCGCAGGCTGCCTCCGGGCAGAGCGGAGGGGTGGATGGACAGAGGTCCCCAGGCCAGTGAGGAGGCCCCATCACCAGGGGGCCAGTCCGGGGGCCTGATGAGCAGGCAGGTGGTACAGAACAGCCCAAGGACTGCTCGGAGGTGGAGGCAACTGCACCCCAGCTTCTGAAATCCAGGTCAGCGGTGGGGAGCAGAGGGAGAGGCTGGGAGGAAGATCTGCCTGAGCAGAAGCTGGGAGGCTGGCTGGGTGCAGGCCCAGGAGGCCTGGGAGTGAGGCTGGAAGAAGTACAGACCATGATGGGGGGTGATGGGGCTTCAAATGCCAGGCTGTGGGGAGCCATGGAAGGGTTTAAAGCAGGAGAGTGACCTGATTGACTTGTGCCTCGTGAAGGTCAAGAATGACTTGGGAAGCTGCTGAAGCAGGATTCGGGGAGCAGGGGGCAGAGGAACACCAGGGGGCCCTCGATGGGCTTTGGGACGAGGTGGTCAGGCAGGGTGGCTGGGTTTCAAGTCTTTGCCTCTGTTACCTCCCGTGAGACCCAGCCGGAAGCTGCCCCTCTTCCCCCAGAATTTTCCCCTCAGCTTCCTGGGAGAACTCAAGTCTGATGCCACTCCTGGCATCTGGCAGCCTGCCCACCTTCGGACCCTCTGCCAGGAGAAAGGGTTCCCTGGGCAGCAATGCTGGGCTGCTGGTACTGGGAGACAGGGTTCAGCCTCTGCTCCCAGGTTCCTAGCCAGACCCAGGCTGGTCCTGACTCCCGCCCCTGAGCTGTGTGGCTTAAGGCAAGACCCTGCCCCTCTCTGAGCCTGTTTCCTTATCTATGAAGTGGGGTGAATGACACCCTGTCACTTTGTTGTCATGGAGATCTGACACGTGCCAGGCATTGGACTGAGCATACAGTAGGTGCTTACTAAGTGTGAGCTCTTGCCAACCAAGGTAGTCTGGCTTGTCCTGCCCCCACATTCCCTGGAGACAGAGCCCAGAGCGGGGCAGGCTGGGCCCGGCTGGAATGGATCCTGCATCACCACTCCTGCCCCTGCTGGGCGCTGGGGGGCACGGTGGAGGGTGGGGGCGGGGGAGACAGACAGCTGCTGGCACGATGCTCCCTGCTGTGTTGGGGCTGATCTGAGGGCACGGTCCCTGAGTCCTGGCATCTGGGAGAACCAGGACCTGTGGCCGGGGCGGGGCTGATAAGGCCCGCATGGAGCACCTGGGCCGGCCCCTCCCTCCAGGCAGCCTCCTTCCAGCTGCTCAGCCACCTGTGGGAGAGGAAGGTAGGCCTGGGTGACCCCCTGCATGTCTGTCCCCTGGACGGACATCTTGCTGACAGGTGCGGGGAGTGGGGTGGGTTAGGGGCTGGGCCCTGCCCGTCCTGGTGTCAATCACCCCAGGCACACCGAGGCCTGGGGAGAGGCCGCTCCGGCCCAATATCACCCAAGGCTCAGGTGCTGGCTCCAGCCTGGCCTTTGTCCCCGTGGTGGGGGTGGGGGGAAGAGGGGTGCTCAGCCTCTGGTTGGTCAGTGATTTCAGCAGGTCCTGCCCTCTTTTGGGCCCTAGTTCCTTGGGCTGAAGTGAGAACTTGCTGGCCCCCACCACCTTCAACTTGTCTTTACACAGTGGGGTGGGTGGGAGGTCCCAGCAGGCCAAGAAGTTTCTCTAATTTTTCCCAAACAGCCAGGTGGGGCTGAAAGGGGGTGGGGAGTGAGCGGAGCCTGGGGCAGCCTGGGGGTGGTGAGGGCCCTGCGCCCAGGCCCGCACGCCCTGGAGACCCCCTCCCTGTCCTCTACACGGGGGGCATCGGGGAAGAGAGTTGGGAGCCTCCAGCCCCTGGTTAAATATAGAACCACGGCCCCTCCCACAGCCTTCCTTGTGGGCTGCAAGGCCCCGATAAGCCCCCGGTGGCCTGGGCCAGCCCCCTCCAGCCTGACCCCACCCCCGTCCAGTGCTGGGACACCCAGGGAAAGGGGTGGACGTCCTCCTTGGGGGCCGTTGAGCTCCGCTTTGAGCAGAAGCAGTGAGCCTGATGGCTGAAAGGGGGTGAGCTGAGGAGTGAGGGGGGCATGAAGGGGCTGTGGAGGGGGTGGACCCGCTAGGCCTCAGGACTCGTGGTTCAGGAAGCCCTGGACGTGGTTGCTGGGCCCACTCTGGGGACTGTGGGCTGCGGGCTGGGCTGAGACCCAGAATCTGCAGCTTTGTTCCCCTCTCCAGCTCTGGTGGGAGGGTCTGGCCTGGCAGACCCAGCGCGGGTGGGTACTCAGGGGAGACCGTCATGGAAAATGGTGTCAGGGGAGGCTTCCTGATAGAAGTAGCTGTCCGCCGTGTCTGCAGAAGTAGCTGCATCCTGGCACCGGCTCTGCCTTGTCTTTGACAGCTTTGGGGTCACCTCTGGCCCGGGAGGAGGCTTCCTGACCCCAGCAGGCCAAGCCACCCGCCCCGTCTTCCTTCACCCCCAGCTCCGCTGCCGCCAAGATGCCGTTGCCGCAGACAGAGGCCTCTGGGCGGGCTGAAAGGGGGGGGGAGGAGCCCGGAGCCTGGGGCAGCCTGGGCGCCGGCACGGGCTCAGGCCTGGCCTGGGCACCTGCCCAGGTCGGTTCGAGCCCCTCGGGGGGATGCAAGGCTGCTCAGGCTCAGCGGCCGCTTCCTGTTCGGGTCTTTGCGGCGCACTCCAGACAACGGCCCTGCCGGGGACCAGACCGGGTCGACCTCGGAGCCAGGGCCGGCCTGCGGCAGGAAGGGGTCCTCCAAGGCCAAGGAAGGTGTTAGCCGGCGGTCGTCCACGGGGGAGGGGCCTGCGGAAGCCGAAGGTGAGGGCTCCCCAACCCCCCTCACTGAGCAGAGGAGGAAACCAAGGCCAGAGAGGTGGGGGCGGGGCCCAGGCTTCTTGATGGGTTACCCTCCCCAGCCACTCCAAACCCCTGCCCCGGCACAACTGCAGGGTAAAATTCTTCCAGCGTTTCAACATGGGCAGTGGAGAAAAGTGAGGCTCAGAGAGGTTAAGTAACTTGCCTCACGTCTCACAGCTGGGAAGTGGAAAAATGAGATTTGAACCCAGATCTGCAGGGCCCCAGAACTCCATGGGCTTCCACAGCCTGGCTCCTGGCCAAACCGGACTGGTGGACAAGGCACTGGCCCAGTCAGATCACAGGATCACGGAGGGTGCCTGTGACCCTCCGGAGGCGAGATTAGGGGGCCACCCAGGACATGAGCCCTGAAAAGGGCGTGCAGGCGAAGGTGGAGGTCTCCCGGGGGTGGAGGCTGGCCCAGAGCGGAGAACAAGAAAGGCTGAAGCTGGACACCGCGGGCAGGAGCCTGGGCATCCAAGGGCACGCCCAGCCCGAGCTCTGGCGCCACAGGACCTGAGTCAGGACTGCGCTGGAGGCCACCAGGTCCAGCTCCATGCAGGGAGCAGTGGCTGATGTAGGGGCTGAAGGCAAGGGGAGGTAGGACCCATCCCAGGCACGATCTGAACCAGGCTTGGGACCTGGGATCTGCCTCTTCAAAGGCAATTCCGAAGGACATAGGGCAGTCGGGTCCCTTGCTCCTGGAGCAGGCCTTCCGTAGCGCTCTGGAGCCAGGCAGCCCAGCCCGGGGTGTGTAGGGTCGGGGCCGACAGGCCTACCTGGAGCGCCCCCTTCACTGGCCCTCTTCTCGCCCGACCTTGCAAAAGGCACATCCGTGGCCGACCTCATCTCTGAGCGGCAACTCCTGGCTGCCTTCGAGCAGCTGCGGCACCTGGAGACGGGGCTAGTGGCCGAGAAAGCCTCGTGCACCTTCCAGCAGGACCCCACGGGCTTCGCGCGGCGTGCCATGGACGTGTGCCTGCACTACGACGGGCTGGCCGCGGAGATCGGCGCTATCGTGCGCGAGACGCTGGGCCCGGATGGCGTGGACGCGGCCGCGCTCGAGGAACTGGCCCTAGTGGTGCGCGCGGAAGAGGAGGCCCACCCGGAGCCTCCCGCAGACGGCGACTTTCTGCGCACGCCGCGCCGCTGGCGCCAGTACTGGGAGGACGCCGTGCGGCGGAGCGCGGAGGAGCGCGTGCGGCAGGCGGGCGCGCGGGAGGCCCCGGGGGCGGCCGATGCTGCCCCCGACTTGGCGCGGCTCCTGGCCGAACTCGGCGCTTTGGTTCGCCGCGACCTGCAGAAGGTGCAGCGGGAGGTGCACCCCGCTTACGCGGCCGCCGGCTTCCCGGCGTGGGAGGCCTACCTGCGTGCCTTCCACGGCGCGGTGGCCAGGCGCCTCCAGGAGCTCGCGCACGACGCCCGCGGCTGCGAGCAGCTCTACGTGCTGCTGGACTGGGTCGCCAACGTCTACAGCAGGTGAAGCCCGGGCCGGAGGCCGCGGGGTGGGGCGAGGGCAAGGAGGGGCTGGCACTGCCCGCGCGCGAAGCCTTCAGGAACCTGCTCTGAAGGGCACAGGGCACCTTTTCCTCCCCAGGAGAGTGCTGGCTGTTAGGCACCCAAGATCCGATCCGGGAGCCCTTTGACATTCTCTCTTCCCCATCCCAGACCCTGGTGCTCTCCCTCTCGGGTTCCGAAGCTGGAAAGCGCTCCGGGCGGGGTTGCTTCCGAGGCGGTGAGCCCAGTGAGTCCCCCCTAGTCCACGTGGGGCCTTTGAGTGAACTGGCCAAGGGCGCCTCCTCCAGGCTGAACACAACCACGGGCTCACCGCGCTCCTTGAGGGCTGGCTTTCACCCCCACTCTTGCTTTGGATGGACACCTCGGTTCAGGGCTGTGCAGAACGTGATGGGGTGGGTCGCCCGTGCCCCTGAGCGCTCCCCAGCTCCCCAGGCAGACGGGCAGTTGGAGGGGGCGCCAAAGTGCTGGGCTCCTTAATATTCTGTGTGGCTGCAGACAGGCACCCGCCCCGGTGTGGGCTGGATCCTAGCTGGATCCAGAACTGCAAGATCCTGGGGACGTTTAGAGCTCAATCTTGGGTGAACCCGAGCGTGAGGGTGGAGGTCACTCCCGAAGCAAGCTGGTGGAGGTCCATCCGGACTGCCATCTTTATGCTTTCGGGGCACGCTCCGCTGACTGCTTAGCCAGGAAATCCTGAGGTGGGAAGTTGGGCGGAGGGGCGTTTGGCACGGAATCCTGGAGGGCGGGGTGGCCGGCCAGGCGTGTGAATGGAAGCCCAGATTCTGGGCCTCACAGCGATGGCCTTAGGCTTTGAGCCAAGGCAGAGGGCAGTGGGGCAGCCGCGGTGGCATCAGAGTCCCGCCCCGACCTTCAGGCCCCGCCCTGCCTTCCAGTCCTGATTTCCTGGGCTCCCAGGACCAGGCTCTGCCCTCGGAGCCGCTGCCCCCGCTCCTGGCACCGGAAGTGTGGGCCCGACTGGAGGACGACTACACCAGCTTCCTGGAGGTGAGACCGGGGCCGGGCTGGGCTGGAGGCGGGGTCCAGGTAGAGGGTGGTCAATGCCAGCAGGCTAGGGAGGCGCAGTGCCCAGGGCCCGAGCCTCTCTGCGCCCTGCGGCCTCGGGCGTGGGCCTGTGTCCCGACAGGGGTGCCCTTGTCTCTAAGGGCGCGCCCTAGGTCTTGGAGGTGGGGGGGCCTCCCTCCTGGGAGGGTCTCACTCACCGTGGCCCCTTCCCTGGCCCTCACAGACCAAGATCTCAAGCTGCTTCGACGGCATCCTGCAGCTGCAGCTGAGTCCTGGGCGGCTGCGGACGCCCCCGACGTGCTGCAGGGCCTCTACCACACGTTGCTGTCCTTCGACGTCTGCATGGTGCGCTGGAGGGAAAGATGTGTGTTTGGGCCTCGGGCAGTGGAGACTCTCTTAAAAGTCACAGTCACAACTGCCTCTCCCCATCGGACAGGAGCCTGAGGCCCCACGTGGGGAGGTGCGCAGTCAGAGGTCCCCGGGTCTCATAGCCAAGCTGGGAGAGCAAGGCCACAGCTCCCAGCTTAGGGCGGGGGCGGGGGCGGGGGTCCACGTGAGTGTGCAGAGCTGGGAGGGCTGACCCCTGGAAATTGGGGCCCCTGGAAGTCGGAGCCAAGACTGGGAGGCAGATCGGGAGGGTAGAGACGTCTTTGCCCCACGAGGTCGGTGCTGGGAACATTGGGACCGAGGGCTCAGACGCGCTCGCTCGCAGCTCGTGGTGGAGCACGTGAAGGTGGCCGGCGACATTTCCGCAGAGCTGGAGGCCACCACGTTGGGGATCTGCGCCCGGGCGCTGGGGCTCTTCCTGCAAAAGTGCAGGCGAATCCTGGGCCGGGATGTGGTGGGTGGGGTGGCCAGGGTGTGGACGCTGGTTGTCCCTGGGGAGGAAGCCACCCATCCTGTTTCCTGGGAATCCGAGATTCCAGACAACTGGGAGGGAGAAGCCTGGAGGGCGGACTCGGGGTCTTAGCAGCCAGGAAGAGTCTCCAAGGCCCCTGCGTACCCCGCCCCCCAGGTACGAAAAGGCTTTTCTGGAATTGGGGCGGTGAGCGAGCCTAACCTGTGCGCCAGCATCAATGCCTGCCAGGAGCTCAGGTGGGTTTGTCTCGCGGTGCCCAGCGCGACCGGCAGGGGGCGAGAGAGCCCTGGGAACCGCGACGCAGACACCGACCCTGCGGCCCCTTGGAGGCCTTGCCTGGAGGCCTCCCGGAGGGGACCCCCTCTCCGTGCTCGTACCCGCCCTGTCCCCTCCATGGGGTCCTCCCTTGGCCCCGCAGAGCTGAGGCCCTGGCAGGGACGCGGGGAGCTTCAGGGCTGAGCAGAGGCCAAGGTTCCAGCCACCCTTGCCCAGCTCATCCCTGCCACCCAGGGCTCCATGCTCTCCTCCCTTCATCCCGCTCAGCCTTCTTCCTTTTAGGGACCCTCTCTGTTCTTGGAAGCCCTCCCTGACACTCCCCCTTCCCCAATCCACAGGGCCTTGCTGGTGCCAGGGCCTGGGTTCCTCTGCCTCAGGGGCCAGTGGCCCTCCGCTGTGGGCTGCCAGAGCCTTCAGCCCAGGCTAAGCCGTAGTGTCCCCCAGCTGAAGATGCATCAGCTACTGCTGATGGTGTGATGTCCCCACGGCCAGACGGGACTGCAGTGTGGGGGCTCAGAGAGGCATCGCCGCTGGTCCTCGGTCACGCAGGCAGTACTTGCTGCACCTGGGAACCCAAAGCACGACCGTGATAAGGCGCTGGATCTCTAACACTCTTGTCCCTAGACTGTGCCAGGCTGGCCCTGGGCACAGGGGACTCTGGTGTAGGCCATCTCTAGTCAAGCCCCTGGTAGAAATTTAGCCTGTCTTTCTGGAGAAGGAAATGGCAACCCACTCTAGTACTCTTGCCAGGAAAATCCCATGGATGGAGGAGCCTGGCGAGCTACAGTCCATGGGGTCACCAAGAGTTGGACTCAACTGAGAGATTTCACTTTCTGTGTCCCTGGGCTGCAAACTGGGAGAGCCTAGCCCTGCCTCCTCAATGATGAAATGGGGACATTGTGATATTTGGAGAGGCAGTTATGAGGCTCAAATGGCTTCCTTGGGAGCTCAGAGGATAAAGAATCCACCTGCAATGTAGGAGGCCTGGGTTAATCCCCGGTCGGGAAGATCCTCTGGAGAAGCAAATGGAAACCCACTCCAATATTCTGGCCTGGAGAACCCCGTGGACAGAGGAGCCTGGCGGGCTACAGTCCACGGGGTCACAAAGAGTCGGACATGACTGAGCGACTATCACAGCATCTGAGGAGGGCCTCTGGGCCAGGAAGGGCTGTGCTGCACTGTTCTGTCACCAGGAGGGATGGAGGTCTGGCTCAGCCCTGCCACAGGAGGCCCTGCCATGCGGTGGGACCTCGAACACTTCCTGGCCCACCCCCCTGTACTCGGCTCCCAGGTGCAGTGCTGCCCCCTCACGTTACCACTCCCAGGTCTTCTCCACTGTGCCGCCCCAGGGGGCTGCCCCTCACACTATAGTCTGAGTGATCAGAACTGGGGTGGCACCCAGCCTTCACGGCTGTATGCCAGGCCGTGACCCCTTGCCCACTTTGCCCCCTCCTGGCCCCCCCCCTCCCCAGGACTCACCTTCTGGCCAAGTTCCCAGAAAGCTTTGGAGAGCTGGAGAAGGCCCTGGGGGCTGCTGCCCATGCCTTTCAGAAGGGGCTGCTCCAGGGCTTGCAGGGCGCTGTGCAGGTGAGGGGGGGGCCTTTCTCCCCACTTTGCTTGCCCAGCACGTGCGCCCTGTGTCCTGAGCCTGGGGCCCAAGTCAGAGCACTCATTTACCATAGGGGCGTGTTGGGGTGGTGTTTCGGGCACAGGCAGGGAACCCAGACATATTCCCAGCTGAGCAAGAACAGTTGGGAAACAATTACCTTCGTCCTTCACTCTTCTTGGGCTTCTCTGGTGGCTCAGATGGTAAAGAATCCACCTATAATTGCAGCACACCCAGGTTCCATCCCTGGGTGAGGAAGATCCCCTGGAGAAGGGAATGGCAATCCACTCTAGTATACTTACCTGGAGAATCCCATGGATGGAGGTACAGTCCACGCGGTCACAAAGAGTCAGACATGACTAAGAGACTAAAGCTTTCAGTCAGTCTCCTCTCAGAGACAAACTCTCAGACTCTCTGAGGACTCTCTCCTCAGAGAGGGTGCATCCAGGGAATGGCGCCTCATCCAGCCCCTCAAGGTGCCCCCAGAACTCCCGAGGCAAGGCCTGGCTAGAGGCTCAAACTCCAACCTTGCCCACGGGGCCTCCGGGCCTGGAAAAGGCAGTCTCAGGGAAAGGTGTAGAGCCAGGAGAGGGGCTGTCCCCAAGATACCGTAGAAAAGGGGGTCAGCTCCCCAGACTTTCTTTCGGATGCCAGCTCGACCTTTGGCCTGAATCGCCCCTGTCCGGAGCCATGCCCTGGGTGCCCAGGGGAGGGTCTAGTGGGTGCTGGGGGTCAGCTCTTGGCAGACTGCCCACCGCTCTGCCCCCAGCCGCTCTTCAGGGTCCTGTGCACCAAGGCCTGGCTGACCCAGGACCTGCTGCAGCCCCTCATGGACAAGGTGGTGGCCTTCTCGGGCCTCCTGGAGCACATGGCCCCACCCCTGGCCCAGGTATCCGGGGGGGCGGGTGCTGGTGGGGGCGTGCCCAGGGCTCCTCCCTGTGACCCTGCTTCCCCCCTCAGGAGACTCTGCAGGAGGTGCACCGCTATGTTGTCCGTGAGTACCTGGAGCAGGCCCTGAGACCCCGCGAGCGGCTCCGGGGTGAGGACCGCCGGAGCGGCTCTCAGAAGATGGGCCTTGAGGCACAGGCCATCAGCAGCACCTTCCAGGGCTTGGTAGGAGCATCGCCCAACTGCCCCGGGGCGCTGGCCTTCTTGGGGGTTCTCCAGCCCGCGGACCCTCCAATAGCGCCCCCCTCATCTGGTTTCATCTCGCCCCCTGTAAGAGACTCCCGGTGGGCAGGCTTTGGCAAGTGGATCGCCCCACTTTCCGCGTGCCGGGGCAGGGCCAGGTGGGGAGGACACGTTGCATATATTTGCGTTGATTTGCATGTACTTTGTGGGCGGTGTAGGGGATGGATGAGGGTCACAGCCGCGTCTGATGGGCAGGGACTGTGTCAGACCTCTCCTCCACACCACCCCCAGCAGAGCGAGCTCAGGCATGTCCTCCCCACACAGACACCCTTCATCTGGGCCGCTGGTCCCCGACTCCCCGTCTGATGCCAGGCAGGCCTTCCCCGCGGGGCCTGGGCTCACCCACCTGAGCAGACACGGAGAGCCTCCTCTGCGCCGTGTCGTGGGGAGGGAAGAGGAACCCTGAGCCGGGGCCACGTCCCCTTCCGCGGGGCCGGAGGCGGTCCCGGTGGGGCCGCGGTGGTGGCTGCAGGAGGGCTAAACCGGGCACTAACCGAGGGGCTGCAGGCGGGGGCGGGAAGGGGGCTGGGGGCGAGGGTGGCCCACCGCTCCTGCGTATCCGCAGGGCTCCGAGGCCACGTGGCTGGGCCAGGCTCTCCCGGGCGTCAGGTTCGTACCCCGGAGCTGGTTCTGGGGACAGGAGACAGGGAAGGGGCCTCTGGGCGGGGCTCGGACTAGCCCCAGCCTCCGTGAGCAGGTGCGGGCGGCGCGACCTGCGGGCCCCGGACCCTCAGGCTGTGGGGCCCTGGTGGGATTGTCTCTGCCCCTCCCCGGTGTTCTAATCTCGCCGTCCTCATTCGCTCTTGTGGTCCCTGGAGTCTGAAGGGAGCCGGAGCCCTTCCTCCAGCGAGTCTTAGGGGAAGGCACAGGCCCCCAGCTCCGGGAGAAAGCCCTTTCTGGAAGCCCCTGACACCTGCCAGGAGGAAGAAGGCTTTGATCCTAGGGTGTGTGTTTGAGGGGGTGCTGAGTCATCACGCACATGGAAATCCCAGCTGAATCTCTCCATGGCCTTGGAGATTCCAGGATGGGGAGGCTACAGAAAGCCCGGGCCTAGCCCCTTCCCGGTCCCCCCCTGCCCCACCGGAGAATCCTCAGATCCCAGCCTGCGCCGTCTGTTTGGCCTTGATTCAGAGTAACTGCGCATAGGCGGAAGGTTCCCCTTTGGGCCCTCGGGGTTTCCCTGCGCAGGCTGGTCGGCCCTCCCTCGCTGGGAGACAGTGCTCCCAGCTCCTTCGGGTGCTGGGACGGGAGGGGCAGCACACTGGGCCACGCCTCCCACCCCCACGTGCCTGTCTGCTTGCTGCTGGGCCGGGGCGGCTGTGACTCCCCTGCCTGTCCCCGCTCCGGCATTGTGGCATCGGCCTCGCGGCCCCCTGCTGCCTCCCTCGGTGCACTAGGTTTCCGGAACCTCTGCCTGGGCCTCAGAGGCTGTTCCCATCAGGCTTGCTTCTTCCCGTCTCCGCCGGTCTTTGCACCCTTCAAGACCCAGGCACCCCCCAGGAATGCTGGGTGCCCTAATGCTTCCGGTCCGAGCCCCGGGGTTCCCCTCGCCCTGGGGTCCTGGGTGCACTGTAGCTGTCGAGTCTGCAGCGGGGGCCTGCGTGTCTCTGCAGGCGGGACCACGTGCTGCGCCGACTGGGCCGTCGTCGGAACCAGCACTTCCTGCGCCACGCCCAGGCCCTGCTGAGGGCTGCGGCCAAGGCCGGTGGCTCCGGGGCCGCCGGGGGCCGCGTGCTCTTCGAGGAGATCGAGTTGTCCACCTCCATAGACGTGCTGGTTACCTGCATATAGTGCTGCTGGCCTGCGAGGGGGCGGACCCCGGTGGACGGAGGGCGACCACCTTCCCCTGGCACCGAGCCCCAAGCTGGGACACCCGGAAGGCAGCCTCAGCCCAACCCCAGGCCTGAAGCCCCCCGTGGTGGACCGTCCATCCTCCTCCTTCTGGTGGCCAGGAGGAGGTCATGCCAGGCATGCCAGCAAGCCTGAGAGGCATTCCAGGCATTTGGAGGAGGGTTTGGCGCAGAAGTTCCCTTTGGTACTGCCCACCCGGGAAGGCCTCCCTGCCTAACTGTCTCGCAACACCCCAATGTGAAAATGAAGAACAGAGTATTTATTTTTAAAATAAACATGAATTAAAATGGTATCTCTCTAAGGAGGGGCGGGGCCAAGTTGACTTCAGACAGAAGGTCTGTGTCCCCACCCACCAGGGGCCGGCCAGAGGTTCTGTGGTGACTCCCTTTTCCTGCCCACTGTACCAACGGGGAGACTGAGGCAGGTCTGAACCGGAAGGCCCACCACTGTGGTTACAGAGCAAAACAAACTTCGACCCCGGTTCCCTGGGGCCCTGGCCTCACATGCCAAGTGAGCCTTGCCCCGCAGGGGTGGGCACTGCTCTGTCCTGTTCTAAGCAAGCCTGTGCCCTGGCAGATAAAGAAAGGCCAAAGCTTGTTCTACAGCTTGAGGTATTTGGGTTAGATATGCGAGGGACTTCCCAGCAGTGAAAGTTGTGTGCTGCTGCAGGGCAAGTGTCAGCCTGGAGTGAGTGTGTGGAGGGGTGGACCCTGCAGGTCCTGGCTCTGGACGTGAGGCTGCAAGGAGCTTACTCTGGCCTGACCCCTGCAAACCTCCCTCTTCATCTTTCTCTCTCGAACACGTGGCTCTGAAATTTGGCTCCAGGCTGCAGGCAAGCCTGCTAGGAAACCCTGTTTGCGTTGGCAACCTGGGGCTTTCCAGGAAAGCAGAGCGCTGAGATGGGGGATTGACAGGGAGGCGCTGAGGGAGGCCGCACCAGCTGCCTTTCCCCACCCTCCCCTCTGTTGGGATCCTGGGGGTCAGGAGCAAGCACCAGGCACATCCTGCCCAGGCACGGGGCCAGAAGGAGGAAGAGGAGAGGTTGGGGTTCCAGTCCCCGTGATCAGGGGTGGGGTGGGGGCGGGGCGTGTGAGTGCTGACGCTGGCAGCCAGCCCTAGTGTCAGTGGGGAAACTGAGGCCAGCACAGGATGGAGGTCTGCGCTGCTTCACACCAGGCCCCAGCACAGGTGGCCTGAGGTCCTACAGCCGGCAGGGCGGCGGGCAGGTATCCAAGGGGTGCCTCTTTCCCTGGGAGCAGCAGGGGACTGACAGGCCAGCCTGACCCCACGAGTCAGCCCGGTGGCCGGCAGAGGTCGGGTAGGGGCCGTGCCACAGGAAGCCTTGCCCTGGTTTGGTCCTGGCCAGCTTCTCCACAGGGAGCCCCTGCCACCCCCGACACCTTTGCGTCCCCAGCCCCTCAAAGAGACCCCTCCTGCAGCCCCGGCCGTGGCCCTGACCGACAGGCCTGGCCCTGCCTGAGCCCCTGGGCTGCAGGCAGAGGGTCCAGGCTGGTTTCTGAGCCAGGCGTAGTCCTTGTTGTTCCGCTTGCTTTCCAGTCAGGAGACTGTAGGCAAGTTTCTTCACCTCTCTGCACCTGTTTTTTCCAGCTGCGAAATGGGGGTGCTGTCTGTGCCTCCCAGGCCAGGAGTGAAGCAAGGGCATGCCATAAAGCCAGGTTTGGGGCCCCCATGACCTCACGTTCCCCTGGGCCTGGCATGAAAAAGCAGCAAAGACCCTGGGTGTGGAGGTGGGGGGCTCCACCAGTGAATCCTGAGGTGGGTGGGGCCCGCGAGTGGGGAACACCCCCAGGGGGAGGCGGGGGGAAGCAGGGGCTATGCAGCCTCTGAGTGGCAGCAGGAAGGATGTAGGCGGAGACCCAGGCCCAGAGCCAGAAAGACAGGGTTTTCCTGGCAGGACCCTCCGTGCCCAGGTGGCTTGTGTGCCCTGGCTGTGTTCCTGTGAGCCCAGCAGAGCGTGAGGGGCTGGGGTCAGCTTCCCAAAGCCGAGTTGGGGTGAATAGGAGGCTAGACGGCAGCTCCTATGAGGGGTGCAGCCAGGAGGCCAGGGACTGCAGGGAGGGCTGAGGCCAGGGCACCCCAGCTGGCTCAGGTCCAGGGCCCTGGCCATTGGCCATCCTGTCCCGGGCTGGGGGGCTGTGCTCAGGACCCTGCCCACCACCAGGTCCCAGGAGGCCTCGCGAAGAGCCAATGTGTTTCCCTGGCCATTCTATTGTCCAGGCCAAGCACCGGTTGGGGAGAGGGCTGGCTCTTTGAGCTGCTTCCGGACTTGAGGACCAGGTTGTCTGGCTGATAAGGAAGCGTGTGTGCGTGTGTGTGTGTGTGTGTGTATGTGTGTGTGTGTTCACGTGTGTGTGTGTTCCTGGAACGACCCTGTCAGCGCCCAGGGATGGTGGTGGTGGGGGGCTTGCCCAGTGTCTGTTCCTCTGTGCAGCAGACACCCTGCATGCCCCCAGAGCTGGGGTCCCAGGCCCCACCTCTGCCTGGCCACCCCCTTCCCCCTGTGCCGCCCCCTGCTCTTCCCCCTTGGGCTCAGCTTGGCTTTGCCATTGCCCACATTTCCTGGGGCTCCTTTGTGGACGGAGGATCATCTCTTGCCCTGAGCCTGTGGCTCCTTGATGAGGCTGGGGGTGAGAGGGTGCGGGGGCCAGCCTGCCCAAGGCAGGATGCTCAGCTTCAAGGACGGGAAACCCAACCTGCTGACCCAAGACAGCCTGGGTGACAGGAGGGACCTGGTGTCTCCCTCACTCCACCTGGGCATGTTCCCTCTGTGGCCCTTCGCCCAGCCTGGGGCCAACCCTGCTCAAGGGTGTTTGGGTCTCAGCTGCTCTCTCCTGCAGCAGGTGAGCCGGCCTGGTCCTCTCTGAGGCTGGGTCCCCTCCTCTGTGACAGGAGATGCTGGGAGGCTCTGCCCAGCAGGAGCGGAGCTCAGGGGTAGGTGGGATCGGCTGGAGATCCTGCAGCTAGGGCACCGGGAGGGGCAGCCGGCCTGCCACCTCTGTGCCTGCGCAGCCTCTCCCTCCTCCTCCCTGGTCTGCTGACCCTGGCCCCTTCCTTCCTGGACTTCATGGGGCCCCTGGATACTTGAGTGGCCCCCTTGGCGGCCGGGCTGCAGTCCTCACAGAGCCCCCATTGCTGCCTCAGGGGGAAGAAGGGGCTGCAGGGTGCCCAAGGCCACGCTGTCCCTTCTCTCACCTCCTCCTTTTCTACCTCAGAGCCCTTTAGGGACCTCCAGCAGGTCAGAGGGTCCCCCTCCCACCAAGGTCAATGTCTGCCCACTGTCCATTGGCCCGGGGGGAGGAGCTGGGACTGGGCCACCCTGGGCTAGATGGTGCTTCTCCAGCCATCTCCCAGTGTGGAGCGCTGTACTGGGCAGGGCGATCAAAATTACTATAGATTAGTTGATTGCAGATCAATTGTAAATCAACTGTATTTAAATTTTTTTAATAAAGGAATAGGCTGTGGATTCAGACCCCTCTGGGCTGGGAGCCCAGCTCTGCACCTTGCTAGCTGTGTGACGTTGGGCAGGTTACTCCACCTCCTGGGCTCCAGCTCCTGCTGTAATGTTGGGAGCCTTAGGGGAGAAAGTGCAAATGTGCAGGACCAGGGCCAGCCTGCCTGTTTGCACTCCCTCAGGATGGTGATTATTGCTATTTACATGCACCCTCTCCTTGAAGCCCTTCTGGCAGCCCCCTAAGCGAGTGTCTGCTCTGTTTCCAGAAAGGATTGAGGCCACAAGGGGTGAAGCAATGTGTCTAAAGCCCCAGATGGGGGACTTCCCGGCAGTCCAGTGGTTAGGACTCTGCTCTGTCACTGCCAAGGGCTTGGGTTCCATCCCTCCTCAGGGGAACTGAGCCCCCCACAAGCTGCTCAGTTCAGCCAAAAACAGGAACCATAGATGGAGGTGGTGGGATGCCCCAGGGCCCAAGTGGTCTCCATGCCCGAGCCCCCACCATCGTGCCTTCCATCTCCAAAGTGCAGAGGGCAGAGCTCCCCGGATGAGGAGGGGTTCCAGCACCCACACTGGAGGAAGGGGAAGGCGCGGTGGAGGTTTGGGGCAGGTTCCCTCCGCCCTCGGCCTTGGCTGGCCCTGTGGAGCACTGGGATTCCCACAACTCCTGCCACGTGACCCGCTCTGTCCCTGGTGGGACTGTATGTGGCTGTTTTCCCGGAAACTGTGCCTTGGAGGAGAAGAGCCGGGTTGCCGGGTCGGGGCAGTCCCGGGTCTGAAGCAGGTCATCTTGCATCACCACCAAAAACTGCTGTGGAAAGCCAGGCCCTTTCAGGAAAGAGCCCAGGCCACTGGGGCCGGTGTGGAGATTCCCTGGTGCCCTGGAGGTGGTGTCCCCCTTAGCAGGCCACTGGGATTGGGGTCCTTATGCCCAGCGGGCCCTGCCTTGTCCCATGTGGCCCCACCCACCTCTAGCACCTCCAGCCCTTTCTCCTCAGGCCTCATTTTCCCCATCAGCCAAACACAGAAGGAAGTGCAGGGCCTGGCTTCCTCCCTGGAGGAAGGGTGGGCTATTAACAAGCAGAGAGCTTTGTGGGTGCCTGGGGGGGACACTGCCTGTCGGTGTGCACCTGCCCCGATGGGGGCTCTCCTGGGGTGGGCTGGCCTGGAAGGGTGGCTCCTGGTCAGCTGACCTGACCACTCGTGGTCCTCGGGGTGGTCAGGAGACTCGGGCCGAGGTCAGGTGCAGCTGCCAATGACCCTGAGCAAGTGACTTCCCCTTTGGGGGAGGCTGGGTGGCAGCAGAGATCCCCAGCCTCAAGGCCTCAGCTTTTTGCGTCCATTTGTTGCCTCCAAGGCTCGGTTTCCTCACCTGTCAACAGAGGATCCGATGGCTCTGCCCAGCGCACTTCGGGAGCGAACGGGGACAGCCCCGAGAAACTGGAGGCCCCAGCAAGGGTCCCGGGTCAACTGACCCTGCGAAGTGCGGGGAGAAGCAGCGCGCGAGCCGGGGCTGGGGCTGTGGGAAGTGCAAAGTCATCGCCTGGAGAGAAGTGGGCGGGGCCGTGGAGGAGCCCCGCCCCCGGCCCTGCCCTCCCGGCGGTCGTCCAGGGGCGGCCAGACCCAGCGACCCACAGCCCCGTTTGTTCCAGTCCCATCTCTCGCAGGCACCGGGCTTTCTGGCACCTGCCGAGCCCTGTGGCAGGATGCGCGCCCTTCTGCCGTCTCCTCCCCCTCGTCCTGGGAGCTCCGGGAGTGGAAATCGAGGGAGGACGTTCAGCACATACCACCCGCGTTATATTCTCTGGCCCGCGTCTGCCCCTCTTGCTGCCGCGCAGGCTGAGGGCGAAGACTCAATAAACCGACCGCAGGGTTAATTGAGGTCATGAAACAGATTGGGAAATACTTCTTTTTTTCAAAGATGAAAAAAGAGTAGAGGGCAGTAAAAAAACAAAAACAAAAACAAAAAAAACCTTCCATTTCTGCATCTAAGCCAGGCGGACAGTCCTTCCTTGCGGCTGGCTTAAATGCATCAAGCTGTATTTCAGTTGGTGTGTGTGTGTGCGCGTACTCAGCCCTATCTGACTCTTTGTAACCCAATGGACTGGAGCCTGCTAGGCTTCTCTGTCCATGGGATTCTCCAGGCAAGAATCCTGAAGTGGGTTGTCATTTCCTCCTCCAGAGGCTTATCCTGACTCAGGGAGCGAACCCATGTCTCCTGAGTCTCCTGCATTAGCAGGTGGATTCTTTACCGCTGAGCCACTTGGGAAGCCCTGATCAACATTAGGGGATAAGAAACAGCAGGAAATAGATGGGGAAACAGTGGAAACAGTGCCAGACTTTATTTTTGGGGGCTCCAAAATCACTGCAGATGGTGACTGCAGCCATGAAATTAAAAGATGCTTACTCCTTGGAAGAAAAGTTATGACCAACCTAGATAGCATATTCAAAAGCAGAGACATTACTTTGCCAACAAAGGTTCATCTGGTCAAGGCTATGGCTTTTCCTGTGGTCATGTATGGATGTGAGAGTTGGACTGTGAAGAAGGCTGAGCGCCGAAGAATTGATGCTTTTGAACTGTGGTGTTGGAGAAGACTCTTGAGAGTCCCTTGGACTGCAAGGAGATCCAACCAGTCTGTTCTGAAGGAGATCAGCCCTGGAATTTCTTTGGAAGGAATGATGCTGAAGCTGAAACTCCAGTACTTTGGCCACCTGGTGTGAAGAGTTGACTCATTGGAAAAGACTCTGATGCTGGGAGGGATTGGGGGCAGGAGGAGAAGGGGACGACAGAGGATGAGATGGCTGGATGGCATCACTGACTCGATGGACGTGAGTCTGGGTGAACTCCAGGAGTTGGTGATGGACAAGGAGGCCTGGCGTGCTGCGATTCATGGGGTCGCAAAGAGTCGGACACGACTGAGCGACTGAACTGAACTGAACTGAACAGCACACTCACTGGAAAAGACCCTGATGCTGGGAAAGATGGAGGGCAGGAGAAGAGGGTGACAGGATGAGATGGTTGGATGGCGTTATTGACTCAATGGACATGAGTTGGAGCAAATTCTAGGAGATAGTGAAGGACTGGGAAGCCTGGTGTGTTGCAGTCCGTGGGGTTGCAAAGCATGGAAAACAAATGAACGACCAAACCACAATATGTTTAGTGCGGGCTCCCAGCTCCACCACTGAACGTCACGTGACTGGACCTATCTGTGCCTTGATTTCTTCATCTGTGGTAAGGAGATAATTAAGGAGCACCCATTTCATCAGATTGTCTGATGCAACCAGTTAACGCATACAAACACTTAGGAAAGAGCCTGATCCCTGTGGAGGGGGACAAAAGTCAGCTGTCTACTCAAAAGAACCAAAAGCAGGGTCTGGCAGGGCTGGTTGAGTTCCCGGGCTCACAGCAGCATTATTCACAACAGCCAAGAGGTGGCAGCAACCCAGGTGGCTGGGGACAGATGAAAAGATAAACAATGAAACGCTATTCAAGCTTTAAAAGGAAGGACATTCGGACATATGCCGCAACATGGATGACCCTTGAGGATATTATGTGAAGTTACGTAACCCCAGTCACAAAATGCCTTTGATCCCACTCGTATGCACTGCTTTGGGTGTTCAGGTTTAGAGACATGGGAAGTAGAATGACGGGTGCCAGGCTGGTGGGAGGCTGAGAAAGGGGAGGTGGTGTTTAATGAGTACGGAGTTTCAGTTTTGCAAAGTGAAAAAAATCCTGGAGATGGATGGTGGTGCTGGCTGCATAACAGCGTATAACTTACTGCCACTGCACTGTGGACTTACAATAGTCCAAATGGGGCATTTGGTTACGTGAATTTTACAACAATTAAAAAAAAGGCACCTGTCATTTCCAATTAGAAATGACAAGTCCTGGGTTGCATGCAGGAGCTGACCACAGCTCTGGGCCAGGTGTGGGGCACTTGACGTCTGGGCTGGACTTGGGGGTCTGCTGCCAGTCCACCCGTGCCTGCTGCCCTCCTGCCCGGTGGAACCGGCCTGCAGCCTGAGGCCCAGTCCCCTGGGGAGGACGGTAATGGGACAGCAGCTGACCAGGGACACTCCCAACTCGCATCTGATGCTCATTTCCTGCTGAGGGTGGAATTCTTGGCTGGCCTTTGGCTCCTTCTGGAAGTGTCTGGTCTCCTGAGGACTGTTTCCTCGTCTGTCAAGAGCGGGTAAGAATAGCTCCTGCCCCCTGGGCCCCACTGACGGTCACACCCCTTGGCTCTCCACGCAGCCCTATTGTTAGAGGGTTGCCCTTGAGCTGGGGGCTTCACGGAAGTGACCCTTGACCCTCATGCCGGAACTCAGGGAAAGGGGAAGTGACTGGGGCAACCACAGGAGGGCGAGGCAGCATCTCCCATGCCCTGGTTACAGCCTGGAGCTCGGGTGAGGCCCCGGGGAGGGAGTGCAGGCATCATGGCAGCTGGGTAAGGGGGTGCCTAGCCTGCCCGTGTGTGTTCGTTCTGCCTCTGCCCATCAGGGTCTGGGGCTCTGAGGGGGTGGTGGGTCTATGAGCCTGACGCTGTCCCCTCCTCCATGACCCAGAGCACTTTGGATTCTCCAGCGATTTCCCAATCTGGGATTAGAAGAGGAGGCTGGCAGGGAGGACTGAGGATTGCACAATGAGGCCACAGCAGACAGCCACGGAGGCAGTGGGCCAGGACCCCTTGGATCATGTCCTCATCACCCTCTCTGGCTGGATGAACTTGCTGTGGTGCGGGGGGCAGTCCTTTAGTCTTCCCCTCTATGCACTGGGAGCAGCTGGAATGACCCCCTGTGACCGTTGGTTCAGATCTGAAAAATGTCACCCCTGAGGCCACGAGGCGAGAAGGGGGTAGAGTCTGTCTTACTGCAGCCTCCTGAAGCCCCCTCTTCCCACAACAACCCCCCTCAACCCCCTCCTACCCTGTCCAGAGACAGGATCAATGTCCAAGCCCCAAACTGGTCCCCGGCTGCCTTTCCCAAGGAGGAAGAGGAAGTTTTCAGTTCCAAGGGGCACCCCCATCTCCCCGCTGCCTTGCCCACTTGGCTGTGCCTCCCAGGCTGCAGAGCTTTGTGCCCAGTTTCCAGGGGGAGCAGGGAACAAGAGGGGAGGGGGAAGGGGGGCACACAAAAGGGAGGGAGGAGCAGAAGCTCTATTAAGGAGCAACAAGGAAGCCGGTGCCCAGACGGGAAATTCCTGAGCTGCAAGGTCCTTTTCAGAGGGCAGGAATTTCTAGGATGTGAAACAGGGAAGAGGTCCTCTTCCCCAGCTCCCCTCCGGCCCCTTGACTGACCCAGAGAAACAGGCCTCAGATGGGAAACTGAGGCCCAGAAAGCAATGTGACCTGCTCAAGGATGCGTTGCGTTGAATGAGGACAAAGCCAGGCTAAGTGAGACTCAAGCCTGAGCTGTTGGGATCCCCACCTGGTGCCTTTAGGAACCTGGCCTGACCCAGCTTGGGTCCCAGAAAGGGAAAGCGCTTCAGTGGGAGTCCTGCAGGCCTGGGTGTGGGTTCGGACCCCCATTTACTGCCTGTGTGACCTCGGGCAAGTCACTCACTTTTGTGAGCCATTTCCCTTTTTAAGGAAGGCTGGGTGATGAGAGTGTATGCCAGGCACCAGCACGGGTACTCTGGCAAAGGCTGACCAGCACCCGGTGCCTTAGGGAGCCTCTTCCATGGGGGCCACCTCCCCAGGGATGTGTGTGGACACAGTGACCCCCAGGGTGGGAACACTCTCTCCCGAAGGGGTGATCCTCTGAGGTCAGCCTCAGAGTTAGGTGGGACAGTCCCCAGCACCTCGCGGGAGGAAGGGGACTCCCCACAGTTAGGGGTGAGCTGGGTTGCTAGGAGGTCCTCTGAGCTGCCCGAGGTGCTGGCTCTGTGACGCTGGGAAAGTGGTCCTGAGTGCAGGGCCCCTTCCAGTCAGCCAATCAGAAGCTGTTGTCGGACAATGGGTCAGCACCAAACCCATCTTGTCCGCTGGGGGGTGCGGGTCTGGGGCCCCACTCAGGCCTGGCAACAGCCAGCCCCGACACCCCGCCCAGGCTGGTGGGAGAGAGTCCCTTCCTGGACACCCCAGCTTGGCAGTCTTCGCCTCGATCAGGGGGTGCGTGCGCGCGGCACCGGACGCGGGGACCGGGCAGCACACTCTCTCGGCTTTGGCCTCCGCCCGGGGGTTTTCCGCGGGGGCGGCGGGCGGGGAGGGCCGGCCCGACGGGGGTGGAGCCTGCGTCTATTTCAGGCGGCGCCCGGCTCTGCGGCGACAGGCTCGGCCCGGACACAGTAAGTGACCTGCGCTCGCGGGCGTCCGGTGCTTCCGTCTCCAAACTCTCCACGCGGCCGCCCACCCGCCCCGACGAGACCCGCCTCTCCGGCCCGATCCCGGTAGGGAGCGGCTGGCGCGATGGAGGGTACCCCGCGCGGAGAACCCCAGGTCTTCCGCAGTCCCCCTTCTAGGGAAATTGAAGCCCTATGGCTGAGCTGCTGCGTCAGGGTCGGGTTAGATGCACCCGGGAGGAGGGGCTGTGGGAAGGGGCCCTAGTGTCCCTTCCTTTGCAGTAGGAGGGGCGGGAGTGGCCCAGGGCGGGGTGGGGGGCGGCTGGCTGTATGACAGAGGCCGAGTCACTTCACCTGCCTGAGCTTGAATGTCTTCATGTTCAGGGACCAGGGGGGCTGGCGTGGACCTCAGCCCTGACCCGGGCGAGGAGAGTGAGAGTGTGTGTGCCCGCATAGAAACTGGGGGAGCTGGGCGGACCAGGGAGGTACCCCAGGCTGTGGCCACACGGTGTGATTCGGAGCATACCCCTTCCTGTCCGAGTGTGCCCAGCCACCGGCCTCGACTGAAAGGAATGCCTCTCCTGCCCTCTTCTGTTGTGTCCGGCCACCAGGGTTAGCCTGATAGACACTGGGACACAAGACTCAGACCCTCACTGAGGCCTGGTGGGGTGGGATTCGGCCCGTCAGCTTCCCTCACATCCTGCTTTCAGCAGCACTGTGAGGTGGGGTTCTCCTCCCCATTGCACAGATGGGAAGACTGAGGTCTATGAAGGCAGGGTGGGGTCTGGTCTACACCCTAGCGGATGGTACAGCCAAGCCCACAATGGTCTCTCTTTCTGCTGCACCAGCGGCCTCAGAGTGAAGGCCTGGGTGGGGGCCAAAGGGGCTGCTGCGGACCTTGGCTGGGGAGGAGATTTTGTGCCCCAGAGGCGAGGAGGAGGCGGCTATGCCGTGCAGGGACCTGCAGGAACCAGGTCTGGAGTCTGGCGGGAGCCTCATACGTGGGGGATGGAGGAGGCGGGGCATTGAGGGCAGAGGTGAGGAAGGTGGTCCGCAGCCACTCAGGAGGGCCCTCCCCCTCCTGTGGCAGCGGAGGGGAAGGTGTGCGGGGAGAGGTGGGGCCTGGGCCCAGGGTGAGGCTGAGCGGCCCTTGCCAACCAGCTGGACCAGCTCCTGTGGGTGTCTGGCATGAAAGCGAGATGGATTGGGAGGGATGCTGGGGGAAGGGATGGGCAGGGCAGAAGTGCCCAGTGGCCTTGCACCTGGGGACCCTGGCTTTGGGGCTCCCCGGAGGACCCTCAGCTTGGTTCTGGAGGGGAACTCGCAGTCCAAATGGCACCGGCTGGCAGCTGAGACCCAGCAGTGTAGGACTCTGCCCCCGGTATCTGGTGAGGCTGTGGGAGGGGAGAAAGCCCGGCTTCCTGGCCACTGAGTGGCTCTGGTCAAGCTCGGGGCTTTGGGAAGCATTCCTGGGAGGATGCGCGAAGGTGGCTGGGCTGCTGGGAAGGCAGCAGGGGATGTGGAAAATCTGACGGGCCTAATCCCACCTCCCCACCTCCTGCCGCCTCAGTTTGCCTTTCTGCAGGGGTGGATCACCCTGTCTGCCTTGCAGGGCTGCCGCAGGGGCGAGTTGAAGTCGTGCTGTGTGAGTCACGACTTGGTGTATTTACTCTTGGGTGGTGGGGCAGGCCCTGTTACGGCTCATTCAAGTTACCAAGGAGGCCCGTTCCCCTCTGCTCCCCTTTCCCAGCCCTGCCCCGCTGCCTCCTTTCAGGTCAGCCGTGTTCCCCTCCACCGGTCCTGGCCTGGCTCACCCCATGGTCAAGGCGCTGGGGAAGGTGCTGCCTCTCTGGATGGTGGGGAAGCCCAGTGCCTGGTGAGCTGAGTTCCAAGTTGTTGACCATGGGGGCATTTTAAGCCTCTCTGAGCTAGTTACGTGAGATGAGGAAAATAACACCCCTCCTGGAAGGCAGTGCGGAAGTGATGGGACGGGCACTCAGGAAGGGCCCAGGAAATGGAAGCTTCTGTGGTGGTTACGTCACCCCATTTGGGGAGCAGGCAGGGTGAGGTGGAGCTGGGAAGCTCGAGTTTCCTGTCTGAGCTGCTGTGTGACCTCAGACAGGCCTGTGCCTCCTTGGGCCGCTTGTCCCTCCGACCTGGGAAAGGGCTTGAGGGGGCACTGTGGTTTCTGTAGACCTGAGCCCCCCAAGGTCATAACAGGGGTCTGGCCCTGCCTGCCTCGTGGTCCCAGCGGGAGCAGTCCTGTTTCTGCTCACTACGTTCCCCTGGGACCCCAAGCCACATGAGTCAAGAGAACAGAGCAGAACGGAGGATGGGGCTGGGGCCGGATTCCTGCCTCAGCCCAGCCTCTTGTGCCCTCTGACTGTTCTGGACCTCGGTTCTCGCTTTGTGCATTGGGCCAGAAGCCGAGCTCTGCCCACTCCCCCAGGGTCCCCAGCGAGCCTGTGGTCCCCCTCCCTGCCCAGAGGATGGGCTGACAAGGAAGGATTTGCCAAAATGAAGTCTCCTTCTGTCTGGAGATTCTGGGAGGGCCTGCGAGTTCTGCGGAAGTGGTCTCCAGGGGGAAAGTTAAGTTGCTGGTATCCATCTGGGCCAGGAGACAGCCAGAGCCCTGGCGGTCACACAGGTGAAAACAGATCAACCTGGCTGCATGCTTGGGCTGGGGAGCCAGGGGCCAGTCCCCCACGACCACTGACCCTCTCATTCCCTCCGCTTGTCAACCTGCAGGCCAGAGTCGGGGTGATGCTGAAGATGCTGACCTTCTTCCAAGGACTCCCAGGCCAGCAGCCTGTGTCCGGGGCCCCTGACTTCCCCAGAAGCGCCCAGAAGTTGCCCTCTACCTCAGAGGCAGAGTCTGAGGCCTCCATGTCGGAGGCCTCCTCCGAGGACCTAGTGCCATCCCTGGAGGCCGAGGTGGCCACAGACAGGGACGAAGAAGAGGCCGGCAAGAAGAAGAAAAAGTCGAAAGGCCTGGCCACCATGATCAGCGTCTTCACCAAAGGGAGGAAGAAGAAGGGTCAGCCCAGCTTATCAGAGACCGAGGGCGAGTCTGAATCCAGTCCGCGGCCGCCTGCCCAGCTGCCCACAGGTAGGCGGCAGCCCCCTCCCAGGCGGGCAGGGTCTGGGCAGGATGGGGGCTCATTGGAGTGGATGCCCCGCTCAGCTGGGACAGAGTGGGCAGGGCATGTGGGTGTTTAAGGGCGTCAAGGGCCTCCCCTCCCTGCTTTCACCTGCTGCCCCTGATCTCAGGATCTGAGCCTGGTGTGCCCTGCCCGGGCTGGGACACCCCGCATGATTTGGGGAGTCTTGGCCCCTGGGAGGTGAACTGGGCGGGTCTCAGAACCCCAGGCCACACTAATGCCGCGTCCTGGCCGCAGTGGAGGAGCTCAAGGCCGACCTGGAGCGCGGGCGGCTGGAGGCGGCGCGGCCTCTGCTGGCGCTGGAGCTGGAGCTGCAGGAGGCCGCGGCGGCGGGTCGCGCGAGCGAGGAGGAGCTGGTGCGGCGCCAGAGCAAGGTGGAGGCGCTGTACGCGTTGCTGCGCGACCAGGTGCTAGGGCAGCTGCGCCGGCCGCTGGAAGCGGAGCCCGAGCGGCTGCGCCAGGCGCTGGCCGTGCTGGCCGAGCAGGAGCGCCAGGACCCGCGTGGCGGCGGCGGCGGCGGCGGGGCCCCCGGGGTGCCTGGGGCTGGCGACCACGCGGCCCCGGGGCTGGCTGCAGCTGTGGCGGGACGGCGTGGCGCAGGCGGCCGCGGAGCGCCTGAGCCGGCGGCCGGCCGCGGACGCCGAGGGCCGCACGGAGGCCGAGCGCACCTTCCTGCACATGGGCCGCACCATGAAGGAGGACCTGGAGGCCGTGGTGGAGCGCCTCAAGCCGCTCTTCCCCGCAGACATCCGCGTGGTGGCCGCCTACGCCGAGAGCTACCACGCGGAATTTGCGTCCCAGCTGTCGGCCCTGACGCAGTTTGAGCTGTGCCAGCGAGATACCTACATGCTGCTGTTATGGGTGCAGAACCTCTACCCCAAGTGAGCTTGGGTGCGGGGTGCCGGGCTGGGGTTCCCTGGGCGGGCAGGGCCTGGGTGTCACCACGTGCAGGGAGTCCCCTGGGAGAACGGCCCAGGGGGCTGGAATCAAAGGGACAGGGCCTCCGCTGGGCCTGCTTTGCCCTGGGAATCCTTAGTCTCTCCAGCCTCAGCGGCATCCCACAGTTGTGGAAACTGAGGCACAGAGAATGGGGGCAAGGACCTCATCTTTCATTCCTGAGTTTCCAGTCTGGGTTAGGGGGTGAAGCCGCCTGTGATCCAGAGTCAGGAAGGGCTGTGGCCAGGAGCAGGGGCCCTGGCCTGGCCTGGGTCAGCCCAGGAAGCCAGCTCGGAGGAGGAGATGCAGGATTCTACCTGCCTCAGGAGGCAGCGGCCCTGCTCTGGGGCTGCTGACAGTCTAACAGAAGTAAGGGAGTCAGGGGAGGGGGAAGCGAGGACAGGCTGGGAGAGGCAGTGGGGATGGTGTTCCTGGCAAAGGGAGCTGCCCTACAGGGCCCAAGGCTGGGCTGGGAGGCCTTCTGGGAGCACTGTGGTTCAACACCCCCAGCAGGCCCAGGGAGCACTCCCAGGCAGGATGGGGGGCATTGGGCCTGTTGGGGAAATCCCCATTGTGCAAGGTCTCTCCCAGTGGCAGAGCTGAGTTCTGGCCACCGAGGCCTGGAGCTCTCAGTTTGGGAGGCACCTGGTACTGCAGTGGAGAATCCCTGGTACCAACTGTATTCAGATATAGGCATCCCCTGATACAGTCAGACCCCATGCATCCCTGAGCATGTTGCTGCCAGTATCTTGGCTTTCTCTGCCCACCGAAGCTGGATAAGAAAATCCGGAGACAGAGGCAAGAACACAGCAGGCTCCTGCCTCCAGTACTGTGTCCCTGCCTCCGTGGGGAACCTAGGGGATCATATAGCTGGGGGCTCGCAGTCTGGGGTTGGAGATGAACAGAGGGGTGAGGATCCTGCATGCTTCTCCTCACGCTGTTTCAAAAACAGTCATCAGGCTGGCGTTGAGTAGCCTGGTAATTTGGGTCTGGCAGTCTGCTGGCCCAGTCGTTGGGTCCGTTATGTTTTGTGGACTGTACTGAGACTTTCTTTCTATAATGCAGAAGGAGAGAAAAACTCGAAGGGGTGGTTTGCAGAGAGGGCGCTATGAAGTTGAGCCCCAGATACAAAATGTTTTGAGGGGACGATAGGTGCAGCATGTGATTCTCAAATCAGGTTTAATCTTTTGATAAAGAGACTTAGTTACAGACTGCAGATCAGGAACAGGTAAAGAACTGGAAAGAAAAAACAGCACAACACCTTTTTTCTTCTTTTTTCCCTTATTTTACTGCAACAAGCATGTCCGCCATTCGTACAAGCTGGGTGGGGAGAGACTTAAACCACAGTGTGGATTGGTTCAGGGTTTCTGGTAGGGGCTGGCCCAGCCTGTAGCATAAAGCCTGCAGGAAGCCTGGAGGTGTAGACCCTGTGAGCGATGTCTGAGGCTCTCAGGGATGTCAGTGGTCTCGGTTGGTGCTGGTGGCTCAGCCTCCAGCAGGGGCCCAAGGAAGGACCAGGCGGGGGTGGTGGTGAGGAGTCAAGGAGAGCAGGGAAGCTGGCCCAGGGCAGGGGATGCCGGAGAGGCCCGCCAGCCGAACCAGTTCCTTCTTGTTGGTCCTGACTCACCAGGAAGTGCTGGGCCTGTCCCTTCTGCCCCTCCACTTTCCTGTCCCTGTGACCTCAGGGGCTTTCACCTGGGGCCCCCTGGGGTCAGTGCAGCGGGACGCTGAGCCCTGAGAGGGGGCGACCAGGGTGGCTCCATGGAGGCCCGTGTGGCCAGAAGTCTGGGGAGAAAAGGGACACAGCGCATCCAGGCCAGGGTCGGGGGGGTGCGGGAGGCAGAAAGGGCTATTCTTGAGCCTCCGGGCAGACAAAGGCCCTGAGGAAGTGCCAGGGCTGGGCAGTCCCCAGGAGGCTCTGGGACCCAAGGGAAGCGCCACAAGGATGGGTGGATATGCCTCCGTCCAGGGTGAGGTCGGGGAGGGGCAGACAGCCCTTCCTGCTGGGACTGGCCCTCCTCTGGGGGCAGCACAGCTGGTCTGGGGGTGGGGAGGCGGGGCAAGGCTGGTGGGATGCAATGGGAGCACTGTGGGGGATGGAGGGAAGGAGACAGAGGGTGAGAAGGGGAGTGGGAGCCCTTGGAGCAGGGAGCCCTTGGCGAAGGGAGATCAGACAGGAAATGTGGTTCTGCCCACCACAGTGGGGAGGAGGGACTGTTGGAGGCAAGGCAGGGAGCCTGGGAGGAGGGTCCTTTGGTGTGCCAGGCGGGAGATGGGGGCTGGGCTGTAGGGTGCCTCTGGCAGGGTAGCTCGAGGCTGATGGGTTTCGGGAGCATAACCCGGAGTAAGAGTGGATGGGGCTGAGAGAGTGAACGGAGGCAGGGTGATTCTGGGATTTGGGGCCTGGATTGAACTGAGATGGAGAGGCAGGGGTGGGAGGCACAGGAGGGAAGGCGACTGAGCTGTGTGCAGGGCTCTGGCTGGGGCGGGGGCTGGGGTTGGGGGGACAGTGCTGGTTTTCCTCACGCCAGCCCATCTGCCCACAGCGACATCCTCAACAGCCCCAAGCTGGCGCCCGAGCTGCAGGGAGTCAGACTGGGGACCCTCCTGCCCCCAACCCAGATCCAGCTGCTGGAGGCCACGTTCCTCTCCAACGAGGTGGTGAGTCCAGGGCCAGTGCCAGGCGGGGCTGAGGCGGGGTGGGAAGGAAAGGGGGGGGGGGGGCAGGGAGCCTGGCAGGGATGCCCCGTGGGCTTCGCCCTACCCTGAGTGGGCCCCTCCTCCCCTCCAGGCCAGCGTGAGGGAGCTGACGGCCCGAGCTCTGGAGCTGGAGTCAAACCGCTGGACCAACGATGAGGCCCCGCTGAGGCTGGACGGTCACTGCCACAGTGAGCTGGCCATCGACATCATCCAGGTAGCACCCACTGCGCCGCCTGCACCGGCCTCGTCCCTGTGGGCAGACGGGCCCGCCACTGAGCACACACCCCCTTGCTCCATGTCTTACCCACGCCCACCCCTGCCCCAGCCCTAGAGCAGGCAGGCTTCTGCTCAGTTTCACCCCTGACCCCTGCAGATCATCTCCCAGGGCCAGGCCAAGGCCGAGAGCATCACCTTGGACCTGGGCGCGCAGATAAAGCCCTTGCTGTTGGAAGAGCTGGCCAGGTTCCTCAGGAGGTGGGTGATGGGCATACATGCCTGGAGCGGGGCTGGGGGCTGAGGAGTCCTTGCCACCACCTCTCTCAGAGCCCCAATCCCTCCCTTGGGCCCCAGGTGGGGATCTTAGCTAGACCAGCGCCCCCTCCCTGCCCCTAGGGTGTCTGTTATTATGAGCAGGAGTCCTTGTCCCCCTGCACCACCAAACTGGGCGCTGAGAGCCTCAGGTCATCTGACCACCCCGCCCCCACCTTGCTCAGCAAATCCCCTGGAAGAGCAGCCTCCAACTGCAAAGATGCCCCCCGAGGGACTGAGGCCCTGGCCTCCCCTTCAGGTGATGACCCGGGTCTGTGACCCCAGAGTTATGGCTGCCAGCCTCCCTGCCTCTGCCTGCAGCTCTAGAGGGGCCTGGGGGCTCTGCCGCATCCTCTCCAGCAGCTCTGCAGGGGCCCTGGCCCCGCCTGGCTGAGCGCTGAGCGTGTGAAGCCAGTTCCGGAATGCCTGCTGCGTCTGGCCCACATGTGGAGCAGGAGGGTGATCAGGCAGCCACCGAGGCTGCCATTGCCCCAGTGTTTGTGCTGCTCCTATGTGTGCCCTTTCCCTTTCACCAGCTATCAGCGCGCCTTTGATGGATTTCTGGAGCGATGCAGACAGCTGCGCAATTACAGGGCCAATGTCATCGCTAACATCAACAACTGCCTCCCTTTCCGGTAAGGGCGCTGGGCAGTGGGGGGAGTCACTGCGGCTGCCTGCCTGTGTTGGTGGGGGGCCGGGAAGCCGGCAGGGGGGTGGGGGTGCAGAGGGGTGGGGGGGTCGGGGGGGAGGTGCCTGGGATGGGGAGGGAGGAGGAGCAGCCTAAGCAGAGATGTTGAATTAAAATGAACAGGGTGGAAAGGAAATACCCAGGCTTACAGCGGCAACAGCGAACATTTGTCTAGTGCCGGTGGGTCAGGCGCTCACGCGCAGGGCTTCATTTATCCTGTTAGCAACCTCGTTAAGTAGATACAGTGACTGTGTCCACTGATCCATGCGCACCCTGAGCTATGGAGAGGCTGAGCCACTTGTCCTCAGTTAGAACAGGATGTGGTGTTAGGTGGGTGTTAGGTGGGAAGGCTGGGTCCCGCCTAGGGAGCCTGGATGGAGTGTCTTGGTCTTGCTCCCACCGGGCCTGGGGAGCCAGGGAGGGTTCTAGAGCGATGGTTTAGGGAGATTCGCCTGGGGCTCCCGGGCTCTCTGGGTTTAGGGCTGCAGGCCGGGCAGGGCTGGGGCTGGCGTGACCTCCCTGCCTCCTGTGTTTCCAGGACGTCCCTGGAGCAGCAGTGGCAGACACCGCCAGACCTCCGGAGCTCCCTGCTGAGGCCCCTGAATGAGCTCAAGAGCCATGGCTTTGATACCCTGCTCCAGAGCCTGTTTGGGGACCTGAAGGTAGTCCAGCCTCCTGCCCCCCGGCAGTGCTGAGTCTAGTGCTGGGGGGGCTGCGGGAGGGCCTTGGACGGTGGGGTGGGGGGGGTCGGCGACAGAAACGAAGACCTGGCTCGAGGAAGGCGTGGCACGGGGCAGCTGCAGGGAGGCTGGTGGCCCCGTGATGGGGCCGTGATCCGCCCTTGACATCACCCCCGCTTCAGCCTCGGGCTTGGCCTCAGAGGGCCGCTTAGGGCCCTGGGGTGCGGAAGAGAAGCCTCAGCGCCCCTCCCTGTTGGGACTCCACCTAGTCCTCAAGTTTGCCTGTAGTTTCCCCTGAGGCCCCCAGGCCCTTCTGCCCGACCCTGCCTTCCAGCCAGGAGGCTCAGAGCCTCTGGTGGCTCCCGCCACATCTGCGGGGCCCAGGGCATCCCCAGAAACCCTTGGTGCCTGTACCGCAGGAGGAGGCGGGGGTCCTAGGGGAGGAAGGGGGGCACTCCCTGCCTGCCCCCTGGGGGACCCCCCCTTGACCCCAGTGCCCACGGCTGCGGGTGGCCAGGCGGTGACCCTGGATGACTCGGCAGGGCCATCATCATCATAGGCCCAGCCAAGCACAGGGCTTTGTTTAGTCAGGAATTTATTTATCTAAGGAGGGAGATGCTGGAGAAGGCCTCAGGGCAGGCAGATGGCAGTCCTGGCTGGTCGGCCTTGGAGAAGGGGACCCAGACCCGGCCTCCACTTCCTGCTGGAGCGCCCGGGGAGGCTTTAATATAACCCGACCCCTGTCCCGGCCCCGTGTGTGTCTGTGCGTGTCTGTGCGTGCGTGTCTACTGGGCTGGCCCGTCCTCTGCCGGGTGTGGCCACACAGCCTGACCCTCTCTCGCAGCCGCTGTTCAAGAGGTTCACGCAGACCCGCTGGGCTGCCCCCCAGCAGACCCTGGAGGAAATTGTCTCCGCCGTGGCCGAGAGGATGCCTGAGTTCTCAGAGCTGCAGGACTGCTTCCGGGAGGTGAGGGGGTGCTGGGCTGCCGGCGGGGGACACGCAGGCAGACATGTGTGTGCGCACACCCGGATGCGCTTTTTGCTCTGGCCACCGCCCCTCCCTGGACCCTGGCCTTCAGGGAGGTGGTGGGTTCCCATGGCCCTGCGCACTCACCCACCCAGGAGCTCCTGGAGGCGGTCCACCTGCACCTGGTGAAGGAGTACATCGCCCGCCTCTGCAAGCGGCGCCTGGTCCTCAAGACGGCAGAGCAGCAGCAGCAGCTGGCGGGGCACGTCCAGGCCAACGCCCAGCTCATCCAGCAGTTCTGCACCCAGAGTGTAAGCCCCCGCCCCCCCCCTCAACCTCCCATGGTGGTAGGCTGTCCTCCTGCTCCAAGCTCTTCACGGGCTAGGACAGCCTCTCTGGGCCTCTCCAAACCTGATCAGGTCCGACCTGAGCCTCTCTGGGCCCCTGGGCGCTTCTGGGCAGGGCCAGCCTCTCTCAACAAGCCTGTGCCTGCAGGGCTCCCCGGCCACCTGGCTACACGACGCCCTCCCCACGCTTGCAGAGATCATTCGCCTGCAAGACCCCAGTGCCATCAAGATTGAGGTGGCCACTTACGCCACCTTGTACCCTGACTTCAGGTGAGAACCGGGACCTCCAGCACCCAGGGAAGGCAGCGTGGCCCTGTGGTTCCCCGCTGCAGTCGGAGCCTGGGGGGCGGCCAGAGTGAGTCCCTGAGGGTGGGCAGAGTGCAGATAGATACTGGCCACTGTGCCCAGATCTTTACAGCAGCTGTTCACTCGGTCCTTGCTGCCACCTGCTAGGGCTAACATTCTTCATCCCGGTCGTCCAGATGAGACTTGGGGGTGTGAGGAATGTGTCCAGGGTAAAGCAGCTGGTCAGTCGTAGAGCCGAGACAGCAAAGCCAGGCATCCGACTCCACAATGCATCCTCTGAGACTTTCCTTCAGAAGGGGATCCGAGACCAGAGGGACCACGGACCTGCTGGAGGCCGTGGCACGTCCGTAGTGAAGCTGGGGTCCGCCGGTCAGCCTAGGGGTCCTCAGAGGCTTGACCTGTGTCCTGGGGCCTCTGTTCTAGAGTGCAGGCTCAATCCCTGACTGCCTGAGGATCTGGTGAGCCAGGGCAGCAGTCTCTGTGGGTTGAGTCCTCTGGTGTGGCCGGCCTGTCCCGCATAGCCTGGTCCAGCCACTGGCTGGTCTAGTCCACCTGTTCAGCCACCCATCCACTTACACACTCACCCGTCCAACTACCCATCATACAGGCACCCGCTTACCCATCTGGACGCCCATCTAGCTATCCAGCCATCTGGTCACGCACTCATCTACCCATCTGTTTGTCCTTCGATCTATCCATCCATCCACCCATCTAGTCATCCACCTGCCCACCTATCCGTCTATCCATTCATGGATCCTTGTATCCACCCAGCCGGCCAACAGTTATCAAGTGGTCTCCTACTAGCTACCCGGCTGTGTTTAGGCACCAGGATGGGAGGAGGTACAAGACAGACCAGGCCTTCTGACAGACAGATAGTCAGATGAGGGTTAGCAATGATGAGGTCATCCGGCGAAGGAGTACCATTTGCAAGTTTTAAAGATTGTTTAACCAAGGTTGTGAATGGTGGGAGGTGCTGACTTTAGAGCTGGAAAATCCTCTCTGGGAGGTGACTTTTTAAAACAGTTTTTATTGTTTACTTTTGGCTGTGCTGGTCTTTGTTGCTGCGTGAGCTTTTCTCTAGCTGCAGCAAGTAGGGGACTGCTCTCGAGTTGCAGCGCACGGGCTTCTCATGGCAGTGACTCCTCTTACTGCAGAGCGCGGGCTTCTCATGGCAGTGACTCCTCTTACTGCAGAGCGCGGGCTTCTCATGGCAGTGACTCCTCTTACTGCAGAGCGCGGGCTTCTCATGGCAGTGACTCCTCTTACTGCAGAGCGCGGGCTTCTCATGGCAGTGACTCCTCTTACTGCAGAGCGCGGGCTTCTCATGGCAGTGACTCCTCTTACTGCAGAGCGCGGGCTTCTCATGGCAGTGACTCCTCTTACTGCAGAGCGCGGGCTTCTCATGGCAGTGACTCCTCTTACTGCAGAGCTCGGGCTTGAGGTCTTGAGGGCTCTTGAGCACAGGCTCAATAGCTGTGGTCCAAGGGCTTGGTTGCTTGGTGGTATTTGGGATCTTCCCAGATCAGGGGTCGAACCCGTGTCTCCTGTACTGGCAGGTGGCTTCTTGACGGGGAGGTGACATGTTAGCTAAGTGCTAAGGGGTGAGAAGGAGCTGGTTACCTCAAGGGCCTGGGGATGAGCATTTGGGAGGAATAGCCAGTGTAAAGGCTGGACCGGGCAGGAGCTTGGCACCCTCTGGAGGCACTGAGGCGGTGCCACCTGAGCCCAGTGCTTTAAGCATATCAGGGCACCCTCGTGGGTAGGGGATTGGCTGCCGGGCCTTGTGGCTCCAGCCAGGAGTCTTGGGTGCTGGGAAGGGGTGTGAGCAGGGGTGTTGGTGAGCGGGCTGCACTGATGGGACCCTGTCTTTGACAGCAAGGGCCACCTGAGTGCCATCCTGGCCATCAAGGGGAACCTGTCCAGCAGTGACGCCAAGAGCATCCGGAGCATTCTGGACATCAACACGGGGGCACACGAGCCCTCCAAGGCCCTATTTTCGCTTATAAAGGTTGGTTAGCTTTTCCTGTGTACTGATCTCCTTAGGAGGCGCCTGGCAAGCATGGGACACCACTCCACTGCAGGCCGTCAGACCGGCACCAGTGTCATAGCCCTGCAGCCCCTCTGGGGGTCCTGCCTTCTGCTGCTGCTTCTGCCCCAGCCTGGCTGAGGTGTGGGCCCCTGGGCCACTGGAATTGGACAAGCCATGGCGTGTTGACCCCTCCTGTGGGGCAGGAGCCGTGGAGGGAAGCTCTGTGGATGAGAGTGGAGCTTGCACGCCCTGAAGGAGGGGTGAGGAGGGTGTGTGGCTCGGGGACCCAGCTCCGGGATCACCGCCTGTCCGCGAGGTCCTGCCACACCTGCCTGAGGACTGCCCTGCTCAGGCTGGGTCTCCAGCCTCCCCAGCTCCTGCCCAGGGCCTGAGCCTCACCCCTCCTGCCTTCTCTGGTGCAGGGTTGCATCGAGCCAGCCTCAGCCTCTGAGTAGAACAGAAGGAAGAAGTGGAGGAGGAAAAAGGGAAAGATGAGCTCTTATTGGGGAAGGCGTGGGGGGACTGGAAAAGGGCCTGTGGGATGACAGGACAAATGGGGGCAAAGCCAGTGTCCGAGCCCCTAACCCCCACTCTGATTCCCCTCAGGTGTCCCCTGAGGATGGGCCTGGGAGGGCCAGGACCTGCTGGGTTTTCTCGGGGTCTGCCTCCCCCGACAAGGTGCAGACCCAGGGATGCCTCTGTGGGTCCTCCCCTGGAAGTCAGGCTGAGGTCGGGGCAGGGCCATCTTGACTTCTGACCCCTTGGCTCTGGGTCAGTTCCCTGTTGCCAGTCTAACAAACTTCCACAGCTTGGGAGCCTAAAACAAGACCTTGCTTTCAGTTCTGGAGGTCAGCAGTCTGACGTGATCTGGTGGGCTGACCTAGGCGGTTCCTCTGGAAGCTCTGGTGGGGAAGTTCCTTCCTTTTTCCAGTTTTTAGAGGCCAGCCTCCCATATTTCTTGGCTCGTGGCCCCCTTCCATTTCCAAAACCAGCAACGGCCAGTCAAATCCTTTTAGGTCTCAGGACTCCCCTTCTACTCCCTCTTCTGATTTAAGGCCCCTGGTGGTGACCTTTAACCCACCGGACAATGACCTTTGACCTACCCAGGCACTCCAGGATCCTCTTCTGATGTTAAAGTCAGCTGATTATTAATTCCACCTGACAACCTTAATTCCTCTGCCATGGAAACTAACATAGTCACAGGCCCAGGGATTAGGATGTGAGCATCTTTATGGGGTGGACACTATTTTGCTGCCTACAGCCTTCACCCATCGCCTGCCCTGTGGAGTGCCTTATCCTACCCAGGAAAGCAAAGGTGCAGTCACCTTCCTGGGCCTGGGACAGTGGAGACGCAGGCATGACCCACCCCGCCTGTGCCTGCGGGAACGCCCCTCTGTGACTGGGTTTGTAGCCGGCTCTCGTGGACTTGTCCCCCTCTTTCCAGGTACTGTGGCCAGAAATTGGCCCGAGTAGATGGTTCATGAAGGCCTTTGTACATTTGCATGTTTGATGTTATTATTATTTTTTGATAGTGTGCTTTTGTATGTTTTTTTAAGAACAAATTCTTGGTTTTTATAGCTTAATATAAAGCTGATTTCAAAAGTGGCTGTGGAGTGATTTCTCTTGGAGAGGCTTTCTCAGCCTCTTGGGGTCTGGCAGACTCTGTCCCCCAGCGCCTCCTGCCCACCTCTCACCTGTGAGCGTGACCTTTGGGAGGGTCTGCTGTGGGCCAAGGCCCCTCACTCCACCCTTCAGTTTCCTCACCTGGAGGTGGTGATCACGAACCTGTCTGACGTCCCCCACAGTCCTTTACAGAAGAGGGGGATGGCGACACTTCAGCTCCATGCCATCGGGCACAGTGGGAACCGGCTCTCGTATTCCTGGAACTGACCTCGAAGGGCCCAGCTGTGATTACAGCTGGCCCCAGCTCTCCTCCACACCCCCATCCTGGCCCAGGATTTGGAGAAGGGCAGAGTCCCTGGGAGGCAAAGGGGAACCTTGGTGAACTCATTCCACAGAGCTGGAGGCATGTGGGGTGGGCAGGCGGGGGAGGCATGACTAACTCCAGCTGGAAACGCCTGGACATCAGCGGCTGGAGCCAGAGGGAAGGCCCTTTGGGATGAGATGCGGGAGGGATGGACCCACTGATCCTGGGGAGCACCCAGGGGAGGGGGAGGGACAGGCCACCCCAGGCTGAGCTCCGAGTGTGGGCCCTGGGCAGGTTGGAGCCTCAGGGCAGGGGGATGGCCGGTGGGTTTTCCGCTGAGTTCTCCCTGTGGAGCTCAGGAGGAGGAGGCAGGGGGAGGGGGGAGCTCATGGAAGCTGAGGGCCAGATGGAAAGTTTCTGATCCAGGCAGATATTCATGGACCAAAGAGAATGGACTTGGGCCCCAAAATGCAGAGGGTGCTGAGATGCACCCCCCAGCCTCCCTGCAGCAGGGTGGGCCAGGGTCCAAGGAGAACAGAGGCGGTCAGAGGCGGGGCCCTGGGGTCGGGGAGCCGGCTGGGTGGACTCCATGCTGGCGCTGTGGGGGGCGCCATCCACGCTGTCCCTGTAGGACGGGAGAGCCGCTAAGGTCCCGCGGGGTCACCAGCTCCAGCCCCTCCACCAAGGGCTCTGCATCAGTAACTTTGTGGTCATGGAGGGAAAATTCCTTTAAGGGAAGGATTTGCCCCAGAGGCGAGGACTGGGTCGCTGGGCAGAGGGGACAGAGGGCAGGTCGTGGGTGAGGGCCCCCGGCGCTGGCCCCCATCCAGACTCCTGTCAACTGGAAGGCAGGCCATGGGTCAAGCGCAGGTGGGATCCTCCAACCCCGCCCCGTCCCTGCAGGGGGCAATGGGGAGGGCGGGCCAGGCTCTCCCTGAAGGGCTCACATCCCTGGGAGGCCCGGAAGGAACAGGGAGCAAGTTAATAAACAGTCCAGGTTCAAGTGCGGGGCAGATGGTTGGTGGGGTGGGTGGGGTGATGCAGCGGTTATGGGGTGGGGCAGTACCGCTGTGGCCACAGGCAGTACTCACTGGGGCGGGGGACCGTGGCGGGGGACAGGCATGTGCACAGAGCAGGGAGGGGCAGCACCGGAAGGGAAACAGCCTAGGACCTCGGGAAGGGCTCAGGTTTTAGGGAAAGAAAGAGCTCAAGGCAGGGTTGGCTGGGAGTGGGGATTCAAGCAAGCCCCACTGAAGTGGCAGGCTGGCAACGAGGGGGCCTTGGTGGGGCTGGGCGTTGGGGTTCACTCACTCCACTCACTGCAAAGGGGGGAGCACTAGGGACTCTGAAGAGGCAGTTTGCTGGGATCTGTGACTGGGAAAGAACTCTCTGGCTGCTGTAGGGAGAGCGGGGATGCCGCAGGGAGGCCAGGGAGCCCGTGAGGAGTGCCAGGGTGCCCAGGAGGAGGCCTGGTCTGTGAGGGCTGGGACAGGGAGGTGAGGCTGGCCCAGGGCAGGGAGGCAGGGGAAGCCTCATTTCCATCCCAACGGGGACCACGGGGCCTCGGGGCCTCCTTGCAGCCAGGGGAGTCCTGGGGAAGCCTGGGGTTTCTGGTTTGAAAGATGAAACCCTGGTGGGCCAGTGGTTAAGACTCAGAGCTTCCACTGCGGGGTCACGGGTTTGGTCCCTGGTTGGAACTAGGATCCTGCACACCACATGGCGTGGTCAAAAAATTAAAAATATTTAAAAAGAATAGACTGCCCAAACCCCTAGTGTGTGGGTGACGACAGTGTCTGGCGAGGCTGACAGTCACCAGGAGCCACCCCCACAACTACTCTGGAAGTGTGATTTCACAGCCCCCCAGGAGGGCCACTCAGCAAGATCAGTGAAACCCACAGAGATTCCTGGGAACCATTCTGCTCCTATGAATGAATCTTATCAACTCTCTAACATCCATGAGAAGTGACAGGCAGCAGGACAGTCACTTCCATTGTCGTAGCAAAGCGCTGGGAACCCCCTGAGTGTCCATCAGTAGACGCCAGGGAAATTATTGCCGTGGTGCAGACGGTGGAGCGCTACGTGGCTGGAGAGAGAATGAGGAAGTTGTCTTGCTTCCAATTTGAAAATTGTCCCAACATATAATGTTGAGAAAAAAAAACAAAAACACACAGTGTAGAAGAGTTGATGGTGTGCAGCCATGGATAAACAAAAGTAGAAAAAAATAGACATTTATGTCTGCCTGAAGCTCCAAGAATACACAGAAGAATTGTACAAAAAAGATCTTCATGACCCAGATAATCACGATGGTGTGATCACTCACCTAGAGCCAGACATCCTGGAATGTGAAGTCAAGCGGGCCTTAGGAAGTATCACTATGAACAAAGCTAGTGGAGGTGATGGAATTCCAGTTGAGCTATTTCAAATCCTGAAAGATGATGCTGTGAAAGTGCTGCACTCAATATGCCAGCAAATGTGGAAAACTCAGCAGTGGCCACAGGACTGGAAAAGGTCAGTTTTCATTCCAATCCGAAAGAAAGCAGTGACAAAGAATGCTCAAACAACCACACAATTGCACTCATCTCACATGCTAGTAAAGTAATGCTCAAAATTCTCCAAGCCAGGCTTCAACAGTACGTGAACCGTGAACTTCCAGATGTTCAAGCTGGTTTTAGAAAAGGCAGAGGAACCAGAGATCAAATTGCCAACATGCACTGGATCATGGAAAAAGCAAGAGAGTTCCAGGAAAACATCTATTTCTGCTTTATTGACTATGCCAAAGCCTTTGACTGTGTGGATCACAATAAACTGTGGAAAATTCTGAAAGAGATGGGAATACCAGACCACCTGACCCGCCTCTTGAGAAACCTATATGCAGGTCAGGAAGCAACAGTTAGAACTGGACATGGAACAACAGACTGGTTCCAAATAGGAAAAGGAGTATGTCAAGGCTGTATATTGTCTCCCTGCTTATTTAACTTCTATGCAGAGTACATCATGAGTAACACTGGGCTGGAAGAAGCACAAGCTGGAATCAAGATTGCCAGGAGAAATATCAATAACCTCAGATATGCAGATGACACCACCCTTATGGCAGAAAGTGAAGAGGAACTAAAAAGTCTCTTGATGAAAGTGAAAGAGGAGAGTGAAAAAGTTGGCTTAAAGCTCAACATTCAGAAAACCAAGATCATGGCATCTGGTCCCATCACTTCATGGCAAATAGATGGGGAAACAGTGGAAACAGTGGCCGACTTTATTTTGGGGGGCTCTAAAATCACTGCAGATGGTGATTGCAGCCATGAAATTAAAAGATGCTTACTCCTTGGAAGGAAAGTTATGACCAACCTCGATGGCATATTAAAAAGCAGAGATATTACTTTGCCAACAAAGGTCTGTCTAGTCAAGGCTGTGGTTTTTCCAGTGGTCATGTATGGATGTGAGAGTTGGACTGTGAAGAAAGCTGAGCACCGAAGAATTGATGCTTTTGAACTGTGGTGTTGGAAAAGACTCTTGAGAGTCCCTTGGACTGCAAGGAGATCCAACCAGTCCATCCTAAAGGAGATCAGTCCTGGGTGTTCATTGGAAGGACTGATGCTGAGGCTGAAACTCCAAACTTTGGCCACCTCATGCAAAGAGTTGACTCATTGGAAAAGACTCTCATGCTGGGAGGGATTGGGGGTAGGAAGAGAAGGGGACGACAGAGGATGAGATGGCTGGATGGCATCACCGATGCACATGAGTTTGGGTGAACTCCGGGAGTTGCTGATGGACAGGGAGCCCTGGCGTGCTGTGATTCATGGGGTCGCAAAAAGGCGGACACAACTGAGCAGCTGAACTGAACTGAAGCTGCAATACTTTGGCCACCTGATGCAAAGAGCCAACTCACTGGAAAAGACCGTGATGCTGGAAAAGATTGAGGGCAGGAGGAGAAGGGGGGAACAGAGGATGAGATGTTTGGATGGCATCATCAACTCAATGGACATGAGTTGGACCACACTCTGGGAGATAGTGAAGGACAGGGAAGCCTGGCGTGCTGCAGTCAGATACGACTTAGCGACTGAACAACAATGTATGTGCCTTAAGACGGCCTGGAAGAACATACCAGGAACAGAGCGTGCTTGCTGGTGAGTGTGTGTGTGCACGTGGGTGGTGGGGGAGGGTGGGGAGGGGATGGGGAGGGAGGCAGAGGTTTTGGAGGAGATACGTCACTGTGTGTCCAGCTTTAATTTTTTCAATTATTGAGCCATGTGAGTGTGTTACACAGTTTACAATCTAACATCTCATTGAGATGCTGTAGTTTCCAGGAGGAGATGAGACTTGTGAATCTCGAGTGTGAGGTGGTCCAGCGATGCTGAGACTGTGGAAGTGGTTTTGTCAGCGGCCGGTGATTTTCTCCAACCAAGCTCAGTGCTCAGGGGCCAGTTGCAGTCATAGAGTGGGCTTCAAAGGAGAACACGGTTTGGGTCGGCGTCCCTGGCGGCTCGGCGGTAAAGAATCTGCCTGCAATGCAGGAGACCTGGGTTTGGTTCCTAGGTGGGGAAGATCTCCTGGAGAAGGAAATGGCAGCCTACTCCAGTATTCTTGCCTGCAGAATTCCCTGGACAGAAGAGCCTGGTGACTACAGGGGTCACCAGGGGTCGCAGAGTCAGACACAACTGAGCAACTTTCTTTCATGGTTCGGGTCCTACGGTCACACAGAGGGTGAGCAGAGCTGAGATGTGAGGGTACCCCCACAAGAGGTTAGAACAGTAAACTGGGGTCTCAGAGGGTGGGAGGGTTGGGGGGGTGTTAGAGGGGAGGGGCTGGGTCAGAGGATTGGGCCCCAGGGGGCTGGGGTGCAGGCACAGGGGTGGGGCGACCTCGAGCATCCATTCTTCTCATCAGCTCTGGACTCCACCATCTCTCCTCTGCTCATGGTCTGCCCTCTGAGCATCCTTCCGTGACATTGGCTCAGGCTTGTAGCTGAGCACCTTTACAGTCTCGGATCATTCGGAGTCCAGTCAAGGACCACACTGTAATTGGGAGGGGGCCGCTTAGGGACGGCAGCAGGGATCAGAGTGTGGAGATGGCTACTGAGGATGGAGAAGCCGAAGCACAGGCGGAGCTGGGGTGCTGAGGGTGTAGCAGTGCCCCAAGGAAGGAGCGAGTCTGGAAGAGCCCCTCATCCCACCCCGACCCCCATGTGGGCTCCTGGCCAGGATTCAGGCCTCAGTGGGGAGGCTGCAGCCCCAGCAAAGTTCAGTGAGGCACTCCACCTGCAGAACTTGCTGGAAAGGCAGGCCCTGGGATGCCAGGTGAGCCACGCACTGGTAGGTGCTCCGCTCGGAACCTGCTGCAGAGCCTCCTGGGAGGTCGGGGGGGGGGGCAGCGGTCCGGGGCGAGATGCGCCAGGTGGCCGCCAACAGATGGGTGTGACACCGACGACACCCTCCTGCTTCATGGTCCCTCCAGCACCCGCTACTGATGAAGCTCAGCACTCTGCAAGGGAGGAAATTCCAAAACCCTCACGTAGGGCAATGACAGAGGAGTTTGGAGCTGGGGGACTTGGACTGATGACAGGCGATTGGTCTCCAGATGCACCTCCTGTGGACTCAGCCTCCCGTGAACGCTTTCACTCAACGCCATCCACCCAGCCTTCGCACAAGCGGGGGTACTCTCTCTTCCCCAGAATGAGGATGTGCTGTCCCGAGTCCCCTTATCTCTTCCCGGCTGTGCTAACTGCTTCCCACACTCAGTCACAGCCCCCCGGATGCTCTGTTACCTGCAGTCTGAACTGTAGAGTTAACCTCCAACAGACGGCAGGTACAATCACAAAGCCGAGGAGAGACAAGAGGGAAACAGTTCGCAAAACAAACACATTAAACTAGCGAAGACTTGGAGAAGGAAATGGCAACCAACTGCAGTGCTCTTGCCTGGAGCATCCTGTGGACAGAGGAGCCTGGTGGGCTGTTGTCCATGGGGTCTCACAGAGTCGAACAGAACTGAAGTGACTTAGCATGCATGCATCCTTTGGAGAAGGAAATGGCAACCCACTCCAGTATTCTTGCCTGGAGAATCCCAGGGACAGGGGAGCCTGGTGGGCTGCTGTCTATAGGGTCGCACAGAGTCAGACATGACTGAAGCGACTTAGCAGCAGCAGCAGCAAAGACTCTCAGGCGAAGCTCCCACAGCCCTAGTTTCTGTAACAGCTGGGAAGCCTTGTCTCCTTCTCCCGTTACTCATTCTTCTTTCCTTACTCAGCCTGGATTTCCCCCACCCACAGCCAGAGCCTCAGCTGGTGGGCTGGCTGCAGAACAAGGAAGTGATGAAATGACCTGAAGGAAGGTCCCCGAGGGGTCTGAGTCCTGGCTCCCCTGCCCTGCTATGGTTGATGTGGTTTTCCATTAGCCCTTCCTGCAGGTTGTAGAAATTGTCAGAAGAGCTCCAGAGAACACCCTGCTCTGCAGGCCAGCCCTCCCGTCCTCACTGCAAAGTGGCCACACAGTGGCCCCCAGGAACAGAATTGATCATGCCAGCCATAGAGCCATCCCTTGCCGGCCTTTTGCATAATGAACCCCAAAGAGCCAGGTGGTAGTATTGCCTTTCGATTTGATAAAGCCGCTGGGTGCCCTGTGGCTGCAGTATTCCCCATGGAGGACTGAGACCCTCAAGTCAGCAGAGCTCAAGGTTGGGGGTAAGAGAGGGTCCACTGCAGCTCCACTCCCTGGCCCTGGACCTGTGCATTTTGATTACTTATTTATTTATCTGGCTGCACCAGTTCTTAGTGGTGGCATGTAGGCTCTTGTGCCTCCACCAGGGATTGGACCCTGCCTCCTGCGTAGGGAGCTCAGAGTCTTAGCCACTGGACCAGCAGGGGGGGTCCCTGGACCCATGCATTTTGCCACGGCAGAAACAGACCCATGTAATTGTCTCTGACCCAAACCCTTATGGAAGCCTGTGAAGCAGAGAGAGCCTTGTCCTTCCTGGATGTTGTCGCCTATCTGGCACCACAACTGAATCTTCCCTACGTCATTCAGCCCCTCCATTGGGCTGGTCACTTCCAGGTGTGCAGTGAGACCAGTGAAGTCCATGGCCGGGAGCCCACACCGCTGCACCCCCTTGGCTGTGACATGAATCCCTCTCTGAGAAGCCATGCAGCATGGAGAACCACGATGGCAGATAAGGCATTTCGTGAGTCCGTGAGTCGTGGCGCTGATGGAAGTTACAGTCAAGGAAGCCAAGCCACATCTCTGTCCAGAATGCATCTATTCCAGGAGGATGAATCATAGCCCTTGCATGATGGGAGAGGGCCAGTGTAAGCCACCTGCTCCCAGGCAGCCGGCTGCTGTCCCTGGGGAATGGTGCCACCAAGAGCCAAGTGCTGACCGCCGCCACTGTCAAGATAAGGCACTGGGCAGCTGCCAGAGCTGCCTGGGAAGAGGAAGTCTGCGTTGTTGACCCCAAGCAGAGCCTGCATCCCTGTCACCATAGCTGCTGTGTTCATGGGGCCATAGCGAACCCACTGGGGCGGCTGGGGGGAAAGAAGCTCTTCTGGGTTGATTTGTGTCCCCCTCCCCACTTCATATTGAAGTCCTGATCCGATGCCCAGTACCCGAGAAAGTGACCTCATTTGGAGACACCATCTTTACAGAGGTAATCAGCTGAAATAAGGTCATTAGGGTGGGTCTTAGTCCAATATGACTGCTGATCTTATATCAGTAGAAAGATGAGGGACTTTTCTGATGCTCCAGTGGTTGAGAATATGCCTTCCAATGCAGGGGACATGGGTTCGATCCCTGGACTGGAAACTAGGATCCCACATGCTGTGGAGCAACTAAGCCCTACACAGTGCAACTGAAGAACCTGCACGCCGCAACTAAGACCCAGCACCGCCAAAAATAAATTAATTAATATATATATATTTTAAGAGAGATTTGGAAACTCGCACACACATACATGGAGAACACATGTGAAGATGAAAGCAGAGACTGGGCCGATGCTCCTACAAGCCAGGGAGCACCAAAGGTCCCCAGAGAGCCTCCAGAAGCGAGGCGAGAAGCATGAACAAATTTCTTGTCAGCACTCAGAAGGAAGCACCCTCGCAACAACTCCTGGCCTTCTAGCTTCCAGAACCATGAGGCACACACTTCTGTTCACCCAGTTTGTGGTACTTTGTCAAGGAAACTCGAGCAAACTATCACGGAGGTTGATGACAACTACACAGACCTTAGTCCTCTCACCTGATTAACGAATCGCTTCCCAAGTGAATGTCCTTTGATACGCTTCCATGCGGGGAACAGATCTGTCTGCGCCCACTCTGAGAGGTGGTCCATCTACACGCTTCTTCCCCAGGCTTTCTTGTCAACAAACCCCCAATTCTGTGTGGTGTCCTCCAACCAAAGTGTTAGCCACTGTCTAAATCAGTGTAAATCCGTCTCTCTGGCCATTTCTCCCTCTACACATAGTAGACAGCCAAACATGTTGCTCCAAGCTCTGCAGCCTGGGCGGATGCTCCTTCACCAGCATCCTTCAGGGTCACTACTGAGTGGGGCTGCAGTGCAGCGTTGTCCACTTCCAGGGAGACCCAGCGTATCGACAGACCCTCAGACAATCAGACTTGAGTTTTTCTTACTCAACAGCCCAGGAGGCCTTAGGCATAGGCTGAGAGAAGGGAGGCGAGGCGATGCAACAGGAATTGGTGTTGGAGTCACTTTCTACTCTTATTACTGGGTTGGCCAAAGAGTTCATTTGTAGCATCTTCCAGGAAAGCCCGATGAACTTTTTGGCCAGTCCAATGCTTGTGCCTCCTGGGCCTGCCTGAGCTTGAGTCTTTCATTCAGACCATGTGATGATGGAAAAGCTACTGGACACATCAACCCTTCTGGCTAAGTGGGTCGAATAACACTTAGCTCCTGATGGGAAACTCATGCTGAGTGGTCACTGGGTGTCCATGATGGGGATTCAGTCTCCACTGAATCCCAAATGCAAACCAGAAGCTGTTTCTCAGAAGGAAAATAGTCAGCTGAAGAAGAGAGCAGAGGGTTGCTCCAGAGATCTGGCTGTGCTTTTCCTACAGATGCTGTCATGGGTATTTTGAGCATCACTGGATCTGCCGGATTATAGGTGGTAATCTATACAACAGGCAGCACGGCCTGTGTGGGAGAGTGGCCTGAACCTGCAGAGCCTTCCCTTGCTCTGGTCTCTTCTTGAAACCGGCTACCAACAGGGAACTCTGCAGATGGGTCATCTCACAGCACACCAAGATGTGCTGCTTCCAAAGTCTGAAAAAGACCTACCAAGAATTTGCCTCTTTTTTTTTTCGTGAAAGTGAAAGTCGCTCAGTCGTGTCCAACTCTTTTCAACCCCGTGGACTATCCAGTCCATGGAATTCTCCAGGCCAGAATACTGGAGTGGGTGGCTTTTCCCTTCTCCAGGGGATCTTCCCAACACAGGGAAAAAACCCAGGGCTCCACATTGCAGGCAGGTTTTTTACTAGCTGAGCCACAAGGGAAGCCCATTTTTCATGGTAGCTGGTAAAACATGCAGCAATTTGCCTTTCATCTTAGAGGGGATGTTTTAAAATTCTCCAGACCAAATAATGCCCAGAAATTTAAAATCACAGGCCCCTAAATTTTTTTGGTGGGGGAGGGGTTATCACCCATCCTATAGTTCACATGTATCTTATTAAGGTATCTGAAGTACTTCCTATTTCCTGTTTATCAGACCTAATCAGCATGATGTCATCAATGTGGTCGACCAGTTGTTAATGTTCAGTTGAATAAGATCAATTCATAGAGATGAAAAATAGAATGGTGGTTGTGAGGGGCTAGGATGAGGAGGGAATGGGGAGTTATTATTTAATGGGAACTGAGTTTCAGTTTTGCAAGAGGAATTCTCAAGATAGTTGGTGGTGATGGTTGCATAACAGCATAAATGTACTTAGTGCTACTAAACTGTATACTTAAAGTTGGTTAAAACAGGAAGTTTTATGTTATGCATCACTTCAGGTCAGTCGCTCAGTCGTGTCTGACTCTTTGCGACCCCATGAACCACAGCACGCCAGGCCTCCCTGTCCATCACCAACTCCCGGAGTTCATTCCGACTCATGTCCATCGAGTCAGTGATGCCATCCAGCCATCTCATCCTCGGTCGTCCCCTTCTCCTCCTGCCCCCAATCCCTCCCAGCATCAGAGTCTTTTCCAATGAGTCAACTCTTCACATGAGGTGGCCAAAGTACTGGAGTTTCAGCTTTAGCATCATTCCTTCCAAAGAAATCCCAGGGCTGATCTCCTTCAGAACGGACTGGTTGGATCTCCTTGCAGTCCAAGGGACTCTCAAGAGTCTTCTCCAACACCACACTTCAAAAGCATCAATTCTTCGGCGCTCAGCCTTCTTCACAGTCCAACTCTCACATCCATACGTGACCACTGGAAAAACCATAGCCTTGACTAGATGAACCTTTGTTGGCAAAGTAATGTCTCTGCTTTTGATTATGCTATCTAGGTTGGTCATAACTTTTCTTCCAAGGAGTAAGAGTCTTTTAATTTCAGGGCTGCAGTCACCATCTGCAGTGATTTTGGAACCCCAAAAATAAAGTCTGACACTGTTTTCCCATCTATTTGCCATGAAGTGATGGGACCAGATGCCATGATCTTGGTTTTCTGAATGTTGAGCTTTAAGCCAACTCTTTCACTCTCCTCTTTCACTTTCATCAAGAGGCTTTTTAGTTCCTCTTCACTTTCTGCCATAAGGGTGGTGTCATCTGCATATCTGAGGTTATTGATATTTCTCCTGGCAATCTTGATTCCAGCTTGTGCTTCATCCAGCCCAGCGTTGCTCATGATGTACTCTGCATATAACTTAAATAAGCAGGGTGACAATATACAGCCTTGATGTACTCCTTTTCCTATTTGGAACCAGTCTGTTGTTCCATGTCCAGTTCTAACTGTTGCTTCCTGACCTGCATATAGGTTTCTCAAGAGGCAGGTCAGGTGGTCTGGTATTCCCATCTCTTTCAGAATTTTCCACAGTTTATTGTGATCCACACAGTCAAAGGCTTTGGCATAGTCAGTAAAGCAGAAATAGATGTTATGCATATATTACCACAATTTAAAAAAGAATTTCTTCTGCAAAAAGTAAGCTAAGCATAGATTAAAATAGAAAAATTTTGTGTTTTTGTGTGACTGTATTTTAAAAAGTCAGTGTGTTAAGACCTTGATACTCGTAGAGTGGCCAAAAGATTAGCAGCATGGCATTCCCCTGAACATTTTTAGAAATGCAGAATGCCTGCTTTAGACTTTCTGGATTAGAATTCATAAAGGAAGAATTCCTAGGTGACTCATATGCAAATTAAATATTTTCCTCAGCTTTTAAGAAAGCACCGGTTACAAATAATAAGGGAGGTAGTAGAGATCTCTGTGGGATATATTGTGGCAGAGAGCAGAAGAATTTCCATAGTTAAGAGGGAACATTGTTAAGGTATACTGTTGGCCCTGCCAGGTAAAAGCCAACTCTTTCTGATGGTCCTTGATGATTAGTACAAAGAAGACAATAACGAGTCTAATAGTCACATGCCTAGTGCCAGGGCCATTTTGATTTGCCCCAGTAAACCTACTACATCTGGGACAGCAGATACAAGTGCAGTCACCGCCTGATTCCATTTATCACAGTTCGGAGTCCTTCTCCAAGATCCATTCAACATCTGCACAGGCTAAGCTGGCTAGTTCGGAGTGCGGGAATGAAATATGCATTCCCATTCCTGCTTCTTTCAAGTCTCCAGTTGTGGCAGTAATCTTTGCAATTGCCCAGGGACACAATGAGGGGTAGGACTGGGATCAAACAGGGAAGCACCAGGGCACAAAATTTAAAGAGCTGCTCATCTCAGGATCATGCAAACACTAAGCCAGTACATAAAGCTGGTGTCCTGGGTGCCTCACTCCTAAGATCACACTCACTCCCAGGGCTATGTGAGAGAAGTGTTGGGAATGAAGACATGCACCCACCATTGGTGTGACTGTAACAGCACAAAATTTCTCAAGGACATTGAAATACTTATTTTTAAAAATGTAGTTCCAAGGTTTCAAAATTATCTTGTAACTTCCTCACCAAATTTGTTCTGTCCGGTGAAATTTTTAAGTTTCGATTTATATTTTTACCAGGTCAGCAATGCAACTATTGTTCAAAAAAACCAAATAACTGTTCTAAGCTTACAATTAAAATGTCAGTTCTCCACCCCCTGCCACCCCTACTGCCGCAGGCAGCCCCTTTCACTCTAGCGGTGAATTCTGGTCCTCCTCCTTGATTTTTAGTTTTAAGTGTTCTCTACTGAGTTGCTACCATATAGGTCTTAAACAATTCTTTTCAAACTTGTTACTAGGCTTTTCATGGTTTTAGCCAATACTGTGAAGCAGACCGTTTCGTATAAAAATTATTTTATAAGGTCCTGGGCAAAAAGTGTTAACCTAATGAGTTTTGTACAGACATTTGTTTTCTAATCAGTGAACTTAACAGATTGTATTACTTGTTCTAAAGGGCTTTTAGTTGCTTTGATTTTCTGAGTGAACAATACTGTCATTTGGGGACATTATACATGTATATGTGCATTGTGTAACCGCTATACAAAATACACCTTGGAGAAGATTCTGGGAAGATGATAGAATAAGAAGAACAAGAACTCTGTCTCCCCACCTAGACAACAATCACACGGACAGAGTCTTTCTGATGCAATTATTTTGGAACTCTGGAGTCTGTTGAAGGTATCCAAGTTCTCGGGGAATATTTGGATGATAAATTTTGGTTGGTGATTAGTTTGGGGCAATTCTCAGCTCTTAGCACAGTAGCGGCTACCCATCCTCCTCTCCCAGCCATTCGGCAGCTAGCTATTTACATGTTCTTGGAGCAGCCTGCACATAGCATGTGGGAGCTTAGGTGGGCAAAAAGGACTCTGCCCTCCAAACACTGGGAACCTGCGCTCTCGTCGCTGATGCTGTCTGATCACAGAGGTGCACAAAGAGGCGGCTGCGTCGTTTTGCGCCTCCCTCTCCATTGCTGCAAGACCTGCCCCGCTAGCTGCGGTGCCTTGCAGAGGACTCAAAGAGCCCTTGCCCTTCCCACCTTCACTTTGTGCTTTTTCCCCTTTTAGGAGCCTGAACTGCATAGTTGGGGGAAATTCGGAAGTGACAGCACATACCCAGGAAAGACTCAGAAAGATGTCATATCCACACCTCGGGCTAATCCTCTGCACAGAGACAGCCTGCAAGAATAAAAATAAAAACAATAACAAAACCCAGCACACCCTGGGGAAGGAGGAAAATCTGATTTCCAGAGTTCCTACATTATGAAATGGAAATGCCCACTGTACAACCAAAGTATCACGAGACACAGAAAGAAACAGGAACAAATAGCCTGTTCACAGGAGGAAGGGAAACCAGCAGAAACCACCCTGGAGAAGACCCGATAGCAGATAGAGTACACCAAGACTTTAAAACAATTATCTTAAAGAAGCTCAAAGAAAGGAAGATGTGAAGAAAGTCAGGAAAACAATGTGGGAACAAAACGAAAACATCAGTAAAGAGAAAACCTAAAAAGAACTCCCTCCTCCCCAAAATTCTGGAGCCGAAAAGTACAGTTTATTGTTGTTCAGCGGCTGAGTCATGTCCACCTCTTTGCAACCCCATGAACGACAGCAGGCCAGGCTTCCCTTCCTTCACTATCTCCCAGAGTTTGCTCAGATTCATGTCCGATGAGTCAGTGATGTCATCCAGCCATCTCATCCTGCGTTCCCTTCTCCTCCTGCCTTCAATCTTTCCCAGCAGCAGGGTCTTTTCCAGCGAGTTGGCTCTTCACACCAGGTGGTCGAAGTGTTGGAGCTTCAGCTTCAGCATCAGTCCTGCCAATGAATATTCAGGGTTGATTTCCTTAGGAGTGACTGGTTTGATCTTGCTGTCCAAGGGACTCTCAAGAGTCTTCTCTAGCACCACAATTTAAAAACGTCAATTCTTTAGCACTCAACCTTCTTTATGGTCCACTTCTCACATCTGTGCATGACTATTGGAAAACCATAGCTTTAACTATACAGACCTTGTCTGCACACTGACGTCTCTGCTTTTTAATACACTGTCTAGGTTTGCACAGCTTTCCTTCCAAGGAGCAAGTGTCTTTTAATTTCATGGCTGCAGTCACTATCTGCAGGGATTTTGGAGCCCAATAAAAGAAAATCTGTCACTGCTTCCACTTTTTCCCCTTCTATTAGCCATGAAGTGATGGGACCAGATGCCATGATGTTTTGTTTTTCCATGTTGAGTTTCAAGCCAGCTTTTTCACTCTCCTGAAAAGAGCAAGAGAGAAGTGAATCATCACATCATCACATACAAGGGATTTTCAATAAGATCATCAGCAGATTTCTTATCAGAAGTTTTGGAGGCCATGGGACTTCCCTGGTGGCCCTGTGACTAAGACTGCGTTCCCAATGCAGGGGTCTCAGGTTCCATCCGTAGTCAGGGAACTAGATCCCACATGCCACAGCTAAAGGTCCTACATGTTGCAACTAGGGCCTGGCACAGCCAAACATATATATAAAGTTTTGTAAGCCAGAAGACAGTGGGCCAATATATGCAACTGCTAAAATTTAAACACTTGTCAACCAAGAATCGTATACCCAGCAAAACTGTCCTTCAAAAGAGAGAGAAATGAACATGTGGGTGTGTGCTAAGTTGCTTTAGTTGTGTCGGACTCTTTGTGACTCCATGGACTGTAGCTCAGCAGACTCCTCTGTCCACGGGATTATTCAGGCAAGAATACTGGAGTGGGTTGTCATGGCCTCCTCCAAGAGATCTTCTTGACCCAGCGATCAAACCTGCTTCTTTTACGTCTCCTGCATTGGCAGGCAGATTCTTTACCAGTAGCACCCCCTGGGAAGACCTGCAATGATCATATTCCCTAATAAACGAAATTGAAAGACTCCATGACCACGAGACCTAACCTGCATGAAATGCTCAAAGAAGTCATCCAAGATGAAGTGAGAGGGCTTTAGACATAACCTGAAGCCACATGGGAAAATTCAGATCTCAATAAAGGTAAATACATGAGCAATTATACAAGCCAGTATTATTGTAAGAATGGTTTGTGCCTGTACCTTTGCTTGTTTTCTACCTAATTAAGTGATGGATACACTAAAAACAAACAAACAGTTTCTAGCATAAAGCTAGTATTACTGTAACTTTGGTTTGGAACTCCAAATCTTGTTTTCCATGAAATTTAGGAGAATAATGCATTTAAAAGAATTAATGGTTTATATTACTGGAATGGGTGAATTTAACTCAGATGACCATTATATCCACTACTGTGGGCAGGAATCTTTCAGAAGAAATAGAGTAGCCATCATGGTCAACAAAAGAGTCCTAAATGCAATACTTGGATGCAATCTCAAAAACGACAGAATGATCTCTGTTCGTTTCCAAGGCAAACCATTCAATATCACAGTAATCCAAGTCTAAGCCCCAACCAGTAATGCTGAAGAAGCTGAAGTTGAACGGTTCTATGAAGACCTACAAGACCTTTTAGAACTAACACCAAAAAAAGATGTCCTTTTCATTATAGGGGACTAGAATGCAAAAGTAGGAAGTCAAGAAACACCTGAAGTAACAGGCAAATTTGGCCTTGGAATACAGAATGAAGCAGGGCAAAGACTAATAGTTTTGCCAAGAAAATGCACTGGTCATAGCAAACACCCTCTTTCAAAAACTCAAGAGAAGACTCTACACATGGACATCACCAGATGGTCAACACCGAAATCTGATTGATTATATTCTTTGCAGCCAGAGATGGAGAAGCCCTATACAGTCAGCAAAAACAAGACCAGGAGCTGACTGTGGCTCAGATCATGAACACCTTACTGCCAAATTCAGACTGAAATTGAAGAAAGTAGGGAAAACCACTAGACCATCAGGTATGACCTAAATCAAATCCCTTATGATTATACAGTGGAAGTGAGAAATAGATTTAAGGGACTAGATCTGATAGAGTGCCTGATGAACTATGGACTGAGGTTTGTGACATTGTACAGGAGACAGGGATCAAGACCATCCCCATGGAAAAGAAATGCAAAAAAGCAAAATGGCTGTCTGGGGAGGCCTTACAAATAGTTGTGAAAGGAAGAGAAGCGAAAAGCAAAGGAGAAAAGGAAAGATATACGCATCTGAATGCAGAGTTCCAAAGAATAACAAGAAGAGATAAGAAAGCCTTCCTCAGCGATCAATGCAAAGAAATAGAGGAAAACAACAGAATGGGAAAGACTAGAGATCTCTGCAAGAAAATTAGAGATACCAAGGGAACATTTCATGCAAAGATGGGCTCAATAAAGGACAGAAATGGTATGGACCTAACAGAAGCAGAAGATATTAAGAAGAGGTGGCAAGAATACACAGAAGAACTGTACAAAAAAGATCTTCAAGACACAGATAATCATGATGGTGTGATCACTCACCTAGAACCAGACATCCTGGAATGTGAAGTCAAGTGGGCCTTAGAAAGCATCACCATGAACAAAGCTAGTGGAGGGGATGGAATTCCAGTTGAGCTATTTCAAATCCTGGAAGATGATGCTGTGAAAGTGCTGCACTCAATATGCCAGCAAATGTGGAAAACTCAGCAGTGGCCACAGGACTGGAAAAGGTCAGTTTTCATTCCAATCCCAAAGAGAGGCAATGCCAAAGAATGCTCAAACTACCACACAATTGCACTCATCTCACACGCTAGTAAAGTAATGCTCAAAATTCTCCAAGCCAGGCTTCAGCAATACATGAACCGTGAACTTCCAGACGTTCAAGCTTGTTTTAGAAAAGGCAGAGGAGCCAGAGATCAAATTGCCAACATCTGCTGGATCATGGAAAAAGCAAGAGAGTTCCAGAAAAACATCTATTTCTGCTTTATTAACTATGCCAAAGCCTTTGACTGTGTGGATCACAATAAACTGTGGAAAATTCTGAAAGAGATGGGAATACCAGACCACCTGACCTGCCTTTTGAGAAACCTATATGCAGGTCAGGAAGCAACAGTTAGAACTGGACATGGAACAACGGACTGGTTCCAAATAGGAAAAGGAGTACGTCAAGGCTGTATATTGTCACCCTGCTTACTTAACTTACATGCAGAGTACATCATGAGCAACGCTGGGCTGGAAGAAGCACAAGCTGGAATCAAGATTGCCAGGAGAAATATCAATAACCTCAGATATGCAGATGACACCACCCTTATGGCAGAAAGTGAAGAGGAACTAAAAAGCCTCTTGATGAAAGCGAAAGAGGAGAGTGAAAAAGTTGGCTTAAAGCTCAACATTCAGAAAACCAAGATCATGGCATCTGGTCCCATCACTTCATGGCAAATAGATGGGGAAACAGTGGAAAAAGTGTCAGATTTTATTTTGGGGGCTCCAAAATCACTGTAGATGGTGACTGCAGCCCTAAAATTAAAAGACTCTTACTCCTTGGAAGAAAAGTTATGACCAACCTAGATAGCATATTCAAAAGCAGAGACATTAACTTTGCCAACAAAGGTCCGTCTAGTCAAGGCTATGGTTTTTCCAGTGGTCATGTATGGATGTGAGAGTTGGACTGTGAAGAAAGCTGAGCGCCGAAGAATTGATGCTTTTGAAGTGTGGTGTTGGAGAAGACTCTTGAGAGTCCCTTGGACTGCAAGGAGATCCAACCAGTCCATTCTGAAGGAGATCAGCCCTGGGTGTTCTTTGGAAGGACTGATGTTAAAGCTGAAACTCCAAACTTTGGCCACCTCATGTGAAGAGTTGACTCATTGGAAAAGACTCTGATGCTGGGAGGGATTGGGGGCAGGAGGAGAAGGGGACGACAGAGGATGAGATGGCTGGATGGCATCACCGACTCAATCGATGGACGTGACTCTGGGTGAACTCCAGGAGTTGGTGATGGACAGGGAGGCCTGGTGTGCTGCAATTCATGGGGTCGCAAAGAGTCAGACACGACTGAGTGACTGAACTGAACTGAACTGAACTGATTTTGGGGAAGACAAGTGTAGTGTAAGTACGTAACATTAAGCTTTTGATTGCAATGTAAGTGCTGAGGCATCCGTTTCGGAAGACACCCATTTTAAGTGAACATATCACCAGCTGTGTGAGACAGCTACTATCAAAACAACGAGCTGAGGCCCTAGCCTCCCACACTCAGGAATTTCCCCTTTCGGAGCCCTGTGGGAAACCTAGGAAACCAACAACTTGGAAGAAAGCTAAACCCTAACTCCTGCTCTCCTGTTTCAGTGACGAGTGAGCCATACAACCCCAGACACCATCTCCGGACCACAACAAGGGCAGGGCCCCACGTTCGCTGTCTCTCTTTCGCTCCCACAACCTGTGTGGTCCTCGGTGTGCTATGCACCCTCCAGGACCTGTGAGTAATAAAGCTTGTTCCTCAAAGTTCCCTGGTGGGTTTTTGCTGAAGTGTGTCCTGCAATTGTAACAAGAAACACAAGGCCAGCCCAGTCACAACACTGGTCCTGGTGGCAGAAGGCCTGTGGTGTTCACTGTAACACAGCCCCCAGCCAGTGCCCCAGATACTCCTGGCCAAGAGGATTAACAGCCTGGGACAGAGACAACAACGTTTAATGATGTAGTTTTGTGATACTGACCATGAAAAAGAGCTATAAGGGAGCAGAGCTCCGTATGTTATTAAAGTTAAGCTGGTATAAATTTAAACTTGGGTGTTATAACTTTAGGATGTTAAATGTAACCCCCATGGTAACCACAAAGAAACCAGCTATATAATATATGCAAAAGGAAATGAGAAAAGAATGTAAACATTTCATTATTTAAAAAAAAAAAATCAACCAATCACAAAAAAAGACAGTAGTGCAGGAAATGAGGGACAGACGAGCTATGAGACATCTAGAAAGTTCTTAAGCATTTACCTAACCTAGGAGGTGTACAGTGAAACAACAAAACACCGTCAAAAGAAATGAAAGAAGAAACAAATAAATGGCAACACATCCCGTGTTCATGGATTGGAAAACTTAACATTGTTAAGATACGAATACTATCCAAAGTGATCTACAGAGCCAATGCTATCCCTATCAAAATCTCAAATTCTTCAAACTAATGACACTTGTAGAATATGCAGAAATAGAAAACCCCGTTCTAAAAATCGCACGAACTCTCAAGGGACCCCAAATGGCCAAAATAATCTTGAAAAAGAACAAAACCGAGAACTCACACATCCTGATTTCAAACTTTCCTACAAAGCTATAGTAATAGCCGTGGCTCTGGCATAAAGACAGACATAGGTCAGTGGAATAAAATGGAGAGTGCGGATAGAAGCCCTTTGTGGGGAAATTAAGACGATGCTGCCAGTCATGCTCTCTCACCCACGCTCTCACACCCTCTGTAAACAGTGACTTTGCATGGTTATGTAACAGCCAAGCTCACTCGCAGCCCTATGCACGCGCGTCATGAGGTACTCACTTGCTCACAGGCTGCTTTGTGTGGTTCGCCTGTATGAGTTTCACCATGAAAGCCCGGGCTGCTGCTGCTGCACTGGGGCTACACCGGAGCGACCTGTGTCGTGGCTACCTTATTGCTACATTATGGTTAAGCTATGGCTGCTGCTACCGCTGCTGCATCAGCCAGGAGAGAGGCTGCATTACGGCCGCCGTGCCAGCCAGGGGAGAATACACATTCCTATGGTTCCTCCAGCCTCCTTCCAGTCTCTGAGTTTGAGCCTGGCCTACGCTGGGTTCGGCGAACAGTGCAGACAGTGTGAACAGCAAAACAACTGGCATCATGAAAAGGATCAGTGATACATCCTCATATATCAAATGATTTTTGCCGAGCGTGCCAAGACCATTCAGCAGGGAAAGGACGGTCTTTTCAACAAATGATGCTCAGAAAACTGGATACCCACATGCAACAGAATGAAATTATACCCTTCAGTTCAGTTCAGTCACTCACTTACCTAACACTATTTACAAAAATTAGCTAAAAATAGATCAAGACCTAAATGATGGACCTTAAACTGTACATCTGTTAGAAGGAAGCACAGGTCAAAAGCTTCATGGTACTGGATTTGGCGATGATTTCTTGGCATATTACCAAAGGCATAGGTAATGAAATTAGAAAGAGACAAGTTGGACTTCATTAAAATTTTAAAATTTGTCTTTCTTCAAAGGACACTATCTACAGAGTAAAAATACTACCATAGAATAGGAGAGACTATTTGGAAACCATATATCTGGTGAAAAAGTGAAAGTGTTAGCCACTCAGTCGTGTCCAACTCTTTGCCACCCCATGGACTATAGCCTGCCAGGCTCCTCTGTCCACAGAATTCTCCAGGCAAGAATACTGAAGTGGGTAGCCATTCCCTTCTCCAGGGGATCTTCCCCACCCAGGGACTGAACTTGGGTGTTCTGCATTGCAAGGGATTAATATCCAGGATACGTCAAGAACTTCTAAAACTCAACAATAACAGAAATAACCCCCCTACACACACTAGCTGGTTCAAAAGTGGGCAAACGACTTAAACAGACATCTCTCCAAAGAAGATACATAAATAGCCAATAAGCACATGAAAAGACGCTCAATATCACTAATCCTTAGTAATAATGCAAATCAGAGCTACAATGAGATATCAACCTCATACCCACCAGGATGGCTACTATCAAAAAATCAAAAAACAGCTGGTGAGGATGTAGAGAAATTGGATCCCTTGGGCACTGTGGGTGGGAATGTAAGCGTACTGGGGGAACATATGGTGGTCCTTAAATTTTTTTAAAGACTACCCTGTGCTCCGTTATTCTACTTCTGGGTACATGCTCTGAAGTGAGAGGAGGGGCTCAGAGAGACTTTCTCACACTCACGTTCACAGGAGCAGCATTCACAGTAGCTAAAGCATGGAAGCAACCCCAGCCCCACTGATGGACGGACGGATAAGCACAGCGCAGCACACCCACACAGCGGAATTAAAACTGAATTCAAAGGGGTTCCATTGAACTAAAGCAAAACTAATTATTCAGTCTTAAAAAAGAAGGAAATTCCGACACATGCTACAACATAGATGAACCTTGAGGATATCATGCTGAGTGAGAGAAGCCAGTCACAAAAAGACGAATATTGTGTGATTCCACTTAGATGAAGTACTTAGAGTATTTGAAAGAGTCAGGAAGAATAATGGTGGTTGCCATGGGCTAGGGGTTGAGGGAGAGAATGGGGAGTTATTGTTTAGTATAAAGTACCCGTTTTACAAGACGAGAAGAGTTACAGGAATGGATGGTGACGATGCTTGCGCAGCAATGTGAGTGTCTGTATGTAATACCACAGTAACCTTAAAATGGTTAAGATGGTAAGTTTGATGTTATGTGCATTTCCCACATACATGAAATACACACACGCCTTGTAGGATGCATGCATGGCATGTGTATACCCTGCTGGCACACAACCTCATTGTTGGGGGTGACCTGCCTGGGCTCAACCTGAGTCTGGCAGGCAGGTGAAGATCAGAACATCCTCATGACTACTGAAAAAGCTGGTGGGGAGGATGTGGCTTTCAGTTCAGGCTGTGGGCTGTACAACACTGACCACCACTTCTGGACACACAGAGCCCCTTGGACATGGACAGCGGTGCTTCCCCCCAGGCAGATTCCCCGCTTGGAGACAGAAGGAGACAGTGGAACAAAATTAATAAACAAGAGAGAGAAAGAGGCTTAATACCACTACCCAACTGCCAGCCAGGTAAGTGCTTCCTCTTTTTCCAGAGGCAAGGGACAGGGGAGGGTGAGAGGCGAGGTCAGGGACGTAGCTCTCATGATGGTCCACAAAGAATGAAGAGGCATGCAGGCCACCCACCGCTCTGCACACACACTTTCCCCTTTATGTCATATCTGGGGATAATTTCTGCACCAGAACTAATAAAGCTTCCTCATTCTCTTTCACGGCTGCATATTATTCCATTGTTTGAGTCACTGGATTATTTCCCTGGTGTCTACTGCTGGACATTTAGGGAGTTTCCAGTGTTTTGCTACTACAATTGAAGAGACTATCCTGGCACCTGTGTCGTTTTCGATGGATATTAGAGTGCTCATAAGATTGATTCCTAGAATGGCTCATTTAGTTGTGCATGTGTTACCTTGACTGATATTGTCAAAGGGCCCTCCACAGAGGGTGTGAAATTACACTGCCAGAGCAGGAGGGGAAGCTCCTGGTTGCTGTCAGCCTCACTGCTGGGAAATGGTAGCTGATCTTGCGAAGAAGGAATCTGTCCTCGCCCAGGGGTGGTGAGCAGGGTGGGCGAGGAGAGCGATTACAAAGGGCATGAAGAAGCTTTTAGTGGTGCTGGATGTGTTATCTTTATTGCCATGACAGTTTCATGAGGATACATACATATGAAAGGTTACTAAACTGTGAACTCCAAATATGTGCAGTTTGTTGCATGTCAGTTACATCTCAATAAAGCCCCCTTTTAAAAAGCACGGAAACATGCGCATTTGGTGTGTTTGTGTCCCATCAGATTGTCCAAAAATAAACTAGATAATTGCCTCCAGTTCCAGCAAAATTGTGAGGAAACTGGCTCCCTATTGGTGGAAGAATGAATTGGCCTTAGTCTTTTTGGAGTTAATTACTGCAGTATCCACTAAAAAGCTTTTCTATTCTTTGATGAAGAGAAATCGTGTGCGCTCCTTATTCAGCTATTATTAATTAAGATCTTATTCATTTATTTCTCTTTTTGGCTCAGTAAAATGGAGCTCCACACATCTGATTTTTGCTTCCCAAAGGCCGACTAGTTAATTTCCAGAGCCTGGCCTGAAAAACGAAAGCGTATATAGTCAACAAAAGGAAGCTGAGAAAGAGTTAAAGATGTCTTCTTTCCCCCGGAATCATGAAGGGAAAGATATAATTCTGAATTTTAAAACTTAATGGAAGACTTCCATTTGATAAAGTGTTGAATTCAGACCTCTTACACATGTGTAAGTCTTGATTTCTGGTATAAAATGGGACTTGTCTGAACATTTATACTGTTACCAGCTTCTCATTTCTCAGTTACAATGAATCTGTTATTTAAACAGAAGGATCTTAGAATGTTTCTAAGACTTTAGAATTTGTTGCCATGACTCATGAGAACAACTTTCCGTAGAAAACTGAAGGCTGCTTGCTGATCTTAGCTGGTAACTGTGTGTAATCACATTTCTGGATTCCGAAACAGTGTTAAGTACTTAAGAGATTTCTCAGACAAACAGTAGACTGTTTGCCTCTGCTAGATTTCTTATCTTAATAAAGAGATTAAGACTCTTATCTTACCTTCAACAGGATCTTTGAGGTAAGGATTCTACTTCTGGAAAATCTATGTATCAGAAATAATATGCACAAGGATTCTTGCTGCAGGATAAACTGGAAAATCTCAAAATATCCAGCAAGAGAGAAAGAGGAAAATAATCACATGACAGTGTGGCCATTTCGTAGAAAATGAGCCGCGGCCTAGTGGGTAGGACTCCGCGCTTCCACCGCTCAGGGCCTGGGTTCGATCCCTGACCAGGAAACCAAGATCCTGCAAGCCGCAGAATGAGCCAGGTCCACTTCCACTCGTCGAAGAAAACATCCATATCCTGACCTTAAGTGACAAATGTTTCTTTGCAGCACAGTATCTACGGCAGGAGTGCCGCCTGGGGAGGGGTTAGAGGAGCAGACGGGCTGAGCGGGGAGTGGGTGCTGTCCAGTGTGTCCTTCACATAATCCTTTATTTTTTTTATTATAGAGTCTTCATTGCCGCGTGGAAGCTTTTCTCTATTGTGGCGAGCTAGTTACTCTCTGCTTGCGGTGCATGGGCTGCTCATTGCACTGACTTCCCTTGCTGCAGAGCACAGGCTCTAGGCTGGCGGGCTTCAGGAGTTGTGGTGTACTGGCTTAGCTGCCCCACAGCACGTGAGATCCTCCCAGACCAGGAATCCAAACCATGTTTCCCATTGGCAAATTAAAAAAAAAAAAAGTATTTTGTACAAACATAGCTGGGATAGGAGTTTGTTTAGCACGTACCCAGGACTTCCCTGGTGGCTCAGATGATAAAGAATCTGCCTGCAATGTGGGAGACCTGGGTTCGAACCCTGGATTGGGAATACTCCAGTATTCTTACCTGGAGAATTCCATGGACAGGGGAGCCTGGTGGGCTACGGTCCGTGGGGTCGCAGAGAGTCGGACAAAACTGAGCGACTTTCATATATATGTGTCACGTCTGCAGTGCCTGATTCTGCTGGTATTATGTGTGATTTTAAATTCCTTATTTGCTATTTTAACTTGAACATTTTCTACAGTGAAATACTTTTGAAACTAGAAAATGGGTTTTTTTTTTCCTTCTGGAGTAGGAAATGGCAACCCATTCCCGTATTGCCTGGAAAACCCCAGGGACAGAGGAGACTGGCAGGCTACCGCCCACAGGGTCACAGAGTCAGACATGACTGAGAGACTAACACTTTCCCTTTCAAGTCTGCATAATAGAGGAAAGGATGCCTGAGGTTTTACTTAAAAACGAGACTGGTCCCACTGGCGTGTTGTGTGAGGGCCCAAGGCTGGGGCCGGAACTCCCCCCGCCGAGTGACTGGCCAATGCCTCCTCCAGTTATTCCATGAGAGTGGATCCAGGTGGAGGACTGAGGGGCTGGGAAGCCCAGGCGGGGGGACGGGGGGCCAGGGCCCCCCTAGAGCTTGGCCGGACCCCAGGGCTGCAGCTTCCCAAAGTGCAGCCAGGAGCAGTGGGAGGGGACCCGGTTTGGGCCCCCAGAACAGACAGGAATCTCACCCCTCTGCACCAGGCCTGGGCCCTGGGCTGGGGGTGGGGGGTTAAGAGCAGATCCCTGAAGGAGGAGCCAGGCGAGGGGCTGCCATGCTCCCCCGGGGTGTGGGGCAGGGGGAGTGTTTGCCAGGAAGCTGTCCTTGGGGTCACAGGGTGAAAGGACGGTGGGGTCAGGCTTGCTCAGCAGAGGGGCTCCTGGACCGGGAGGGCAGCTGCTTCTCATCCCCGGGGGAGGGTGTCTGTCACTGCTTCTGCCCCTCAAGCCTTTCCCCGAGGGCAGTGAGCACCCCCGTCCACACCACTCTACCAACAAACGGAATCAGGGAGGACGGGAACTCTGATTTTTTTCCAGAGTGATCCAAGGACTCCTCCCGAATGTTTAGCAAGGGCTGAGAGGGACTTACGGAGGACACAGGGCACTCCGAGCTGGGGGGAGGCGAGCCAGGTGGGCTGCGGGTGTCTGCAGAGGGCGGGGGCTGCCAGGCCCAGGCCAGGCCCTCCCCTTCACATTGTGAGGAGGGGGCATCAGCGGGCAGGGCCATCCCTGGGACACCGTGGACAGAGGACCGGGTGGGGGGCTCGCTGGGCCCCGCTTCGTTGTTCCCCCCACGTGCCTTCCCCACTGCCCAGCGCGCCCCCTACTGGCCAGTGGCAACAACACCCTGTCAGTCCCCGGCTGTCGTTACTCTGAGCCCCCTCCAGAAGCCAGCGCGGTGACATCTGGTGACACTGGTCCACCCTATGCCCACTCTGCTCCCATGACCCACCCCTCAGATCCCTGGCCCTGGGGACGAGGGCACACAGTTCATGCTGCCCAGCCTTTCCTGGGTGCTGTGTGCGGCCCAGGGGCGGCCGGCAGCCCTGGCTGCTCTGAAGTCCCATGACCCCAGTGATGTCCGGGAAAAGGTGGGCCAGCCTCGGGGCCAGAGAGCTGCAGGGAGGGGGACCAGCAGGCAGTGGCCCCTGGGACTACCCGGGACGGCGGGACTCTCAGCTTCACAGGCTGGGTGCCTCTGGAGGCCATATGTCAGTCAACAGGGACCAGGACTGGAGAGAAGGCCCTGGGGCATGGGTGGGGGACCCCTAGAGCAGAAGCGCCTTGGTGAGCAGGGCCCCCTGAGGGAGAGGACAGCAGCCCGCTTGGGCTTCACAGGAGGCTCCCTGGGATTGCGGACTCCAGCCGGGAGCCAGGATCTGGAAGCTCCTGTTCCAGCGAGCTGGCTGTGCCCCCTCCTGGTGGCAGCTAGGGATGGACTGCTCCTGGGCGCATGCCTGCTCAGGCCCTCCATGGCCACCTGAGTTACTTCTTTTCTCTCTTTTTTAATTTTTAATTGGAGGATAATTGCTTTACAAGGTTGTGTTGGTTTCTGCTCTACAACAATGTGAATCAGCTACAGGTATACACATATCCCTTGATATCTCTAATTTTCTTGAAGAGATCTCTAGTCTTTCCCATTCTGTTGTTTTCCTCTATGTCTTTGCACTGATCACTGAGGAAGGCTTTCTTATCTCTCCTTGCTATTCTTTGGAACTCTGCATTCAAATGGGTGTATCTTTCCTTTGCTCCTTTGCTCTTCACTTCCCTTCTTTTCACAGCTATTTGTAAGGCCTCCTCAGACAGCCATTTTGCTTTTTTGCACTTCTTTTTCTTGAGAATGGTCTTGATTCCTGTCTCCTGTACAATGTCAAGGACCTCCATCCATAGTTCATCAGGCACTCTATCAGATCTAGGCCCTTAAATCTATTTCTAACTTCCACTGTATAGTCATAAGGGATTCGATTTAGGTCATACCTGAATGGTCTAGTGGTTTTCTCCACTTTCTTCAGTTTCAGTCTGAATTTGGCAATAAGGAGTTCATGATCCGAGACACAGTCAGCTCCTGGTCTTGTTTTTGCTGACTGCAAAGAACATAATCAATCTGATTTTTATGTCAACCATCTGGTGATGTCCATGTGTAGAGTCTTCTCTTGTGTTGTTGGAAGAGGGTGTTTGCTATGACCAGTGCGTTCTCTTGGCAAAACTCTATGAGCCTTTGCCCTGCTTCATTCTGTATTCCAAGGCCAAATTTGCCTGTTACTCCAGGTGTTTCTTGACTTTCTACTTTTGCATTCCAGTCCCCTATAATGAAAAGGACATCTTTTTTGGGTGTTAGTTCTAAAAGGTCTTGTAGGTCTTCATAGAACCATTCAACTTCAGCTTCTTCAGTGTTACTGGTCAGGGCATAGACTTGGATTACCGTGATATTGAATGACTTGCCTTGGAAATGAACAGAGATCATTCTGTCGTTTTTGAGATTGCATTCAAGTACTGCATTTCGGACTCTTTTGTTGACCATGATGGCTACTCCATTTCTTCTAAGGGATTCCTGCCCACAGTAGTAGATATAATGGTCATCTGAGTTAAATTCACCCATTCCAGTCCGTTTTAGTTCGCTGATTCCTAGAATGTCGACATTCACTCTTGTCATCTCCTGTTTGACCACTTCCAGTTTGCCTTGATTCATGGACCTGACATTCCAGGTTCCTATGCAATATTGCTCTTTACAGCATTGAACCCTGCTTCCATCACCAGTCCCATTCACAGCTGGGTGTTGTTTTTGCTTTGGCTCCATCCCTTCATTCTTTCTGGAGTTATTTCTCCACTGATCTCCAGTAGTATATTCAGAAAACTAAGATCATGGCATCTGATCCCATCACTTCATGGGAAATAGATGGGGAAACAATGGAAACAGTGGCTGACTTTATTTTTCTGGGCTCCGAAATCACTGCAGATAGGTGACTGCAGCCATGAAATTAAAAGACACTTACTCCTTGGAATGAAAGTTGTGATCAACCTAGACAGCATATTAAAAAGCAGAGACATTACTTTGCCAACAAAGGTCCGTCTAGTCAAGGCTATGGTTTTTCCAGTGGTCATGTATGGATGTGAGAGTTGGACTATAAAGGAAGCTGAGCTCTGAAGATGCTTTTGAACTGTGGTGTTGGAGAAGACTCTTGAGAGTCCCTTGGATTGCAAGGAGATCCAACCAGTCCTAAAGGAGATCAGTCCTAGATGTTCATTGGAGGGACTGATGCTAAAGCTGAAACTCCAATACTTTGGCCACCTGATGCTAAGACTCATTGGAAAAGACCCTGATGCTGGGAAAGATGGGGGGCAGGAGGAGAAGGGGACGACAGAAGATGAGTTGGTTGGATGGCATCACCGACTCGATGGACATGGGTTTGGGTAGAAATCCCGGAGTTGATGATGGACAGGGAGGTCTGGCGTGCTGCAGTTCATGGGGTCTCAAAGAGCTGGCCACACTGAGCTTGACAATCCCCTTCCTGTCCCCATGTGTAGGAGCGTCTCGTGGTAAAGAGGCTCTGGTACTTTTTGAATTTGGTCCAATGGCATGGGGAGCTCAGTGATAATTTGCGGAAACTTAATCAGTGATAATTCATAGCCAAGTGGGAACTGGCAAAACCTGCCTGTGTCCCAGGTTTCAGTGTTCTCTCCTGGGAGAGATCCCGGGCAACTCTAACTTGACAGAGCTTTAGGGACAAGGTACATCCATTCTGCAAGAGGGTCATTGGCCCAAGGCCATCATTTTTTGCCATTTGGTCATCAAGAGTTCCCCAGAGGCCTTGGGTGGAGAGAGAAGAGGTGGTGGATCTGTGGTGGAATTTACTCCTGTCCTCTGCACTGGCTTGCTAAGTCACTTCAGTCGTGTCCAACTCTGTGTGACCTTATGGACTAAAGCCCACCAGGCTCCTCTGTCCATGGGATTCTCCAGGCAAGAATACTGGAGTGAGTTGCCATGCCCTCCTAAGGGCATCTTCCCAACCCAGGGATTGAACCCGTGTCTTTTATGTCTCTTGGATTGGCAGGCAGGTTCTTTACCACCAGCACCATCTGGGAAGCCCCTGGCTTGAAGCTGATTCAAAAGTAGCACTTTCATTACATGACAGATGGCTCTTGGGCCTGCCTCCCGTGACTCTCTTATGACTCAGTGGGTCAGATAACAGTTCATGACAGGGAGCTCTTCTGCCCAGTCCTTGTGGACATATCCCTCCACTGTCAGCGCTGACAGTTTCCAGAAGCTGTTGTGTAAGTGCTGGGAAGGCGTGGACCCCCCAACCCCCATGCTCTGAGGGGGCTTTGCCGCGACTCTTACCAGAGAATCCAAGTAGCATTCAAGTCCAATCCTGATGCTTTTATTTCCACTGGATGTCCTGGGTCTTGTGGCTCAAAAAGCATCCTGAATGTGCCGCAAAGCCTGCTTTGGCTCTGGGTCCTAGTCAAAGCCGGAAGTCTATGGCCATAGCACCCTGAATGCGCCGATCTCCTCTAGTCAAAGCTGGAAGTCTCTGGACCACTCAGTGAGTGGCTGCAGTATCTGTAGCCTCCGAAATACAAAGAGCCCCTGACCCAGCTGTACTTCTTCCTCCGCGGTGGAGACACAAGAGGCAGCAGGCTTTCCTCCCCTTCTCTTCCCTGAGAGGGTGTTTCAGTATGCTCAGCCTGGACCTGACCAACTTGGCTCATGTGCTGAGTAGTAGTCTTTATGTCCCCTTATCTGGCTCACAGATGACCCACTGGAACACTCACAGTACCTGCCTCTTCCTGTGTAAGAGATCCAATTAGCATGGTGTTGTCAACACACTAGTGAATTAGCTTATGCGTACATGTTCAGTCGCTAAGTTGTGTCCGACTCTTTGTGACCGCATGGACTGTAGCCTGCCAGGCTCCTCTGTCCATGGGATTTTCCAGGCAAGAATACTGGAATGGGTTGCCATTTCCTTCTCCAGGAACCACTGTGACATCATGCAAAATATCAAGAGGATTAGAGCTCTCCTGACCGTGGAACAGAGGGCAGCAGAGTTATTAATAACATGGAGCTGAGGCGAGATGAGGAGGGGTATTGATTTCCTTGGCGCATAGAGTTGAACTGCTTTTGCTTTTCTGTCTTCATAAGTATTGAGACTAAACCACTCACTGAATCAATAGCTGTGTGTCACGTTCCAGAGGGTTGGTCAGTCTGCTTCAGCTGAGAACTACCCACGCCCAGCACGTCAGCTGTTACAGGAACTGCACCTGTCTGAGCTCACGTCAGCCCATCAGCATCTGCCGAGATTCATCTAGGCTACGTGTGCTGTAGATGCCAGAAACGTGAATCGAATGAATGTTCTGAAGAGACCACCATCCATGCATCTTTTAGGTGTTTGGTGGTGGTGATTTTACTTGACTCTTCCGACCATATTGGCCTATAAACCATCAGTTCAGTCGCTCAGTCGTGTCCGACTCTTTGCAACCCCATGGACTACAGCACGCCAGGCTTCCCTGTCCATCACCAACTCCCGGAGGTCACTCAAACTCACGTCTGTGGAGTCGGTGATGCCATCCAGCCATCTCATCCTCTCGTCCCCTTCTCCTCCTGCCTTCAATCTTTCCCAGCATCAGGGTCTTTTCCAGTGAGTCAGTTCTTCACATCAGGGGCCAAATTACTGGAGTTTCAGTTTCAGCAACCTATACACCATAGGTACAAAATTATTAAAAAGTTAAATCACAACAAGCAAGGAGTGTTCAAGCCTCGATTGGTGTTGGCTAATATCAACTTGGCCAAAGCAAGCCACATGCCCAGGCTGAAATCAAGGAGCAGAGAGATGTGCTTTTTGAAAAGAGGAGCATGAAAGACTTTGTGGTCATTAAAAAAAAAAAAACCTCAACAGCAGCTACTCCAGGACCTCCCTGGTGCTCCAGGTGGCTGGGACTCTGTACTTCCTGTGCAGGGGGCACAGATTTGATCCCTGGTTGGGGAACTAAGACCACACATGCCGCAGAGCATGGCCAAAAATAAAATAAAGTACTTTTTAAAAAGTCTTCCCCACTAGCTCAGTAGTAAAGAATCCACCTGCAAGGCAGGAGCCACAGGAGATGTAGGTTCTCTCCCTGGGTCGGGAAGATCCCCTGGAGAAGGGCATGGAAGCCCACTCCATATTCTTACCTGGAGAATTCCATGGACATAGGAGCCTGGAGGGCTACAGTTCAGGGGATTGCAGAGAGTCAGATACAACTGAAGCGACTTAGCACCCACAGCCTTGCTATAAGAAGTGGATAAGTTGCATGGTACCTGGGATGCTATCAACCTGAGCTTGCATGGAACTGCCTGTTACACTTCCAGCTGAGACAGAGGGGGCTGATGGTGTGGGACACAGGGCATCAGAGGTGTCAGCTACGTACAGTCAGCCTCTTGCACCACTCAGACCCTCTCATGCCACATTTGAAGTCTGATTTTTCAGTTTCTTTCAATCTTCACAAAGGCTAACTGCATAAAAATTAGGGGATGAAGGCCGAGTCACTGGTGCAACTGGACTAGAGATGCAATTGAAAGTCATCTTCCTCCTCCACCACTCACACATGATTTTCCTCACCTTCAACAATCATTTATATTGGCTCAGGTCGCTCTCTTCGTAGGGTGACCAAGACTTTCAGACTTGAGGAGTCGTAGTCACCTTTCTCTTGTCAAAATATGGTTGCTACAGTTAGCCATTCTCCATTTTCCCTTAGGATATAAGCACCCAGAGATACCCCAGAGAATGCCCTGAGTTCAGATATGCTCCTCTCTGTCTTCATTGAATAGCAGCACTGTAACTTCTCAGGATAACCAGGGTCAACTACCCCCACCAAGAAAGTATCTCCTTTCTTTGCTGGTCCATCAGAATACAGAGCTCAAAGTGACCAGACGATGTTCACAGGTTTAGTTCAGAGGAACACTGTTCCTGGGGGAAGACTTCATCCCCTGGATAACAGTGTAGTGGGACCTAAACGTTCGGGGACCAGAAGTAAAATTGCTTCCCTTGGGTTTCCAGGAGTGATGAGAGCGGCTGTTCCCACCTCCGCACAGTGCCTCTAGCTGCTTGGCTGTAGTATCATGTATGGGTCATCGGTTCAGGGCTTACCCCACACACTGGGGACAGAGCCTCAACCCTGCCCCACGTCCTAGCTGAAGGTAATCCTGATCTCTCTGACCGGCTGCTTCAGCGATATGATCTGTATCAGAACAGAAGAGCCTGCAGTCACTCGCCAATGTCACAGCTCTTCTGACTCTGAGGTGATGTTACGAAAGGTCAATCAGACGTCAGGTAACCTGGCAGAGCAACTGTGGGCACAGAAAAAATCTATATCCAGAGTAGGCATTGCTTCTGTTGAGGAAGCATTTCTCCATCTCCTGCTTGGAAGAGGTCTGATGTAATAAACTGGCCAAGTGAGTGACTTGTCTTCTCAAGGGACAGTGTCACACTGAGGGCCAGCAGCTCTTATGATGACATGTTGGCCTTTGGAGGGGTCATCGGTGAGCTAAGTCTCAGGGAGAAGAAGCCCCCACCCAGCCTCCAGCCTGGCCGCCATTGTCCCTGGTCATGGCCCCCTGTGTAAACCCTGGTGTGGCTGAGGAAGGAGGCCCCTGACATCTACTGGACAAGCCATCTTGTCTACCACGTGGTCAAGTACTTCCTTAAAAGAGGGGAAGGGGTCTCCGGCAGGCTCCGGCGGCACAGAGATCTGCCTGCTTTCCACCCAGCCCCCTCACACTCGTATGCCTCTTCCCCAGACCTCCTCATTACTAGTCTTCCAGTCTTGCCCCTTTCTTATATCAAACCAACAGCCAGCCCAGGAATCAGTATATCCTTACCGCAGACCTCGCCCTCTCCCCTCCAGCCCTGCTGGGAGAACTTCACCTCACCACTAACTGTCCCCTGGGGACAGTCCTGAGTACAATGATCTACCAAAGATGTGACGAACGCTAAAACCAGTAGGTGAAACTGCTGAGGAACAGAATCTTGGCCAGTGCGATGTTTGCGGGCTTCCCTGGTGGCAGCTCGTCCCCGCACGGATGGCTCCCTGGTCCCCGGGAGCCGAGCCTGGATGGCTGCCCACTCCCTGCCCTGGCAGGTGGCCGAGATAACCTGAGCGTCTTCCTCAACTTGAATAACCTTCAGACATTTCAAGGGGGCAGAGAAAGGGTGTACAATGACAAGACTTCCAGAGCAAATACTCTAAGGAAAGGGAGGTCACGGGTCTCTCTACAGGCCTGACCCTGTCATGCCTCCTTACCTCCAAGCGGATCAACCCGACTAACCTAGGGTACGCGTGCGCATGCGCAGACGTGTCCGACTCTGTTCGACCTCGTGGACTGTAGCTCGCCAGGCCCCTCTGCCCATGGAATCCTCCAGGCAAGAACACTGGAGCGGGTCACCATGCTCCACTGGAGCGGGTCTCCGGGGGATCTTCCCGACCCAGGGATCGAACCTGCGTCTCCTGCCCTGGAGGCAGGTTCTTTACCATCTGAGCCACCAGGGAAGCCCAGACAAACAGGATCGGCTTTGAAAGCAGCCCAGCAGGGAAGCATCATCTCTGAGAGCAAACTGCTTCCTGACCAAAGGGGCCGAGGCACCCTAACTGCAGAAAGAGGACTCTGGGGCGCAGCTTGAGAGTAGTGAGACTCTCAGGGGGAGGGGCAGGGGACATTTACAGATGGATAGACATGAGTGACCCACACGGAGTCACTCACCCGGGACTCAGTTCAGTGCCCGGCAAGGACACAGTCAACATTCACTGCTGGGAGGGCGGCTTGAAGCCTGTGACAGCAGCCTTCAGTAAGGAGGTGGAGACGCCGGGGCCTCCTTGGCAGAGGACTAAGTGAGGGGTGCTGAAGGCCCTGCGGGATGGGCTACAAGGTGAGGCTGGAGAGCTTCCACCAGACCCGGCGTCCTGGAGAAGGCTCCGCATCAGGCATTGAACTGGACGGGCTTCGGCACCCATTAGACGGCTGTCGTCTGCAGACCGCGCTTGGCAAGAGAGGCTGCCCTGGGTTCACCATCGGAGACAGGATGGACACGATTACTGAGATGAAGAGCAGGCCACGGCGGCAGTCAGGGCGCGGCGGGGCCCCTAGTGATGTCCAGGAGAGTGTCGTGCCCTCGATGAGGTAGCATTTTGGACAGTAACAGCTTTTGGAGCCGGCAAGCAGAAGGCTGATGGTAACTGGCTTGTCCGTGGAAAAATCATGGTTCCTCGCAAGCTCTGGATGTAGGACAGTTCTCAGGTCCGAAGGCAGCAGGTAGACGCATATCTGGGGCCCTTGACCAGGGGCCCTAGGGCTCCCTGCCCAGCGTCCTCCAAAGGGCTGGGGGAGGGGGCAGGTCCAGACTTTGAGGACGGGGCATCCAGAGCTTGTCCTGCTGCTCAGTTCTGGAGGAAATGCCACCACAACTCCAGCTCCAGGGGGCTCTGGAGCACGGGCCGCACAGGCTCCTGAGAGGGTGCGGGCCATTTCCCCGGTGCTGGACGCACACTTGCCCTGGGCCCGTCGTGACCAGAGCAGTAGGAGCCCCTAGGGCTTGTCAACTAAGAAACACACAGCTTGAAAGTTGCGAGTGAAGTTTTACCTGGGGCACAATGAGGACTGCAGCCTGGGAGCCAGCACCTCAGAGAGCTCTGAGAGACTGCTCCAAGGAGAAAGGGGGAAGGTCAGGATGCATGTGATTCTGCTGAAGGGGGATATGCACCACGGCGCACATATGTTCCCAGAAAGTCTCTACAGGTCTCGTGAAGCCTTGCGCGTCACACGGAACAGTGGTCACCATGGAGGACTTCAGTGCTTTTCCACATACGGGGAGATATAAGAACTGGGCTTGTAAAATCGGCTCCGGAAAATATCTAACTATGTGAAGACCTGTCCTGGCAGTTTCCCCCACCGCAGCAGAGGGTGCCACATTTCCGCTCTGCATCCTAAACTCCTTCAGTGGGTGTTGAAGGTCAGCAGGTTCAGCAGGGCATGACTTAATCCTTGGAGAGGCAGACAGTGGTGGTTTAGTTGCCAAGTTGCGTCCAACTCTTTGTGACCCCACGGACTGTAGCCCGCCAGGATCCTCTGTCCGTGGGGTTCTCCAGGCAAGAATACTGGAGTCGGTTCTTTACTTCCCCGGGGCATCTTCCTGACCCAGGGATCGAACCCGGCTCTGCTGCACTGCAGGTGGATTCTCTGCCCTCTGAACCACCTTGGCAAATGCCAGTTTGTAGTTGACAGGCTGGAGCTGTCAAGAGGGAGGTTTGAACATGCCCCTTTCCCTGCTCAAGGCAGAAAATGGACACCTTCCCAGATATCAAAGGGAATAGGTGTCATTTTAAAAGCTTCTTTAGAGGTGCCAACAGCACCCAGTGCTGGAGCTCTGTGTCACCCAGGCTGACTACTGCCTCAAGATCATGGGTCAGTCCTTGTGCCTTATTTATGCTGGGAAAACTGTATCTTGTTTACACACAGAATTCTGGTCACCGTGGTGCTGAGGGTAGCATCATAGTGTGTGTTTACTAGTTACTCAGAATTCCCTGGACCGCCAGGGAAGTCCCAGAAGCATGACTTTCATTACCAAATATTTGAGGATTGTTTTTGTCCAGAGATCTTCCTGTTATTGCTTATTAATTTAATTCCACTGTGGTTAGAAAACATACTTTGTGTGACTTAAGTATTTGTAGTACTTTAAAATTTTTTGACACTTGTTTTACGGCCCAGAATATGGTCTCTCTTGGCAAATGTTCTGTGTGCCTTTGCCAATAAGGTGTATTTTGCTGTTGTTGGTTATAATGTTCTATAAATGTCAAATTTGTTGATCGTGTTAGTCATGTCTTCTATTTCCTTCCTGAATTTCGGTGTCCTTGTATTGAAAGAGGGGTGCTGGGATGTCCTGCTGTAAGTGTGAATTCATCTCTTTCTCTCAGTAGCTCCATCAGTTTTGGCTTCATTATGCCATATTTTGCAGCTTGCTGGCAGGTATGTTCAGAATTGTCATGTTCTCTAATAGACTCCTTTGTCCTCTGTCTCTGATAATATTCTTTCCTCTGAAATCTATCCTGTCCGATGTCGTAGGAGTCACAGCGGTTTTCTTTTGATTTGATGTGGCTTATCTTTCTCCCTCCTATTATCTTTAAGCTGCTGTGCCTTTACATTTAAAGTGGGTTTCTTATAGGTAGCATACTATTGGGTCTTGTTTTTGAAACCAATTCCACAATTTCTACCTTTTATACAGGCGTGTAGACCATTGGGGGTTTTTTCAAAGAGTGTGTAGCTGCTTGACACTGCTGTCTCAATGTCTCCTGTACGGCAAAGTGAATCAGCCACAGACACACAACAATTCCCTCTGTTTTGGATTCCCTCCCCTTCTCGGTCATCAGTGAGCTGAATAGAGTTCCCTGTGCTTTACAGTAGGCTCTCATTGTTATCAACTTTTGGGGTTTTTTAATGTTTAAATTTTTTCATTAGTTATTTAATTTTGTTGGTGTTCGGTCACTAAGTCGTGTTCAACTCTTTGGGACCCCATGGACCGCAGCACACCAGGCTTCCCTGTTCTTCAGTATCTCCCAGAGCTTGCTCAAACTCATGTCCATGGAGTCAGTGCTGCCATCCAACCATGTCATCCTCTGGCGTCCCCTTCTGCTCCTGCTCCCACGTCCTGAGTGTTGTAAATAGTGCTGCAGTGAACACTGGGTGTGTGTATGGGGGGGCATATACCTTTGACAATTGAGTTTTATGTGACAACATCCTTATCCACTAATTCCTTCAGCTGTATTATTTATGGGTCTATCTTGATGGCTGTTTTTTCTCCTCCTTATGGTTCTATTTTCCTATTTCTTGCATGCCTGATACTTTCTGATGGGAAATCAGACCATATGAAGTTTATCTTTTGGTGCTGGATATTTCTGCATCCTGCAAATATTCTTGGTATTTGTTCTGTTTGCAGTTGAGTTACTTGGAAACAGTCTGATCCTTTTGGGATTTGCATTTAAGCTCTGTTAGGTGGGGTCCAGGGCTTCCCTGGTGGCTCAGATGATAAAGAATCCACCTGCAATGCAGGAGACACCGATTCGATCCTTGGGTCAGGAAGATCCCCTGGAGAAGGGAATGGCAACCTACTCCAGTATTCTTGCCTGGGAAATCCCATGGACAGAGGAGCCTGGCAGGCTACAGGCCAGGGGCCGCAAAGACTCGGACCCGACTGAATGACTAACATTTTCACTTTTCACAGGTGGGGTCCAAGAAGCATTTGGTCCGGGGTGATTTCCCTGCTCCTGAGCTGAGACATGCCTACTCTGGCTGATGGTACAAACGATTACTCCCCACCTTGTGTGAGCGCCAGCTGCTGCTGTTTCCAACCCTCTGGTGGTTCTTTCCCAGCCTCGGGTGCCTCACCGGCCCCCCACCCCCTGTCCTGACCCGGCCTGTGCTCACTGGTGCTCAGCCGACACTGCAGGGCGGCCCTGCAGGCCTCCAGAACTCTCTGTGTGTCTCTCTCCTCTTCAGCACTCGGCCCTGTGGGCTCCGCTCAGGAGACGCCCGGTCCCGTCCTTGCCTCTTGTCCTGGAAATACTCCAGCTGGCGCTGGTTCACACAGCAGAGGGCGCACCTCCCTCGTTTTCTGTTGTCCTTCACGGCGTGGTGCCCAGTGTCTTAAAAGCTGTTGTCTGCTAGCTTTGCTGAGGTTTTCGGTTGTTTAGGTCACAGCATAAACCTGGTCCTTGCTCTTCCATCTTAAATAAGATCAGATGTCCTCTTGCCTGTTTTTTTCTGAAAGAGTTCTTTACTGGTTTTACTGATTTTTACTTTTTGGCAGCTCTGGATCTTCGTTGCTGGGCGTGCTTTCTCTAGTTGGAGCACGCGGCGGCTCCTCTCCAGTTGCAGTGCTCAGGCTTCTCGTCGCAGTGACTTCTCTTGTTGCAGAGCAGGGACTCTAGGCACTCGGGCTTCAGTGGCTGTGGGATCAGTAGTGATGCTTGTGGATTCTAGAGAGTGGGCTCAGGAGTTGTGGTGCACGGGCTTAGTTGCTCCGAGGCGTGGATGATCTTCCCAGAACAAGGATGGAATCCGTGTGGCCCACATGGGCAGGTGAATTCTTAACTACTGCATCACCAGAGAAGCCAGCCTGTTTTTAAACAGAGTCTGGGAGCCTATCTTCTTCTTTTTTAAAAAAAATTCTAGTTCACTTACAACGTTGTGTTAATTTCTGCTGTACAGCAAAGTGATTCAGATACACACACACACACACACACACACACACACACACGTGTGTGTGTAGGAGAAAACTCTTGAGAGTCCCTTGGACAGTAAGGAGATCAATCCAGTCAATCCTAAAGGAAATCAGCCCTGAATATTCACTGGAAGGACTGATGCTAAAGCTGAGGCTCCAATATTTTGGCCACCCAGTTTCAGTCTGTCTGCCCTCTGATGCCCTCTCTCAGTGCCTACCGTCTTAAAACTGACCTTTTCCAGTCCTGTGGCCACTGCTGAGTTTTTGTACAAGGATTCCCTTTTCTCCACCCTTTTTTCTCTACCATCTGTTATTCGTAGACTTTTTAATGGTGGCCAATTTAACTGGCATGAGAAGCTATTTCACTGTAGTTTTGATTTGCTTTTCTCTAATAACTAGCAATGTTGAACATCTGTATGTCTTCTTTAGGGAAATGTTTATTTCATTCTGCCCATTTTTCAATTGAGTTGTCTGGCTTCTGTCATTGTTGAGTTGTATGAGCTGTTTATGTATTTTGGAAACTAAGCCCTTGCTGGTTGTGTCATTTTCAAAAATTTTCTCCCAGTCTGTAGATTGCCTTTTTGTTTTGTTTATGGTTTCCTTTGCTGTGCAAAAGCTTGCAATTTCTTAGGTTCCATTTGTTTATTTTTGCTTTTCTTTCTATTGGCTTCAAGACTGACCTAAGAAAACATTTTACAATTTATGTCAGAGAATGTTTTGCCTATGTTGTTTTCTAGGACTGTTATGGTGTCTTGTCTCATGTTTAAGTCTTTAAGCCATTTTGAGTTTATTTTTTTGTATAATATGAGGGAGTATTCTAACTTCATTGGTTTATATGCAACTGTCCAACTTTCCCAGAACCACTTGCTAAAGGGACAGTCTTTCTCCATCGTATATTTTTGCCTCCTTAGCTGAAGATCAATTGATCAGAGGTGTCTGGATTTATTTCTGGCCTCTATATTCTCTTCCATTTATCCTCATGTCTGTTTTTGTACCAATACCATGCCATTTTGATTACTGTAGCTTTGCAGTATCGTCTGAAGTCTGGAAGAGTTATGCCTCCTACTTTGTTCTTTCTCATCAGGATTGCTTTGGCAATTCTGGGTCTTTTATGATTCCATATAAATTGTAGGATTATTTGTTCTAGTTCTGTAAAAAATGTCATGGGTAACTTCATAAGAATCACAATAAATCTATAGATTGTTTTGGGTAGCATGGCCATTTTAACTATATTAATTCTTCCAATCCAAGAGCATGGGATATCTTTCCATTCTTTGAATCATCTTCAGTTTCCTTTATTAATATTTTAGAGTTCTCAGCATATAAGTCTTTCACCTCCTTGGTCAGGTTTATTCCTAAGCTTTTTGTCTTTGGTGCAATTTTTAAAGGTGTTGGGAACCTATCTTTTAAAATTTGAATGGATTCTGTTCAACTCTTAACTGGCAGAAATTACTGATGACTTCTGCTTCAAAAGGAAGATGAGACAGTGAAAAGTTTTCTTTCTAACTAACCAGTTGTTCAAGTTTTGAGAGCTAAACAAACAAACAAACAAACAAAAAAAAAAAACAGACACTAAGAGGTGGAACTCTGCAGTTCACCAGCAACTGAATTCCTCCACTTGGCAACGGCACAGGTGTGTGGCCACTGCCTGGAGATTTGCGAAGACAGCTTTACCTAAAGTCAGGCCCTCTCCTTTCCCCCTCGGTGCCAGGAGTATGGGGGACCTGAAGAAATGACTCAGTGCTTTTGTGTTCACCCTCAGTCCCTGGAAACACCCCGGGGCTGCTCGTTGCTGCGGGGGCCCAGTGCTGGGCTGTGCTCCAGAACCCCAGGGGCTCCTCCAGGACCCAGAACTAGGCCCAGGCAGCCACTGAATCAGAACAGCCTGCAGGTGAGGCTGGGCCGATTTGCACCCTGGCCCTGCCCACGGGGATTCTGATGACTCACGTGGCCTAGGAGGATAAGTCCCTGATGCCAGGTCACAAAACAGGCCTCCTCACAGGCTGCTCCCTTGGACCTGCCTCCTGCACTGCTGTGAGCTTCTCCAGCTACAGCTTTGTCCAAAGACCTTGTTGACTCATGAGTTCCCAAGGCCTGAAACCTGGGCTCCTGGCTTGCTGGGGAATTGTTGGGGAGGGTCCCCAGGTCTCATCCAGCTGGGGTTGTGCTAGTGCAACCAGCGGACAAGTCTTTAAGTGCATTTGTGCAACTCTGCAGACGCACAAGCAGTGGAGCGTGGACAGTGGAGCTGCTGGCGTTTGCAGAGAGAAAGGGCACGTTTGGGGCTGGGGGGCTCGGTTACCATGCATAGGGGGACTCCCCCCACCCCCAGGCTCCTCTGCCAAAGGGCCCCCATCCAGACACAGCATACAGGCACCACTGCAAGACCTGTGCCACATGCCATCCCAGAAGCCAGGGATGTTGGGGTCCCTAAGAAGTTTCCTGAGGGAAACATTAAGAACTTTTGGATGAACTATAACAAAAGTCCTTTAATCCTTAATCGGGATCCTAGCGAAGAGAAAAGTCCATTGGCCAAAAATGAAAGACTCTGACAACCAGCGTGCTGGGTAGCACTGATGCCACGGCCCTGGGGCTGCTCGTTTGTCCGGGGCACCAAGAGCTTTCCATTGCAACAGCCACGAGAGATGGGAGAGCAGGCCGGGACCTGGGCGAGGTTAGCACTGAGACTCCAAGACCAGGAAGGACTGGACTCTCGGTGGGAGGGTGGGCTGAGGCGGGGAACTCCATCTAAGGGTGACATGGAAGACATTTGTCCTGGCCCGAGCTCTGAATACTTAGAAAGTCTCTGTAACTTGGACCCGGGGCCAGCCTTCAAGTCAGCTCGCAATTCAAGGTGAAGCCACGTGCCTTGTCACAGAAGCTCAAGCTGAGGATCCAGCAGAGTTGTGAGCAGTCCCGACATGGATTTCTGGGGTCCTGATTACAGGAGGAGCTGACTTTATAAAAACGTTTCCAGCTGGACATTTAAGATTTCGATATATCTTACATATGTATCGTGCTTCCGCTTACTAATAAAATCTTACTTTAACATCTGTAGGGTCTAGCTTTCCTTACAAACTGTCCCATCCTTGGATGCTATTAAGGACTGAAGCACAGGTTGTTCAGCTGAAGACCCTGTTTCCTCTGGGATAGCCTCCAGCACGTGAGACCCGGCAGCAGGAATTGCTAAGTCAGCTTGGGGCTGACAACAGGGAGAAAAACGCCAGCCACCACCAACAGCTGGGGCGTCTCCTCTTTTAAAAGCTCCCATCACCCCCACCTTGCTTCGTGGGAACATCTGGTCCAGATCCTAAAAGTCAACTCAGAACTGTTATTAATCAAATCACTGGAAAACAAGCGTTCAGTCAGCCTTGGTCTACCTGTTGAGTTCTTTTTTTTTAATTAACAAAATCGTTTTTAATTGAAGTATGGTTCATTTACAAAGTTGTGTTAGTTTCCGGTATACAGCAGTGATTCAGATATGTAGATATTTAGATGTGTATATTTAGTATATATTTAGATTCGTTTCCATTATAGGTTATTGCAAAATGTTGAATATAGTTCCCTGAGCTATATGGTAGGACCTTGTTGTTGATCTATTTTATACATACAATAGTGTGTATCTGCTAATCTTAAGCTCCTAATTTATCCCTCCCTTCCACCTTTCCCCTTTGGTAACCATAAGTTTGTTTTCTATGTGTGTGGGTCTATTTATGTTTTGTAAATAAGTTCATTTGTATCACTTTTTTTTTTTAGATTCCAAAGAAGATATGAGATATATATATATATATATCACACATATCACATCTTCTTTGAGGAATTAGTCCTTGGAATGCTCATGGACTCCGGGTAAAAACACAACGGTTATTTTAAACTGCTAAAAAGGCAAAATATTGGAAACCACTTAGATGCGGAATTCATAAAATGACTAAACAACTATTACATTCTCAAGTAGAGTGAAATAAGTTTAAAATGATGCTATAGAAAATATTTCTCCAACTCTGGGGAGGACCAGGTAACCTAAGAGAACACAGCCATGGGCTACAGCTCCATGTTACCAGCGATCCAGGCAATTCCGAGGCACCGGACCTTTGAGACCACTCCCGAAGCCGGCCAGGGGTCTGGGAGAGAGCGTGGAAGCTCATGTCTTTCCCCCATATCTTTGTTGCTATTGTTCAGTCGCTAAGTCGTGCCCAACTCTTTGTGACCTCATGGTCTGCAGCACGCCAGGCTTCCCTGTCCTTCACCATCTCCCAGAGTTTGCTCAAACTCATGTCCATTGACTCCATGATGCCATCCAACCATCTCATCCTCTGTGGTCCCCTTCTCCTCCTGCCTTCATCTTTCCCAACATCAGGGTCTTTTCCAATGAGTCAGCTCCTCACATCAGGTAGCCATAGTATTGGGGCTTCAGCTTCATCATCAGTCCTTCCAATGTATATTCAGGACTGATTTCCTTTAGGATCTCCTTGCAGTCCAACAGACGCTCAAGAGTCTTCTCCAACATCACAGATCAAAAGCATCAATTCTTCAGTGCTCAGCCTTCTTTATGGTCCAACTCTTACATGCATACATGACCACTGGAAAAACCATAGCTTTGACTAGACAGACCTTTGTAAGGTCTCTGCTTTTTAAAATGCTGTCTACGTTTGTCATAGCTTTTCTTCTAAGGAGCAAGTGTCTTTTAATTTCATGACTGCAGTCACCATCTGCAGTGATTCAGCCCTTGGAGAGCCTTTCATTTTCCTGTTCCACTTGAGGCTGTGTCTTCTCTAGGCCCGCTGCTTCGCTGCCATCTTGGGGTTTCTCTTCATTCTTTATGGGAATTCTTTCTGTGCCTCTCCTCTGTTGAATGGGAATTCCGGGACCCCATGTCTTATGTTAGGAGGAAAAGGGGACGACAGAGGATGAGATGGCTGGATGGCATCACTGACTCGATGGACGTGGGTTTGGGTGAATTCTGGGAGTTGGTGATGGACAGGGAGGCCTGGCGTGCTGCAATTCATGGGGTCGCAAAGAGTCGGACACGACTGAGCAACTGAACTGAACTGAACTGAACTGAATGTCTTATGTTCTGGTGGCTTCCCTGGAAAGAGTCCATCAGAGAGAAATTTTCTGGAGAACTAAACTATCTGAAGATGCCTTTTCTTCCTTTGTATTTGAATGGCAGTTTACCTGCCTATTGAATTCTAGGTTAAAAGTCATTTTCCCGCAGAACTTTGAAGGCCTGACTCAGATGTCTGCTGGCTCTTGTTACAAGGGGAGGCCTGAGACCGTTGTGATCCCCACGCCTTGGTGAGATTTGTTCATCCCTAGTGTTCCTTGGGGGTCTTTCTGAGGGGGTGGGCCACTTAGGTCCTTCAGCTCTCCAAAACTTTCCTGTATTATTTCTTTATGAGCTCTGATTTCTTCATTCTAGCCTTTTTGATTGCCTGTTATTCACATGTTGAGATCCAACATGTTTTCTGGAGTTTTCTGTTAATTTCCTTTCTCCTACTTTTTTCTAGCTGTTGACCTTTTATCCTTCTTTTTCTGGGAGAGAGCTTCGACTTTATCTTCTAGTCCTTACATTGCAGTTTTATTTCTGCCATCATCATATCTTTCATTTCTAAGTGTTTTTGTCCCTAGTATTCCTTTTTTATAACATCTTGTTTTTGTTTCATGAAGGCAATCATTTTAAAAACCATTTCTCTTTGTTGTTGTTCAGTCACTAAGTGGTGTCCAACTCTTTGCAACCCCATGGACTGCAGCATGCCAGCTTCCCTGTCCTTCACTGTCTCCCAGAGTTTGCTCAGACTCATGTCCACTGAGTCAGTGATGCCATCCAAACTTCTCATCTTCTATTGCCCCCTTATCCTCTTCTCAATCTTTCCTAGCATCAGGGTATTTTCCAAAGAGTCAACTGGAAAAGGTGGCCAAAGTATTGGAGCTTGCATCAGGTGGCCAAAGTATTTGGAGCTTCAGCTTCAGCATCAGTCCTTCCAGAGAATATTCAGGGTTGATTTCCTGTAGGATCGATTGACTGGTTTGATCTCCTTGCTGTCGAAGGGACTCTCAAGAGTCTTCTCCAGCACCACAGTTCAGAAGCAGCAATTCTTCAGCACTCAGCTTTCTTTATTGTCCAACTCTCACATCCATACGTGACTACTGGAAAAACATAGCTGTGACTAGATGGACCTTTGTCGGGAAAGTGATGTCTCTGCTTTTTAATGTACTGTCTAGGTTTGTCATAGCTTTTCTTACAAGGAGCAAGCGTCTTCATTTCATGGCTGTAGTTACAGTCTGCAGTGATTTTGGAGCCCAAGAAAACAAAGTCTGCCACTGTTTCCATTATCTATTTGCTATGAAGTGATAGGACCGGATGCTGTGATCTTAGTTTTTTGAATGTTGAGTTTTAAGCCAGCTTTTTCACTCTCCTCTTTCACCCGAATCAAGAGGCTCTTCAGTTCCTTTTCACTTTCTGCAGTTGGGGTGGTGTCATCTGCACATGCTGTTGTCTATTAGGTTGAAATAATGAGGTCATCCAGACTCATTCCTTCACCAACTTCTCTGAGTCTCGCCTCATCTGTTTTGTTCATCATTCTTTTTAAATCTTCATTCCGGGTCCAGTTTCTTTTTCCTGAAGTGCATGCTTCAATCACAGTCTGTTACTAACACTTTCAATTTTTGTTTCTCTGAAAATATTTTCATTTTATTCTCATTTTTGAATGGTAGTTTAACAGAGTATAGAATTCCATGAGCCCTTCATGCCTTGGAAGGCCAGTGGACCTTGGCAAGCACAGTGGGCGATAGCGGAGGCCTCAGCAGGGGAGTTGAGGGGCTGACTGCAGGGCACACACTGGTCTGCCAGGGGCACTGCTGAGGCCTGGAGGTCACAGCAGAGAGCGAGGCCCAGGTGGACCAGTTGTGTGCTCAGATCCTGCCAGAGGCGGAGACTAGCCTGTACTGGAAGCTGCGGTGAGATCCTGTGTCACCACTTGAATGACCCCAGATGGAGGCCTTGGTACTGGCTGGGTACAGTACTGGCCTGTGCCAATGCCCTGGGCTCCAAGGTCATGGGCAGAGAACAGGGTGCTCATTTGTTCCCACCAGTGTGAAATCTGGTCCCTATCAATCGGCCCGTTAGCTTTCTAAGATTTTCACAATGGCCCAAACTCAAGGGATAGTGTTTAAAAATATAAATGATTTTCTTAATCACATTCTATATTTGTAATGAGTAAATTTTTGAGCTCAGAATCACCAGATTAATGCCTTTAACCTAGTGGCTCAGATGGTAAAGACTCTACCTGCAATACCGGAGACCCGGGTTTGATCCCTGGGTTGGGAAGATCCCCTGGAGAAGAGAATGACAACCTGCTCCAGTATTCTTGCCTGGAGAATCCCATGGACAGAGAAGCCTGGCGGGCTACTGTCCATGGTGTTGCAGAGAGCTGGACACGACTGAGTGACTAACACAGAAAGTAAAAAGGGACACTGATTGAGCCTCCAACTAGTGGTTGCTTCTCTGAAATTTCCTCCCTGTCCGGCATACTCATGCTTTCACACTTTGCTTCCTGGTGGGGGAGGCACAGTAGGACACGGCTGCAGAGATGAGATAATATGCAGATCATGCTCTGAGAGTTGTTTTCACTGAAGTTCCACATATTTGAAAGCTTGTTTGCAGCCCTGAACTGCAGCTGTGGCCCTTTCTGTATCTCTCCAAATATAGTTAGGATCTCCGTAGGAATGTCTGGAGAAGGCTCCTGCGTTGCTTGGGTATTAATTGTGTACCCAGACCCAAGAACTGAGCTCTGTCTGCCAGTTTTGTAATTTTTAGTCTCAGGAGACACCTGCATCAGTAAACTGAGCACAAATAAAGTATTTTACATTTGTCTGAATGAATTTTATTTTAAGGCTGTGTTAACAAATTGTTAGCACGTTTACTTTTTAACTTCTCTCCCAAGAATTCTGCGCAGAGGAAGGGCAAAATCTATGTACTGAGAAACTGCTAGGGAAATTTAAATGGAGGTGAGTCTCGTTTAGGCTTCAGAAGCAGGACAGGAACTCCCCTCGTGGTCCGGTGGCTAAGACTCTGCGCTCCCAATGCCTGGGAGGTTGCCAGATTGCCTGGGTTCAATCCCTGGTCAGGGAACCAGACCCCACATGCTGCAACTAAGACTCGGTAAAGCAAAATAAATTAAAAAATAAGAATAAACAAATAAATATATTAAAAAAAAAGATGTAGGGAAGCAGGCCTCTGACCCACTTCAGACCTTGCCTGGACCCTGCCCGGACTACATGTCTGCCTGCAAGCACACCACTTGTTACCAGCAAGTCAAGCGGCACTTTAGATAAGAAAGGAAGTGGGTCTTGGAGTCTCTTAAGTTCCTGAGGGCCTGGCCAGCCCCCAGGGTCTAAGAGGTCCTATGACTCACTAGGGAAAACAAACAGCATGGTACAAGTTAAAGAAAAAAACCAGAGCTGCATTTTTGTCCTGCAAACTGATGATGATATCCATCTGTGGCCTGAGAATATAAGCAGGAGCCCCCAAAATGGCGACTGGAAGTTGCTCCTGTGGGGTGGACATGCCACTCAGGATCCTTTTCCAGTTGGGACTACAGATTGCTGTTCAGGAGGGACTTCCCAGTGCTGTGAAGTCTGGATGTAGGTTGTCGGCCCAGTTTGGCAACGTAGATGCTGTTACTTCTACTGTTTCTATTTCTTTTCCTTTAATGGCTGTATATTGAGATTCAATCAAATATCTTCCGTAAAAAATGTGGTTTCTTTTGTTATCGAACCCTTCAAACCCAAAATGAAGTAATAACTTTTGGCAAAACATAAACAAAACCAAAATTTTCAAAGATATTTTAAAAGGTATTAGCTGATCCCTCTATTCAATCTGAGCTCTTGAATATCTTAAAAGTAGCATCAGCTCTGGAACAGAAAACCTATCAAACTTCAGTCCTTTTTTAGATCCTGGTTTTTCATAGTGGTATATGGGGAACTCTTTTCTCAAAGTTTTTACCTTTTGCAGTTTTAGGGAGGATTTCTTTTTAGCTTGTTTTAAAAAGTTGCCTTTTGTGCTAATTTGTGGCTTCTCTACTTCATCAGCTGTAGGGACCACAGGCTTCCAAATAAAATAGATCAGATCAGATCAGTTGCTCAGTCATGTCCGACTCTTTGCAACCCCATGAATCACAGCACGCCAGGCCTCCCTGTCCATCACCAACTCCTGGAGTTCACTCAGACTCACGTCCATCGAGTCAATGATGCCATCCAGCCATCTCATCCTCTGTCGTCCCCTTCTCCTCCTGCCCCCAATCCCTCCCAGCATCAGTCTTTTCCAATGAGTCAACTCTTCGCATGAGGTGGCCAAAGTACTGGAGCTTCAGCTTTAGCATCATTCCTTCCAAAGAAATCCCAGGGCTGATCTCCTTCAGAATGGACTGGTTGGATCTCCTTGCAGTCCAAGGGACTCTCAAGAGTCTTCTCCAACACCACAGTTCAAAAGCATCGATTCTTCGGTGCTCAGCCTTCTTCACAGTCCAACTGTCACATCCATACATGACCACTGGAAAAACCATAGCCTTGACTAGACAAACCTTTGTTGGCAAAGTAATGTCTCTGCTTTTGAATATGCTATCTAGGTTGGTCATAAATTTTCTTCCAAGGAGTAAGCGTCTTTTAATTTCATGGCTGCAGTCACCATCTGCAGTGATTTTGGAGCCCAGAAAAATAAAGTCTGACACTGTTTCCACTGTTTCCCCATCTATTTGCCATGAAGTGATGGGATCGGATGCCATGATCTTCGTTTTCTGAATGTTGAGCTTTAAGCCAACTTTTTCACTCTCCTCTTTCACTTTCATCAACAGGCTTTTTAGTTCCTCTTCACTTTCTGCCATAAGGGTGGTGTCATCTGCATATCTGAGGTTATTGATATTTCTCCCGGCAATCTTGATTCCAGCTTGTGTTTCTTCCAGCCCAGAGTTTCTCATGATGTACTCTGCATATAAGTTAAATAAGCAGGGTGACAATATACAGCCTTGACGTACTCCTTTTCCTATTTGGAACCAGTCTGTTGTTCCCCACACAAATCTCACAACAGTAGTTTGATCTGTAACAATTATATAACTTTGTTAAGAACATTTCTATTTAAAGTGATCATGGCTTTATTCTTTTTAAATATATTTATTTACTTATTTGGCTGCACCCCTCTTAGGTTCAGGGGCTCTTTAGTTGCAGCATGTGGGATCTAGTACCCCGCCCAGGAGCGGAATCCAGGTTTCCAGCATTGGGAGCAGCTGAGTCTTAGCCACTGGACCACCAGGGAAGTCCCTCACGTAAGTAAGATGATGGTTTTTATCTCACTGCCTGCCTCAAAAACAGGACAGAAGAACTCCGTTCTCAACCCCAAGCAGGGAGGGCTCTGAGGTTCCTTGGTGTCCTCTGCCTCGCTGAGGTTGGACTCTGTTTTGAAGCCTTGGAAACCAAAAGGCTCACTGCCCTCCTCCCACGTGAGTGTGTGGGCCTCCGTCCCCACTTCCCGGCGGCGTCACCTTACACCTAGAGTAAGCACGTCCTCCAGCGGACACACCCCTCCGTCCAAGTCAACCGAGACGCACCGAAGTCGCTGCCCTTAGATGCTGCCACCCACGTGCATCTTCGTCCCAGAGCTGTCCCCTCCGCCGCCGCAGCACAAACGCCCGGCGGGGATCAGTGTCCAGGGGCCCCTAGTGACCCGCGGGCCCTCTGCCTCCCGGCCCACGGCCGCCGGGTCTTCCTGCGTCCCGGCCTCCCAGCACAGCAGACCACGATCCAGGAACAGGCACCAAGTTTCCAAATAAGTGGATTTTGCTCAGCCCCTCCCGGTCCGGCGTAGGCGGGTCAGCGGAAGGGCGGAAGGCGTGGCCACCCGGGCGGGGCGGGGTTACCAACGGGAAGTGGTCACCCCGAAAGGAGGCGTGGTTATTGATGGGGCGTGGTCAAACCGGAGGGAGCCGTGGCTGCTGATAGGGCGTGGTCACCCAGCGGGAGGCGTGGTTGTTGGTGGGCGTGGTCGTCCAGGAGGGAGGCGTGGTCAGCCCTCAGCGCCGCGGGGCCCGCCTCCGCCCGCAGGAATGCGCCGCCCCGCCCGCCCCGCCCCCGGCCGCCAACCCTTGCTCCAGGTCTCGCAGTCCGGCTCCGTGGCGTCCTCCCCCGCGGTCTGCGGCAGTCCCTGGAATGCAGGCGGGCCTCACTAACCAGCCGAGTGTGACTTCACAACGCGCACGTGTAACAGGACCTCGGGGAGGCCGCGCTCTGGTGTCCGCGCCCCAGGAAGCCCGACCTCCTGGGTTGAAGTTCCAGGAAGGCGCCAGAAGCCCGTCCGGGAGGCCGGGAGTTCACTCACCCAGGCCGGGGATGGGATCTGAAGGGATCGCCCCCCACCCCCCGCCATGGGCTTCCTCAGCGCGCCAGTGCCGTCCCTCCCCGAGATGCCCTCCGACGACTCGGGGGCCTTTATGCCTTTGGGGCTGAGCATCTGCTCGCATCTCACCAGAGGCCATCTGACAAGGAGCCCCCACACTGCCCGCCCGGCCCCCCACCCCCGATAGATCAGGGCGGGCCCCCCTTTCCCAGGGAGCCCCAGGAACCCTCTGAACCCTAGAGACCCAGACCACAGGGTGGTTCCGGATCCTCCCTGCGCCAGTCAGTAGTGGGGACCCTGTGGAGCTGAACACAAAAGTATGGTTTTCTTTGAGAGAGGGAAAAAAGAGAAATCTGGAAGTGGGCCGCACACAGCTGCTTGAGGCCACGTTGGGGGAGTCGCTGCGGCTGCCTGTCTCCACTTCCTCCCTCCCAGGTCTGCTTGGAAATTGGAGTCAGCCAACTGCCTGATCATCCAGGAGGTTTGGAGGGGGAAAGGGGGCGGAGGCCATGTCCTTGCTGCTCTCTGCTCTTTTCTGCTGACAAGCAAGATGGAGAAGGGGTGAACAGGTTCTGATGCCTCCTCCCAGCTGCCTGAGTGCTGGCAGGCAGGGACGGCAGTGACAGCAGCTGCAGGAGCATCTATTTTGGCTGCCACAGCCTAGGATGGCGGCTCTGGATGTTTGGCAGACTCCTGACTCTGGAGGCAGAGCCAGAGGGTGGAACCTCACCCCCACCTCTGGAAGTCGTTCTCAGAGGCCCAGTCCAGAGCCTTGTGTCTAGTGTCAGCCTTGCTTAGATTATCTGCAGTGGTTCTGCTCCCTGCACCCTGATGGCCACATGTTTGGCTGCCACAAATGATGTGGCCTTATCGGCACTGGTGCGGGTGGTGTGGTGATGGGTGGTGTGGCTGCCCTCCAGCTAAAGACCACAGGAGCACACCTATCACCGAACAAGTTGGCCTTACTCTGGGCACTCCCCTGGCAGACCAGAGGTTAGAACTCCTCACTTCCCCTTCAGGGTCAATCCCTGGTCTGGGAACTAATAATAAGATCCGACATGCTGTGAGGCACAACCAAAAAAGAAAAGTTGACTTTTCTCTGCAGTTACAATAAGGGGAACACACACCCAGGAGCCATGAAGTTTCTCAGTTGGTTATGGCCTTGCACGAGGCGATTTTGTTGTTGTTGTTCAGTCGCTCAGTCATGTCAGGCTCTTTGCAACCCCATGGACTGCAGCACACCAGGCTTCCCTGTCCTTCTCTATCTCCCGGAGTTTGCTCAAACTCATGTCCATTGAGTCAATGTGAATGAGTGTGAATCCACTGAGTGATGTCATCCAACCATCTCATCCTCTGTCATCCCCTTATCCTGTCTTCAATCTTTCCCAGCATCAGGGTGTTTTCCAATGAGTCCATTCTTCACATCAGGTGGCCAAAGTGTTGGAGCTTCAGCTTCAGCACAGAGCTGGTTATGGGCTTGTATGAGGTGGTTTTGGTGAAGGTTGAATCGGAAGCAGGGCTTTGCTCTGGATTAGATGCTGTGGGGAAGTGGGGGAAATTACATGCTTGAATATCGTAACAACTCATCTCTGAGGAGGGAAGCCTGCACTTGGTAAAGAAGCATTCATCACTCATAGTAGCTAAGAGTGGAGAGTGTTTGATCATTTTTTGTGGATTTGAAAGCATTCACACTTTTGTCTGTGTTTGGACCTGATTACAGAGCGCTCTTGTTTTTGTCTTGATCCACACCGATCACGTCCTGTGAACTTGTTTCTGCTCAGCGGGAGGCCACCGCGGTGTCACTGCGAGGGCAGGCCGGCACGCAGGCAGGCAGTGTGCATCTCTGTGGGCTGGGAGGCTGGTGACCCTGTGCTACGACCGCCGGACGTTTGGTGAACTCGTGTTCCTCGGTGCCTTTGAAGGTAGACCACGTGCCTCAGGAGTCTGTCAACATCTGCTCGTAGGCTGTCTCTCTTACCTCCTCCGCCTGCCCGGTCTCCCACCCACAGTCCAGACCTGTGGCCTCACGGGGAGGGCCTTATGACTAGTTGATTGAGGAGGAAAAACCTCGCTCCTGCTTTACGGATGGTCCAGAAGTGGATGGCTGCAGCCCTACAGTCCCACCTAGAGGTGGCCCTAAAGGAGAGCGATGAAAGAGAAGTCTCCCTGTGGTCTTCACTTCAAGCATTCAAGTGCTGGGTTGCTGACCACTTTGCCTGGACTGCAAGGTGGTGAGAAGTATGGCTCTACATTTGATTAATGGGCAGTTGCTACTGGGTTGGGCTGGGCCATCAGAGAGTTGGAAAAAGCAAGACTGGAAGACTGGTAATGGGGTGACCTGGGGAAGAGACAGGAGGCTGGACCTCCTTCAGCTGTGAAGGGACTTTACCACATTGAATACCCACCCTCAGGCACCTCTGCAGAGGAGGATCTCAAGAATCAGCTGGGCAAGACAGTCCGTCCTGTGCCATTCAGCCACTTTAGCCATGCCCCCAGGTGCTTGTCCAGTGGGCCCATGCTCGAAACAACCAAGGCTGCAGGGATGGAGGCTACGAATGGGCCCCGCATCACGGACTTTGCCTCAAAACATCTGACCCGGCTTCATCACCATCGAGGATCTAACCTGCCCGCAGCAGAGACCAACACTGAGCCCCTATTATGGTGTCATCTTCCAAGGGAACACTAGTCACTTGGTGAAAAGTCAGTGACATTAGATTTCTTCCCCTGGGGAAGGAGCAGCTGCTTGCCGTCCCTGGGGCGGACGTTTATTCTGGATATGGCTTTGCCTTCCTGCCTCTGATGCTTCTGCCAGCACCACCATCGCAGATTTGCAGGATGCCTTGTAGACCTTCCTGGTACCCAGCAGACTATTTCTGTGACCAAAAGATTGATTTTACAGCAGAAGAAACGAAGTAATAGGCGATGCCCATGGAAGGCAATGGCCCTGTTTCTATGTGCTCACCGGAAGTAGCTGCCTGATGGGAAGGCGAGGTGGCCTCTGAAGACAAGGCAGCGCCAGCTGGGAGGCTGCACTCGGAGAGGACGGGGCTCCATCTTATGGCTTCTGACATGATCTTTAATCAGGGGCTAATATTTGGTGCTGTATTCCCCACAGTCAGAATACAGGAGTTTGGGAGCTGAGGGGTGGTGGAGGAACTCTAACCGTTGTACCCAGAGACCGAGTGGGTTCTTTGAGATGCCTCTTGGTATTTCCATTCCAATAGTAAAAGGTTATCACAAAGCGGTATCAACCAAAAAGTGGCAGAAACCTACCCAGGACTCGTATCCTTTGGGAATGTATGCCTGGGTCTTTCTACTGGGTCAAGAACTCTAATCAGCCGAGGTCCGGGCTGAGAGGAAAGAAAACATGGAGTGGATAGGGAACAGAGGATAAAACTCATACTCAAAGTTGCTGGGAGAGTAGATCTTTAATGTTCTTATCACAACAACAACACAAATGATAATCATGGGAGGTGAAGGATGTGTATTCTAACCGAACTGTGTTAATCATTTTGTACTGATAACATACATGTGTATCAAACCGTCACTCTGTGCACCGTTAATGTGTACACAGCGTGACAGTGTACATTACACAGTGTTCTGTGTCAGATATATCTCAGTAAAACTGGGGGAGAAAATCAACTATGTTGTCAATGAAATACTAGCAAAGAGAATTTAACAACACATAAAAAGGAGGAATTTATTCCTGGAATGCATGAGGGGTTCAACACACAAAAATTAATCCATGTGGGACTTCCCTGGTGGTCTAGTGGTTAAGACTCTGCCCTTCTAACATAGGGGGTGTGGGTTCATTCCTGGTTGGGGAACTAAGATCCCATATGCCCAGGGGAACAAAGACCCAGTGTAGACAAAATTTAAAAACAAAAAAATCAATGTATATACCATATTTAATTGATGCCCAAAAAATAATTTGACAAAATTCAAACCCTTTCACGAAAAAAACACTCAACAAACTAGAAATAGAAGGAAATTACCTAAATGTAATAGAAACTGAATATATAAAAGCCTGCAGTGAACATTATACTCAGAGATGAAAGGCTGAAAACTCTTCCTCTAAGATCAGGAGCAGGAACAGGGCAGAGATGTCTGCTTGCACCACTTCTATTCAACATTGTACCGGAATCTTAGCCAGAGTAATTAGGGCAAGTAAAACAAATAAAAGGCACCCAAATTGGAAAGGAAGAGGTTGAAGTATCTCTGCTCACATGATCTTATGTGGAGAAACCGGTAAAGATTCCACGAAAGAGAAACAACTCAAAACTGTTCAGTTCAGTTCAGTTCAATTGCTCAGTTGTGTCCGACTCTTTGCGGTGGTAAATTCAACAAAGCAGCAAGATACAAAGTCAACAGACAGAAATCAGTTGCATTTCTATACACTAACAATGAACAATCCAAAAAGGAAATTAAGTAAACAATTCCGTTTACAATACCATCAGAAAGAGTAAAGTACTAGAAATAAACTTAACCAAAGAGGTGGAGAGACTTGTACAATGAAGATGACAATCCATTGCTAAAAAATTAAAAGACACAAATAAATGGATTCCATGTTTATGACTGGAAGACCTCATCTCATTAACATATCAATACTACACAAAGCAACCCATAGATTCAATGCAATCCCTATAAAAATTCCAATGAGATCTTTTCAGAAATAGAAAAACTTATTGTAAAATTCATATGGCGTGCCAAGGGATCCCAAACAGCCAAAGCAACCTGGAAAAAGAATAAAGCTGGAAGACATACTTCCTGGTTTCAAAACTGCTACAATACTTTAGTAACCAGAACAGTACAGTACCCGCATAGAAGACAAAATATAGGCCAAAGGTATAGAATAGTCCTAAACCTATGTTTTCATATGTCCAAACTTGGAAACTTTGAATTTGGCAGTGATTTATTTGAAACGATGCCAAAGGCACAGACAACAAAAGAAAAGCTGGACAATTGGATTTCATGAAAAAATTTGAATTTTGTGCACCAAAATACATTATCAACAGAGCAAAAGGGCAACCCACAGAATGGGAAATAATATTTGCAAATCACATACCTGATACAAAATTAACTTCCAGAATATATAGAGACCTCCTAAAATTTAACAATGGAAAAATAACCTGATTCAAAAATGGGCAAAGAGGGACTTCCCTGGTAGTCTAGTGGCTAAGACTCCAGACTCCCAATGCAGGGGGCAAGGGTTTGATCCCTGGTTGGGAACTCAGATCCCGAATGCTACATGGCATGGCTGAAATATATATTAAAAAAAAAATCTCCGAAAGAATTCTCAGCATCACCAGTTCCCTGGTGGTCCAGTGGTTAGGACTTGGCGCTTTCACTGCTGAGGGCCCAAGTTTGATCCCTGGTTAGGGAAGTGAGATCCTGCAAAAAAACAAAAAACAAAAAAACTTACATCACCCACAATCTGAATAACACAAACTGAAACCATAACACATTGCCAAGAAAAAGATCTGTCCATGCCGAGTGGTGGGGCACTTGGAGACTCGGAAGCACTCACCCTGCTTGTGGGTGACTGTTCCATCCTCTTTGGAAACCAGCTTCGCATTCCCCAGTTATACCAGGCGCCGGGCACACAGTCTACAACCCTGTCTTATGTGAAGGGCTGGAGATCTGAGCACCCCTTCCCAGCTGGCAAGTCAGGCTGCCACAGTTTCACTGCCCCTCACCCGGGCACAGTGCTTCCAGTACCACGGCACCCTGACGAGGGGTCCTGTCAGCCACTTGCTAACTCACCAAGGCCAGAGGGATGCAGGCAACTTGTAAGGAACGTAAATAAATTAGAAACTAGAAATGCGGGAAGAGAAAGAAAATCAGGGTGTGGGTCTTTAATTGTGTGTGCGCGCGTGCATATATACCCAGAAAGCTGCTTCATGCATAGTCCTGTGGTCACAGGAGCTCATCACATGGGCCCAGTCATTCGTGTTGACTGGTCATGACCGGTCAGTTAGGAACGCCCCTGGCCTCCAAGCCGGACACCTGGATCTGAGTGGTAGTCTGAGACGAGTCTAGTAATTTAAAGAAAGAAATGGCTGTATGTGAATTTTTTCCCTGAATCAGGCCTGATATCCAGAGGGCCTGAGATCCAGGGACACAAAACCTCCCCAGAGCCACAGCATAAGCAAGTGGAGTAAGGCAGGGCGAAGGGGTCACCCACTTCCAGTCCTGGGGACCCAGCTCTCAGGGCTGGGAGGGGACTGCTGTTCACCTTCCCACTCCCACGGCTCCCCCAGCCACCCCGGGCTTTCTCTGTGCAGCCCACATCTGGTCAGGGAAGGGTCTTGGGTTTTTACCTCCGCTTCAGCAGGAGGAGGGGGCAGTGTGGGAACAAGATGAGGCCAGGAGAGGCTTCCTGACTGCCCACCCCTCCCCCCTCCCTGTGTCTGAACCATCCCCTTGGAGGAATGATGATTCCGGAAGGGGGTGTGAGGTAACACTGCCAGGAGCAGTGACCCCAGGAGAGAGGGTCAGAGGAGAGCCGTAGGCTAGCTGGGTTTCAAGGCTCGAAAGGAAGCAGCCAGCCACCCCATCCCCAACGTCCAGGGGAAAGAGAAAGCAGTAAGAGACAGGGGAGGTCCCAGCCTAGCCCCCTCCTTGGGGTAAACTAGTTCTCAGGCACTGTGAGGTTCTAAAATATTTTTGTGTGTGTTAAAATCCATTCTTCTAGTCAAACATGATATGTAAATATAACACCCAGAGCCTAGTATAACCGCCACTCTATAACTTTCCTTTAATGGAATTATTTTAGATCTCAGGCAGAGCTTTGTTGTTATATTTTTTTCTTAGAAAGATGTTCAAATGGCTATGGGCTTCCCTGGTGGCTCAACTGGTAAAGAATCCGCCTGCAATGTGGGAGACCTGGGCTCAATCCCTAAGTTGGGAAGATCCCCTGGAGAAGGGAACAGTTAGCCACTCCAGTATCCTGGCCAGGAGAACTCCATGGACTATATAGCCCATGGGATCGCAAAGAGTCGGACTCAACTGAGAGACTTTCACTTCAAATGGCTAAGCTAGTTCCTAAATTTTAAAAATTGGTTGCAGTGGGGGAGGTAAAATTGCTAACTTGTGCAAATAAACACAAGCAACTCATATCAAAGACTAATTTTTTAAATTAAGCCAGTGCAAGAAAGATGTCTACTATCATTACGTGAAAACTATACAAAAAGATTCATGTTTTGTTTCTATTTCAGTACTGGTGTTAAACTAGGCAGGTATTCAGACAACATATCTGACTCTGGCAAGAGACAAGTAAAAAAAAAACGTGCAATCGAAAGCACTTCTGCAGAAACAAAGATGCGGGGCCATTTTCACTCTAGTAACTAACTTGTCCTGGAAAATAACTGAAAAGCAAAGATATGGTGTACAGAAACCTTAGGAACTGGAGCTTAAGTTTTAGAAAGACAAATATCAAAAACTATGGACTTCTAAAGTCATTTTATTTTCACTTAATCGACAGATCGACAGAGGCAGAAATCGACTAGATGTCAATTACAAAACTGAAGGCAGATCTGAGCTGTCTCTGCCCGAGTACACAGTTGATCTCTCCCCTCCCAGAGTATACAGTATCCCTTTCAAACCATGGCTATGTATGTCATAACTATATTTAGAAGTACGCAGAGAGGAAAATACTACTGCAATTCAAGGCTGTAAATGAAAGGGAAACACATCAGAGCCTCATGGAATGGAAAGCTGAAACGTCAGTTCGTGTTCCTCAATCAATATCAAACGTCAGATGACACTGGAAGGTGTTAATTATGACAAAAAAAAAAAAAAATCCTGTAACAAATTCCACTGAAGAAAAGGGTAGGCTTTCTTCATACAGGAGGTAAAAAATTGATTTTTGGTTTCTCCTCCCAGCACTGTCAGAAGTAAACACAGTTGCAAAGTTCTCAACAAATATTTAAGAAGCTCTGTGGACAGTCTGAGGCACGGATTTGAGTCAATATATAGAAGTAACCACTTGTTTACAGCGGAATAACTTTCTTTAAAAACGCAGAGGAGCAAAGGGAGCTTCAGAAATCACGAAAAGCGACGAATACAGGCAAGAGGAACCGCCGCGCGTCAGCCGATGAATCTTTCGGACGGCCACGTCTCCTGCGCGTTGGTGGGGACCGCCGGAACCACTTCCTCGGGCGGGGCCAGGGCCTCCATCTCGCGCACCACCTGCGTGAACACCTGGTCCACCATCAGTTTGCTCTTGGCCGTGACCTCCAGGAACGGGCACCGCCACTCGCGGGCCAGCGCGCGGCCCTGCGCCGTCAGCACCTGGCGCTGGGCGTCCAGGTCGGCCTTGGTGCCCACGAGCACCAGCGGCACGGCCTTGGGCCCCCGCAGCCGGCCCATGCGCTCGCGCAGCGGCCGCACCGCCTCGAACGAGGCCTCGCTGCACACGCTGTAGAGCACCACGAAGCCGTCGCTGTTCTTGATGTACAGGTCCTTGAGAGTGACCAGGTGCTCGGCGCCCACCGTGTCCACGATCTCCAGAAGGGCGGGCGCCGCGTTCACCTCGATCACCTTGCTGAAGAGCTCCTCCACCGACGGCTCGCACTGCTCGGGGAAGCTGCCGCAGGCGAACTGCGTGGCGAGCGCCGTCTTACCCACCGCCACGCTGCCCAGCAGCACCACCCGGTAGCCCTTGGCCGGTCGCAGTCCCAGGCCCGCCATGGCCGAAGAGCGCGGCTGGCGGGACGCGCGGCGGCAGGAATGGCGCGCGGAGGCGGGGGCCTGGCGGGGGCCGCGCGGGGCGGGGGGCGGGGAGGGAGGGGCGAGGGGAGGGGCGGGACCCGGGGGCCGGGGCGCGGGCTCCGGGCCGGGGCGCAGGCTCCAGCCCGGGCACGGGTAAGCTAACCCCTCTGCGCCCAAGCCCGCCCTGCCCGGCCCGGCTCTGCCCCCTGCGGCTCAGAGGCCACCCTCCCCAGACCCTGGGCCCCGCGCGCGCCTCCGCCGGCCCCAGTTCCCTCGCCCCGCGCAGCGTCTGCCCCGCCCCCGGCCCGAGCGGCCCGGCGCCGGCCTCGCCCACCGGCCGCGCCGCCCTGGCCTCTGCCTCGGCTCGGTCCGAGCTGCCCGGCCCCGCTCCGCCTTCCCCAGGACCCCGCGGGCGGGCCGGCGGGGACCCCGCCCTCAGCCCCGGCTCCCTGCCCTCCCTCCGAGGAGAACCCCTTCCGTCCCGGAGCAGATGGTAACCGGATACCTTCCACGTCAACCGGGAAATAGCCGCATTTCTTCACATTTCAGATCCAGTCTCGTGGCCCGAAGCCAGACTGGCCTCACTCAAGGTCAGGCCTGGGGAGCCGTGCCGCCGCGGCCCCTCTCCAGGCCTGGGGACCCCAGGGAAGAGGTAGCGTGTGAAGGAGCTTCAGGCCGAGGGTCCCTCGTCACTCCCTCCTGGCACCTATTCCATGGCCTGGGCCCCTCATGCCCCTCCCTGCCTTCCCTCGGGCCCTGCCAGCCCCCTCATGTCACTGAGCGGAGTCCAGAGTCCAACTTTTATAAAGTCCAGAACTCTATAAAACGTTGATCACATTTCACTCCCCTACTTAAACCCTCCTGGCTTTCTGTTGCGCCCTCCTAACCTTAGAGTAGAGATCACGTAACTCCATCCCAACCCAGACAATGGAAGCGTGTACCCATTCATCCAGCAGCAGGCAGCCAGGGAAAGCCCTGGGCATCCGCGCTTTGGGGTCATCTAAAGGGGCTCCCCAAGTCTGACTCCCCTGCCCCAGTCATTTTCGAGCTTCTACATCGGCCACACAACCGTCTTGCTGTTCCTTGATGTCAGAGGAGAAAGGCTGTGCGGGGATAGAGGGGAAGGGCACGCAGTCCTGGGATTGCACACCTGAGTAAGCCCCGCCCACTGTCCGCTGCAGGCACTCACAGATGCCCGAGGGCTTCAGGAGACCTGCAGGCCTGGGCTGGAAGTGGAGATGAGATAGCCCTCCCCTAGGCTTGGGGTACCGATGAATCTCCCTCGTTCCAGTGCAGCCTGAGGGGCAGCACCCCAAGACCGACGGAGCTGAGGTTTTCTGCCTCCCTGGCAGCACAGACTCAAAGTTTAAGTGACAGTAAGACATCCTGCACTTAACTGTCTGTGGTCAGTGACAGAATGTGCTTTTCTATAAATAGCACAGAACATCTTCAGTGTATAATATGAAACATATACTTATTACAACAGACAACTTGGTTTCTAAACAGATATTGCAAGACTTATTCTCTGACTGCAGGATAACAAAACTAAAAAAATGTTTAAAAGATAAGCTGTAAATATTCTCTGGAGAAATGCAAGTTCCACACAGGTTTCAACAACTCCCCTTGGATAACTTTTGAGGGAACTTAGGCAACTCAGGGTCAAAACAAGTCACAAAACACAGGAGGAAAACTTCACTCTGAGTGCCAGCCGATGGAAACACCAGACAATAAAATCACATCCAGAAACCTGCGGATATTAGTATTATTAGACATACAAAATAATTATGTTATATGTGTTTAAAGATTTAAAAGAAAAGCTTAAAAATATGAGCAAGGAATAAGAGACTATAAACTATGGTCAAATAATTTGAAAGAAATTCTACCCTTACCCCGCCCCCCCCCCAAAAAAAAAGTACCTTTGGCCACCTGATGCAAAGACCTGACTCATTAGAAAAGGCCCTGATGCTGGGAAAGATTGAAGGCAAAAGGAGAAAAGGGCGGCAGAGGATGAGATGGCTAGATAGCATCGCCAGTTCAATGGACTTGAATCTGAGCAAACTCCAGGAGATGGTGAAGGACAGAGAAGCCTGCTGTGCTGCAGTCCATGGGGTCCCGAAGAGTTGGATGTAAGTTAACGACCAAACAACAACAAACCTTCTAGAAATGGAAAATATAATAATTTATTATTTTACTTAACACAAAACACCCATTGATAGGTTACATAGAAGTTTAAACATGGTTGAAGAGAGAAATAGAACCAACATTATTCAGCGATGTGAATAGCCCTGGACCGGTTTCCACGGTACAGTGCCCTGCGCCTGCAGCAGGCAAGGGTTTCTTCAGGCTGCCGTGAGACTAACGGACATTCGCAGAGTGCCTTAAGTTGACAGTTGGCTGGTTTGAGCCTGTCATTATTATCTGAGGCTTTTAAAACCCTTAACAAAGTCAGCCAGCCCCGTAGTCTATCTTATTACCGTTGCCTCAATGCAGTTAAAGTTCCGCTGCTAGCATGGAGGCCCATGCTTCCCCTGCCGCCCGAATCACATCCTAATCCAGCCCTAGCAAGTCATCAGAACTGTGCCACAGGCCAGAGCTCATCACCGGCTCACTCAGCACCAGCAGTAAGGGCCCTACCATGGGTCTGAAGCGTGTGTGATGCATCTTAGAATTCTACCCCTAAGTTTTGCTTTCTACAGCCTCTTCTGGTACTAACTCTCTTAATTCAGATTCCCTCCCAAAGCAGAATCTATGACATGGGACTTGGTCTAGTGGGCGAATAGTTTATTTTTGGAAGTGATCACTGGGATCCAGAATGGAGGCGCTGGAAGAGAGAAACAGGGAAGGTGCGGGGAATCCCACACCACGTGTATTCTTGAGTTATCGCTGTGCAGTACTTGAGAAAACGTGTAGGATGTCAGAATTGTCCACTGATGCACAGAAGCCCAGGAGGCATGTATCCACTGGCACCCATTCCTCACGGCTCCAGGGTTGCCCTGCGAACTCCCTCTTCCAAGGTGCACATGTGCCCAGGAGGTTGAGTGAACTCCAGAAGCATCCAAGCAGCAGCAGTGGAGACCCAGGGGTGTGCAGTGCAGCTGAGGCAAGTGGCAGCCAGGCTCCACCCGCACAGCCAGATGGCTGCTGCAGCCATGACTAGGGCAAGAAAGTGGACCCAGGGGACATGAGACTCAAGCATAAGAGACGACCGACTCAGCTCTATTTACTTCTAAATTGAAGTACAGTTGCTTTACGATGTTGTGCCAATGTCTGCTGTATAGCAAAGGACTCAGTTATACACATATATGTTCTTTTAAAAATTATTTCCCATTATGATTCAGCCCAGGAGATTGGATATAGTTTCCTGTGGTATATAATAGGACCTTGCTGTTTTATGGTTGTTGTTTATCCATCCTAAATGTAATAATTTGCATCTACCAACCCCAAACTCCCGGTTTATCCCTCTCCCTCCTCCCCTCCCCCTTCACAGCTGTAAGTCTGATCTCTGTATATGTGTGGTTCAGTTCTAATTGCTGAAAATACCTCATTGTGGGGGTGTGTGTATAGGAACATATTATCTGCAAAGGAGGAGAATATTACTTATTTCCTCTTCTTTTATTGCTTTAGCAAATATAACAATATTGAACCAAAATAACAATATTGAACCAAAGAGGTAATTGCTGGCATCCCTCCACATTTCTGAACAACAGAAGTGTCTTTACATTGTGTGAGTAATATGCTGTATGCTTGTGTACTCCGATACTTTTTATCATAAGAGAAGGTTATTGTCTACTTATACCTTAGCATTTTTACTGGGAACAACAGCAGTTTTTTGTTTGTTTTGGTTTTGGTTTTTTGGACTCTGAAAGATTCATAAGGTTTTTCTTCTTTAATTTTGAGAATTCAATAATTGTAAGTTGATGGATTTCCTGTTGATGAATCATTCTGTTTCTCACCTCCTCTCTTACCACCCTTCTCACTGCCTTCTAGACACAACGCCCTGTTCCTCTGGCAGGACAATCTCTTTTCCCATCACAGAATTCTCATATTCGCTCTTCTCTCCCCCTAGAATTCTCCTCAGATGTCTGCATGGCTCACTCCCTCATTTTTAAAAACATTTATTTGGATGCACCAGGTCTTAGCTGCGGCGTGCAGGCTCTTCTTTGTGGCATGCGGGATCTAGCTCCTTGTTGTTGGTCAGTCACTCAGCCATGTCCAGCGCTTTGCAACCCCATAGACTGCAGCATGCCAGGCTTCACTGTCCTTCACCGTCTCCCAGAGTTTGATCAAACCCATGTCCACTGAGTTCAGTGATGCCGTCCACCATCTCATCCTCTGCAACCCTCTTCTCCTCCTGCCCTCAATCTTTCCCGGCATCAGGGTCTTTTCCAATGAGTTGGCTCTTCACATTAAGTGGCCAAAATAGTGGAGCTTCGGATTCAGCATCAGTTCTTCCGTGAATATTCAGGACTTATTTCCTTTAGGATTGACTGGTTTGATCTCCTTGCAGTCCAGGGGACTCTCAAGAGTCTTCTCTAGCTCCACAGCTCAAAAGCATCAATTCTTCGTCCCTGACCAGGGATTGAACCTGAGCCCCCTGCATTGGCCGCATGTAGTCTGAACCACTAGACCACCAGGGAGGTCCTTTACTCCATCCATTTTATTTAAGTCTCTTGCTCAAATATCACTTACTGAAAGGGGTCTTCCCTTATCCCTTTAGTAAGTTACAGGTGGAATTGTATCCCCCCAAATCCATGCATTGAAGTTTTAGCCTTCAATACTTCCGAATGTGACTTTATTTGGAAATAGGGTTTTTTCAGATATACTCAGTTAAGATGAGGTGCTACTGGAGCAGGGTGAGCCCCACTCTAGGATGACTGGTGCCTCATGAAAGGGGACATGTGGGCACAGACACAGACAGGAAGAGCAGCACGTGGAGAGGAGGGCAGACTGGGGTGGCGTTTCTGCAGCCGAGGACGCCAAAGGTTGCTAGAAAATCACTAAAGATTGAGGGAAAGGCATGGCACGAGCTCTTCCTCACAGCCCACGGAAGGAATGAAGCCGCCAACACCTGATCTGAGGGTTCTGGCCTCCGGACTGTGAGACGGTAAGTTTCTGTGTGAGTCACCCAGTTAACAGCAGCCCAAGGAACTAACACCTCAACCTGTAAGAGGGCTAGGGCTTCAGCCCAGGAATCTGGGGATACAACTCCACCTGCCATGAACCCACAGCTCACTGCCCTGCTGAGCTCCTTTGGGCTGCTGTGACAGAACCCCGGAGACTGGTTTCTGGAGACTGGGAAATCTAAGGCCGAGGCACCAGCAGACTCGGCATCTGGTGAGAGACGCTTCCTGGCTCATTCGTAACTGTCTTCTTGCGGAGTCCTCCTGTGGTGGAAGGGCAAGGGAGCTTGGGCAGGGGTGGGAGGGGTCCATTTTATAGAAACACTAATTCCGTCCAGGAGGCTCCTCTCTCAGGACCTAATCACCCCCAAAGGCCCCACCTCCAAACACCATCACCGTGGGGGTTAGGTGTCAACGTGTGAACTTGGGGGGAAGGTGGTATGCAAATTATATGAAATGAAATTGATTATTTGTTTATTGTTTCCCTCATTACAATATCTCCCATGAGGGCAGAAACACTATACTGCTGAACCTACTGTGCGTCGGGCAGTGCCTCCCACACAGTAGGTGCTCCACAACTACAGTCCTGCTCTGATGCTTGCTTTGAAAACGTGAATCTGTTCCAACACCATTTAACAATTAGGAAACAGTTCGAGCATAATGTGAATTTTGCGTTTTGTGTGATTTTGTTTACAAGAAACCCTACGTGAACACCGAAAACTCCACCGGCTGAACTGAGGTGTGTAGGAGAACACACTCAACACTTCAGATGTCTCCCAGTTTCCTTCTAACCCTCGTCCACACTGGAGTTATGACTTTCCAACCACCTCACCAATACCTCAGAAGCTGCAATTCTTCTGACGCCTACTTCCAGCTTCAAGCTTCAGATAAAGAATCAAGCTTCAGATGAAGAATCATATCTTTTGCAGTGAAAAAAAAAAGTGAAAGTGTTAGTTGCTCACTCGTGTCCCATTCTTTTCAACTCCATGGACTGTAGCCCACCCGGCTCCTCTGTCCATGGGACTCTCCAGGCCAGAATACTGGAGTGGTTGCCATTTCCTTCTTCAGGAGATTGAACCCAGGTCTCCTGCATGCAAGAGGATTCTTTATCATCTGAGCCACTAGGGAAGCCCCCTAGTATTTATGTCTTTTTTAAAAACAATTTAACTTGTGCAACTGTGTTAACCTTTTTTTTACTAGGTTCCCATCTTTATTCATTTTTGGCTGTGCTGGGTCTCCACTGCTGAATGCAGGCTTTCTCTGGTTGCAGCGCGTGGGCTTCTCGTTGCAGTGGCGTCTCTTGTTGCGGAGTATGGGCTCAGTAGGGGTTGGGTGTGGGCTTAGTTGCCTCACAGCAGGTGGAATCTCCCCCGACCAGGGATTGAGCCTGTGTCCCCTACACTGGCAGACAATTTCTTAACCACTGGGCCGCCAGGGAAGTCCCATGCTCCCATCTTTTTAAAACTGTATCATTGATGAAGTATTTTGAGTATCCTGCCCTAACCTCATTTCCCCCATAAGTCCTGTATTTTTTATTATGCAATTTTGTATGACACCCTGAATTTTAAGAATGCTTCTGATACATCTTAGCTAAACTGACCATATTTGTTGAATAGCTGGATAAATGCTTGCCTTTCTGAATGAAACCCCAATTTATCCTGGTATTTCTTTTCAGTATACTAATGAAATAAATTTGCTAATTGCTTGTTGAGGCTGTTTGCATGCAAAAGACTGTGTAGAACCATACAGGATAAAAGAAAGAAAAGAAAGTCGCTCAGTCGTGTCCGACTCTTTGCGACCCCATGGACAGGGTAGCCTACCGGGCTCCTCTGTCCATGGGGTTTTCCAGGCAAAAATACTGGAGTGGGTTGCCATTCCCTTCTCCAGGAGATCTTCCTGACCCAGGGATTGAACCCGGGTCTCCCACATTGTAGGCAGATGCTTTACCATCTGAGCCACCAGGGAAGTCTAAGGATAAGGCAGTGGTTAATGCAGAGGTGTGAAAGAACCCAGAAAGTGACACCTCATTACTCTTGCCCAAGACCCAAACGCTCAATAGACAGGACAACAGAGACTCAAGAACATGTATATAAAACTGTACCTTATTACAGATGATGTCTGGGTCGGAACAGATGGCTGGCTTTAGCAGACTGAATTAAATCACCTTCCTAACCCTAAACTGGGGCTTCCCAGGTAGCTCAGTGGTAAAGACTCCACCTGCAATGCAGGAGGCGTGGGTTCCATCCTTGGGTTGGGAAGACTCCCGGAAGAAGAAAGGGCAACCCACTCCAGTATTCTTGCTTAGGAAATCCCATGGACAGAGGAGCCTGGCAGGACATGGGGTTGCCCAGAGTTGGACACGACTTAGCGACTAAACAACAACCCTAAATTTGAGTGCCACGTTTGGACTCACCCGCCCAAGATTGGGCAGTCCCGCAAACCTACCGGTCACCCCAGTGGAAGCGGCCCCTTGAAATTCATGGCGGGAGATGGCCGTATTCCATGTGCCGGCTCCCCAAACTCCTGGCCTGATTTTATTATCTAGGCGTTATTGCTCCTGGGGGCCTTTTAACGTCTCTGAGCCTTTGGTCCTAGGCCTGAGAGAATCCCTCTGACCCCCAAGTCTGGACCCAACCGGAGGAGCCGTGGTCTCAGCACCTCTAGGCACAGAGAAGGACAGCGTCCCCGGAGCGAAGCAGCCGCAGCCGTCGACGGCCTCTGCGGAGAACAACTGCACGCCCCTCCCGGGAGCAGGAAACAAAGGCGCCCTCTGGCGCCCGCTGGAACCAGGGCAGCCGTGCTGGGCCGCCTCTGCTGGTGGGTCTGTTGGTGGGTCTGCTGGTGGGTCGGCTAGCGAAGACAAACGCGGACGCAGCCGCTGCAAAGCAGAAGTGGTTACTCCCTTTTGGGCAATTAAGTAGTTTAGGTGACTGGAAAAAAATCTGCTGAGACTAGGGATTCTGAATGAGCTATTACAAAATCCTTCCTTGCACAGCTGCAGTGGTGGGGAAGAGAAAATGACCCAAACAAAGAAGCTCTGAAGCTGCGGGTGGGGGAAGCCATATTTTCAATCTTGGTAACCAAGAGCTTCGGGTGTCATGGAGAAGAGAGACAAGACTGTGAGCTTTTTGAAAGCTGCCACTTAGAACCGAGACTCCCACACAAAGTCTTCGTCCTAGAAGGTCCAGATCCTCAGTGAATGAATGAATTCAAATATTTTCAAACTATCAGCAAAAGGAGATGAGAAAGAAAATTTCTTATCCTGGGCCCTTCCTAGGACAAAAAATAAAAGATCTTCCCTAAAATTTGTAGGGAGAAGGCGATGGCACCCCACTCCAGTACTCTTGCCTGGAAACTCCCATGGACGGAGGAGCCTGGTGGGCTGCAGTCCATGGGGTTGCGAAGAGTCGGACATGACTGAGCAACTTCACTTTCACTTTTCCCTTTTCCCTTTCATGCATTGGAGAAGGAAACGGCAACCCACTCCAGTGTTCTTGCCTGGAGAATCCCAGGGACGGGGGTGCCTCATGGGCTGCCTTCGATGGGGTCGCACAGAGTCGGATACAACTGAGGCGACTTAGCAGCAGCAGTAGCAGCAAAATTTGTAATGAGAGCTCAGGCCTGGGGACGGGGGTATGGGTGGGATTTAAACAGAGCATCCCTTTGAGGTCCTGGAAACAGCCAGCTGAGAAATGAACACAAAGGAGCCCAGGCTGGCAGTTCTTTCAAAAGCTCAGAAGCAATATAAGCCTGCCTGTCTGGAGAGACACACCTTCAGTGAAGATCTCTCCTGATCTTCTCAGATAAAGCTCATGGTCCCAAGTTCCAGAACAGACGAGGAAACAAGTCACCACAGGCAAGAGCCAGTAAAAACGGTCTAATGTTCAGGCAGTAGGATTACCAGGTCAAAGGCATATGATAAATATGTTTTAAAAACAAAAACAGATCAGAGATACGAGAAAAATTGATACTGAGGCAGGAGGTTGATCCCTCCCACCACCAGAATAAAGCGATAGGAGAGTCACTCCCTGTGGACAAAAACTCCAAGCAGGACAGTTAAGAAAGGAGGCTGGGCCCTGCACAGACCATGCATTTCTCTTTCTTGGTCAGGAGACCTCCCCAACTAGACATGTGCAGAAAGGCTCTGTGGAGTTCAAAGGGGTGTGATGCTAAGTGTTGCTGACTACCCACAGGCGTCTTCCGTGAACTCCATCTTGGCTGAGAGCTGTACGTGCTCGTGTGGGAGGATCCTACGGCATACCAAATGTGGACTCTGAACCAGGCAAATTCAGAGATTGGCCAGGGCTTCCCCGGGGGCTCAGTTTTAAAGAATCCGCCTGCCAATGCAGGAGACTTGGGTTAGATCCCTGATCCGGGAAGATCTCACATGCTGCGGAGCAACTAAGCCTGAGCGTGTGTGTAAGTCGCTTCTGTCATGCCCAGCTCTGCAACCCTTCAGTCATGTTCGACTCTGCAGCCCACCAGTCTCCTCCATCCATGGGATTCTCCAGGCAAGGATACTGGAGTGGCTTGCACTGCCCTTCTCCAGGGGCTCTTCCCAACTAAGGATCGAACCCACGTCTCTTACCTCTCCTGCATTGGTAGGCAAGTTCTTTACCATTAGAGCCACCTGGGAAGCCCTAACTAAGCCTGTGGGCCACAACTACTGAGCCTGTGCTCTAGAGCCCGGGCTCCGATACAGAAGAAGCCACAGCAACGAGAAGCCACCGCTCGCTGCAGCTAGAGAAAGCCCGTACACAGCAACAAAGACCCAGTGCAGCCAAAATAATAAATAATTTAAAAAATGATTGGCCCAAGGAAAACGGGAAGAAATGCCCCATAAAAGTGATTCAATCTGCCACAGGGGCTTGACTCAAGGGCTCTCTTGAGTCTATCCACATATACTCTACTCTTTTTCCTCCTAATAAATGCTGGTTTCACTAATTCCCATCTTTGTGCAAGTTTTTTTTCTGCCAAGTCAAAGAGTCAGGCCCTTGTCACTGACCACTGGTCTAGTGGCTAGGATTCGGTGCCCTTACCGCCTAGACCTGACCTCAGTCTCCGGCCAGGAGCCGAAGCCCCGCTTCAAGCCACTGCAGGCTGAGACCGTTCCAGATCAACACTAAGTAAAAACACTGGCTTTCGCAGAATACAGTTACCCAGGTAAGCGGCATCAAGAACTGACCTCACTGTCTCAGCCTGCGTTCATGGGACTCCAGCTCCCACTCAGAAGGCTGCAGGCCACTCCTGTCCTTCCGTTCCTGCCCTGTGGACTCGGCGCCAGCATCAGTCCCGGAGACCCCCACAAGAGCCCCCACTACGGCTATCTTGCCTGAGTTCTCCTCTTCAGACAAGACCTGGACACGCAGCTGCCTGGCCCTGACAGGGGCCCTGGCTGGAATAAGGAGCAGGTCTCTTCCTGGTGCTCTGTCCTTCCCTCCAAGGTCGCTGCCCGGCAGTCTGGCCCCTCTCGACAGTCAGGTTAGGAAATCATCATCGCAGCCACTGAACACTATATATGTATTCAGAACATGTCAACTAGAGCCAAGACATCCAGTTTCTAACCAAGTTTGCTCTTAAATAAACGTGCCTGAGAGAAAACAGACAGAAGTGCTACTTGGGTTTGCAGTGATTTGCTTAAAGGAAGCTTTGTCTATTCTAAAGCAAACTGTGAATTGCCTTTCCTTTGTCTCCCTGGAAACTGTGACCAAGGAGCACTGGACCTGGGCCAACTGCCAGGGGAGCCCTTCTCTGAAAGGAGGGCGTGCCTGGCGAGAGGACAGGAGGGCAGGGGACCCCGGTGTCCCCAGCGCTTTCTCGGGGAGGTAGGTTTCAGGAAAGAGCTCATATGGGAGCCCAGAAACTGGCAGTGGGTTCCTTTAGAGCTGCAGGTCCCTGCCAGTCCTTGAAAAGTTCTGGTGCTCCTCAGAATGCTGGAGAAGACGTGTGCTAGCGTGGGGCGTGGGAGGACAGACATTCCTGAGTCGAAATCCAGGTTCCCAGTGGAAGAGACGGAAATGATTCCAAAGGCTTCCTCGATTCAACCTAATCGGGGCCTCTGGCGGTGCAGTTTCAGAGCCAGAGGCCAGGACACCCACGGCCGCCTTTTGCTCTTTCGGGCTGTTCTGGGACATCCAGGCTGGAGGGGGACTCGCCAGGGGTCGCCAGCCCGCCTCCAGCTCCTCCAGCAACCCCTCGTGGAGTCCGCCGGGGGTGAGGGAGAGGGGTCTCCCTGAGGCCCTCTCCCGCCACTCCCTACAGCGTCTCCTTTCTCTCCGCTCCGGGATCACCCTTCTCGGCAGCCTTCTCCCACCCCACTACCCGCCTGGCGGTCCACGGCCCGCGGTCTGAGGCTCGGGAGGACGGACTTGGCATTTCGAGGCCGGGGGACGGGCCGGGGAGCGCGCGGCCGCGGGCGGAGCTGGGCCCGCGTTGGGGGCGGGGCGGGCTCCTGGGGCCCCTGAGACCCCCGGGCTCCCCAACCCCGGCCCCCTCTCTTCCTGCCCGAGCAGAACCGCGCTTCCTCCTCGCCCCCGGAAGGGAGGTGCCCCGCCACGTCCCCGCGAGCCCCTCCCCGCGTGGCCCGCGCGCCCCCCCGCGGCTCTGATGGGCCGCTTGGGGGCGCCGGTGCGGAGCGCGCGCGCGCGCGTAGTCCCGCAGGACGCGTGGGCGCCACTCGCTGGGGCTCGTCCTCCGGGGAGTCCAGCTCTGGACGAGGGGCCGCCGGAGGCGGCGGGCCGGCCTGTCCCTGCGCCCGCCCACCGCCTCGGCTGCCCCTTCGAGGCCCCCGATGCTCCAGCAGGGTTCCTAGGAGCCCCGGTGCCCACTCTCCCCAGCGGGCGGGGGGCACGAGGTGATCAGGGAGGAGGACCGGGATGCGGAGAGGGGGAAGGGGACAAGCCGCTTCTTTCCTCAGCAGGAGGTACGGGTCTGGGCTCCCGGTGTCTGCCCACGGCCTCCCACAGCCACACACGCTTCTCCTAGAGCAGGGCTCAGAAGGCAAAAGGAAGCGGCAGGGGTTCCCTTCGCACCTTGTGAGGAGGACCGGCCGCCACACAGGCCGGATGGCCCGGCCCTCCCCAGCCTCTGAGCCGGACTCCCCAGGCTAGACCAGCTGTCTGGACGGGTGTGTGTGTGTGTGTGCGCGCGCGCGCATGTGTGCTCAATCTGACGTGTGTCTGTGTGTCCAGCTGTTTGTGTGTGCGTGTGTCCAGCTGTCTGGACGGGATGTGTGTGTGTGTGCTCAGTCCGAGGTGTGTGTGTGTGTCCAGTTGTGTTTGTGTGTGTGTCTACGCGTGCTCAGTCCGATTCTTTGCGACCCCACGGACTGCAGCTCGCCAGGCTCTTCTGTCCAAGAATTCTGGAGTGGGTTGCCATTTCGTCCTCCAGGGGGTCTTCCCCACCTGGGGATCGAATCCACCTCTCTTGCATCTCCTGCGTTGCCCGGCGGGGTTTTTTTTTTTTTTTACCACTCGCTTCAACGGGGAAGCGGTCCCAGAGAACTCCTGGGACGCTCAGGGATGGGCCAGGGCGCCCTCTGCTGGCCAGTGAGGCCAAGGTTGGAAAAAAGCTGGGTGATAGAGGAGACTGGGTTCCTGTGTATTGGGCCCCCACAGTGATGCCCTCCCCACCCTGCTGAGGGTCTTTCTGGGGGAAGGACACAGACTGACCCTGAGCATAGTCCCAGGGAGGGACCAGGCCGTTGTCTATAGGCAAAGCCTGCTGGGAAGGGGGCACTAGGGTTACAGGCTGATGGGGGAAGGGGGTGGTGGTGATCTGGCACATTCCACCAGTCTCAGGGCTCCCAGAGATCTTCCGTGTCAGTGCAGCTGGGGCCCCAGGCCCAGGACGGTTCCATGGGGACAGGGGGATGATGTGAAGGCCAGGCTTGTCCTTCCAGCCCGAGATGGAGGAGGGCCAGGGCTGGCACAGAGCTGCCGGGGCCATACTCTCACAACCCTTCCCAGGGAGATGGAGGAGGGCCAGGGCCGGCACAGAGCTGCCGGGGCCATACTCTCACAACCCTTCCTAGGGAACCTCTGTGAGCATCTTGACATACTTCCCTCCCCCAAACTATTATACGTTCCAAGAAATAAAACCATATAGACAACATTCTGTGATAACGCATAGTAAAACCAAAAGATAAAAACAAATCAGAAAACAAAAAGAACCTCCCCCCTGGAAATTTAAATTTAAAAACTCTTTGAGGACTTCCCTGGTGGTCCATGGTTAAGAGTCCATTTGTTAATGCAGGAGACACAGGTTTGATCCTTGGTCTGGGATGATCCCTCATGCCGCGGGGCAACTAAGCCCGTATGCCCCTACTGAAGCCTGAGCTCTCTGGAGCCTGTGCTCCTAAACCAGAGAAGCCACCGCAACGAAACGCCCGCGTGCCTTAACACGACAGTAGACCCTGATCATCAAAATAGAGAAAGTCCATGTCCAGCAATGAAGACCCGGCCCAACCGAAAACAAAAACAAAAAGTAAAGTAAAAACACTTGGACATCTCTAGGGTCAAAAAGGAATCATAGTCCTGAACCGTAAATTTCTTTTAAAATATACGAAAATACTATATAGCTGAGCCTATGGGACCAGCTAAAACAGTGTTTAAATTCTTAAACCAATTCTAGGTCTCAGCCCAAAACATGGCTGTATGAGAGTTACTCTTTTATTTCCTAGAAGGAGAAGGAAAAGGAGATAAAAAAAAAAATGACTTGACTGCAGGCAGCTTCTGCTCATGCTTTTTTAAAATTAACTGGAAGGGGATTTCCCTGGTGATCCAGGGGTTAAGACTCTGTGCTTTCCCTTCAGGGGGCAAGGGTTCGACCCCTGATCAGGGAACTAAGATTCCACATGCTGCAATGTGTAGCCAAAATAAGAAATAGGTTAAAAAATTTTTTTTTGAATTAACTGAATCGTTATTCCCAATAGCCAAGAGCTCAGTTCAGTTCGGTCACTCAGTCACGTCTCTTTGCGACCCCATGGAGTACAGCGCGCCAGGCTTCCCTGTCCATCACCAACACATATGACACTATGACCAGCCTAAACAGCATATTAAAAATCAGAGACATCACTGCCAGCAAAGGTCCTTCTAGTCAAAGCCATGGTTTTTCCAGTAGTCATGTATGGATGTGAGAGTTGGACCATAAAGAAAGCTGAGCACCGAAGAATTGATGCTTTTGAACTGTGGTGTTGGAGAAGACTCTTGAGAGTCCCTTGGGTTACAAGGAGATCAAACCAATTGATCCTAAAGGAAATATTCATTGGAATATTCATTGGAAAGACTGATGCTGAAGCTGAAACTCCAATACTTTGGCCACCTGATACAAAGAGTGGACTCATTAGAAAAGACCCTGATGCTGGAAAAGATTGAGGGCAGGAAGAGAAGGGGACTACAGAGGATGAGATGGTTGGATGGCATCACCGACTCGATGGACATGAGTTTGAGCAAGCTCTGTGAGATGATGAAGGACAGGGAAGCCTGGCATGCTGCAGTCCCTGGGGTTGCAGAGTCGGACGCAACTGATTGACTGAACAATGACAGCATGGTGTCCACTGAGAAAAAGTCTGAGTTCTGATGTAGTCAAATTTGTTGCTTTTTATCATACTGATTATGCTTTTGTCCAGATGTTAGAAAGATTCTTCTGCATTTCCTTCTAACTTCATATTTTTACCTTTCTTCTCTCTCAAGTCCCTCTGTGTATGTGGGGTTAAGTAAGGACCATTTATATTTTCTGCTGATGGTGGGGACCCCGGTTATGCGGCAAAGGCCTCCCCCTACTGCTCCCCCGCTCCTCTCTGACTGTGACTTTGCCTTTGTCTTCCCATCAGATATCCTCGAGTTTTACACCGATTTGGCCATTTGGTGATGTAGTCCATCCCTTTTTAAAAATTATGTATTTATTTTATGTTATCGGTCACTCTGTGCCGCTTGTGGGATCTTAGCTCCCTGTCCTGGGACTGGACTCGTGCCTGGCAGTGGAAGCGCTGAGTCTGTGCCCCTGGCCCGCCAGGGGAGTCCCTGCCTCCTCACTTTTCCACTCAGTAAACCTCGGTGTGTTTCCTGAGCTCCCGAGGATCTCCATGGCGTTTGATGGGGTGACTTTGGGTTTGTAGCTTACATGGGTGATATTGTCATGATTCTGTCAAACCATCCGAGGCGGGTGACACCCCTGTCACCCAGATCCCCTCAGTGGGGTGAGCCGCCAGGACGGCAAGTTGGTGTGTGTGTGCGGGGTGCTCTCTCTGGGTGAGGACCTGCGTCCTCCGGTGCTCTGGGGTACAGCTGACTAGCTGGGGGTCCTGGGGTTGGTTGATGGCGGGACCAGTGGAGCCAGGCTCCGGGTCTTCCCTCCACGCATCTCTCACCTTTGCCCTCATGGTGAAAGGATGTTGACCAACCCCTCCGTGGTCCTGCAACTGCATCCAGGGCAGGAAGCACACGTGCCTTCTGGGGACCCTGTCAAGTAGCGCCCAGAGGTCCCCACCTCCCCTTCGGGGACATCCTTCTGTCTCTTTCTCTGGCCTGAGTCTGTCACCTCCTGGCCGCCCATCTGGGCCCAGGGAGGCCCCAAGGAAGGGGGAGGCTGCCCAGGCTGGCCGTCCTGTCCCGCCCTCGTCTTCTCCCCACAAGCCCGGCTCACTGTGAGGTGCGTGCGGCAGTGGGCTGCGGCCGGCTCTGCACCATTTCCCCGGCTGGAGGGAGGGAGGAACTTGGGGGGGCTAGTCCCAGGCCTAGCGTTGGAGCTGAGTGTTCTTGTCACAATCCACCCAGGGGATGGGCGTGGGGACAGGCGGAAATTCCTCCGGAGAGGTCTCTGTCGGGGGGAACCCTGGTTCAGACCACAGTGGTCCGTGCAGGGGCTCCCTGAAGACCCAGGGCCCTCCAGGAGCTTGAAGAGTTTGCCAAATGTTTAAGGACAGTGAAGGACCCCCAGAGCTCCTTCATTGTCACCTCGGGTTCTCACACTGCCCCCTCCTGTGACCAAGCTCTCGTCCCCGCTATTGTCTGAGGCTGACAGGGTACCCCTCACGCCCACCCCCGGGACCTGAGCACTGCAGCTCTCTCCAAGCCTGGAGCCTGAGGAAGGCCTGGGAGTAGGGGCTGCCTCTAGGACCCTTGGTCACCAGGGGATGGGTTGCCCACAAAGGCTGGGCTTTGGCGCCCTCTGGTGGGCACTGGTACCATCTGCGGGGACTGGTACCATCCGAGGACCACTCTCAAGGACTGAGGGGTGGGCAGTCCTGGGTTTGTCCCCACACCCACAATGAGGAGCAGGCTGGCCCTGAACAAGTTGCACTCCACTCTGAGCCTCGATCTTCTCATCTGTAAAATCAGTAGCAGTCGGGTCTATGTCAAAATGTTGTCAGAGATGAGGCAGTGCAGACAAGACGGTGCAAGTGACCCACAAGATGACCCACAGCAGAATATACGGTATATTCAAGATGGTGAAAGTGACCCACAGCGCCCAGTCCTCCTCCCCTCCTGGGGGGACAGAGGCACTGAGCCCCGCGAACAGAGGGTCACGGCATCTTGCCCAGCCCCCCATCCTCTGCCAGCAGCTGCAGGGCCAATAGGCCACACGGGGTCACCCCTTGATGGAAGCCCTTCAGCTACTGCTGCCCGCAGTCCTGAGCATGCTGGCCTGGCACAAGGGCTCCCGGGTCGCCTGCCTGCCCCCATTTCCGGCTGCCCCTGCACCTGCCTCAGCTGTGCACCCACCCAGCTCCCGCCCGTCTGTCTCTCCTCGCCCACCTTCCCCGTGTGCACTCATAAACTCCTACCTGCCTTCTAACCCTGGTGGGGGGGCGGCATCCCAGCTTGCTCCCTGCAGTCCAGCCCACCCAGTGCCCTGCTGCAAACCAGCGCCCCCTGCGGGCTCAGCCCTCCTCCCTTGGGGCGCGGGTCCTGTGCCGTCTCACTCCCGCACTCTCTCCATTTGTGTGTCTCCCCTACAGTCAGGCCTCCTGATCAAGATCCTCCAGGTCTCGGTTTTCGCGGGGCCGAGGGAGCCTGCACACAGGTGCTGCAACCTCCGCCCACCTGGGGCAGCGCATCGGCAGTGGAGCAGGGTCACCTGCAGGCAGTCCCCTCAGCAGCCCCCACCCTGCCCCCACCAAGAGCGGGCCTATTTCTGGGTGGCCAGTGTCCATCCCATTGAAGCCATGGGTTGGGGTGGGGGGAGTCTCATAAGGGACTTGAATCTAGAATATATATATTTTTAAAAAACTCTTATAGCTCAATAACAAAAGCCCGAATAACCTAACTTATAATCAGTAGTTTCTGAATAGATATTTATCAAAGAAAATATACATATGGCCCATAAGCACACGAAAAGATGCTCAACATTGTTATTCATCAGAGAAGATGCAAATCAAAACCACAGTGAGGAGCTTCCCTGGTGACTCGGTGGTAAAGAATCCATCTGCCAACGCAGGGGATACAGGTTCCAACCCTGATCTGGGAAGACCCCACGCGCCGTGGAGCAACTAAGCCCCAGGGCCACAGCTCTTGAGCCCCAACTACTGAGCCCACACACTGCAACTACGGAGTGAACCCACGGGCCCGGAGCCAGGGCTCCTCAAGAGAGGCCACGGCGAGGAGAGGCCGGAGCAGCGCCACCAGAGAGGGGCCCTGCTCTCCGCAACTGCAGCCAAGGCTGCTCAGCAAAAAAGACCCAGGGCAGACAAAAATTAAACTGAAGAAGTAAATAAGTAAATAAAACCACTTCACACCCGCGAGGGTGGGTATCATCACAAAGTCTGACATAAGGAATGTTGATGAGGGTATGGAGACGCTGGGCCCCTCATACCTCGCTGGTATGCTTCGGAGAAATACTCCACAGTTTCTCAAAAAGTTAAACGCGGAGTCACCATTTGACCCAGGAATTGCACTCCTCGGTGGAACACAGGAGGACTAAAAACACATGTCCACACAAAATGTTGTGCACATGTGTTCATAGCAGCATTATTCACAGCAGCCCCAAACTGGAAACAACTCGAATGCCCATCAACGAATGTCTGACTAAACCGAGTATAAAACCGAGTATCACTCAGCTATAAAAATGAACGGGGAAGTAACTTCCTTGGTGGGCCAACGGCTACGACTCCACGCTCCCAGTGCAGGGGGCCTGGGTTCGATGCCTGGTCAGGGAACTAGATCCTACATTTTGCAACTGAGAGTTCGAGTGGCAAACGGAAAAGATGCCACAACTAAGACCCAGCACAGCCACACAGGGAAGGGAAAAACGTAAAAAACGGGCGGAGATGGATGCGAGTCACACCGATGAACCCTGAAGCATAACGACGAGCGAAAGAAGCTGGTCACAAAAGGTGACGCCTCATGTAATTCACTTCATGAGACGCGCCCGGAACAGACACATATACGTGGCCAGAAAGCAGAGCAGGGCCTGCCCAGGGCGGGGGGCACGGCGGGAAGAGGGGCTTGGGGTCATGCCGACAAGGTTACAGGTCCTTTCTAGGGATGAAGATGTCCCAACATGGCCTGCGGTGATGGCTGTACAGCTGTGAACATGCTAAAAACCACTGAATGGTACGTGCAACTTCAGTGGGTGAACCGCACGGCATGTGAATTGCATGTCAGTGAAGCTGTGGTCCGCACAGGAGAGGGCCCGCGGCCAGGCTGGTGGGACGCTCCCGTGCCTGCCCTCTGCCCGCCCCGCCCCCGGCCTCCGCCGCTTCTGGTGGACTGTGGAGGAGGCTGGCCTTTCATAGCCTGGTGTCTGACTCAGGATCCTCTGGTGGAGGAGTCCGGGCTCGAGAAGGACGGCTTCCTTCTGGATTTCAGACTGCCGCCTGTGAAGGGGTCAGGGGCACTCACATCCTTCGCCTTAACCGGGTCCCAGAGCCACACCACGTCCAGAGCCCCAGGGGGAGAGGCTCCTTGAAACGAGAGCTCACTTCCATTTCCTCTTGGGGCAGCCAGTGGGCGCCGAGGAGATGAGGACAAACGTCTGTCTGGTCCCCCAGACATGAGGCTGGTCCTCCGCCGTGAAGACTTTTGCCAGGCAACAGACAGGACAGATCTCAGCCAAGACAATGGTGACAGCCATCTCCGGACAGGAAGTGAATAAAACAGACTGGTGGGGGGTTGTCTGGGAGCCAGACCTAGAGGGAGGAGAATTTCAGCAGGTGGGAAGGGCATTCCAGTGAATTTCTATTATTTTTTTCCAAACACCTTATATAAATGAATTAATATTTCTCAGTTTTAATTTCAAATAATGGAACTATCAATCGATATAACCACATAAGCTACAGTTCTTCAGTTCAATAATTGTTCACAGTAAAGGAGTCTTGCAGCCAAAATATTCAAGAACCACTGGCTCAGGGCCTGGGGAGCTGCCTGCAGGCGGGCGGTGCAGTGTCCGCTTCAAGCCACTGGGCCCTCCCTCCAGCCCAGCCCCTCAGCCTGGTTTCCCCCGAGACCCCCAAGCCCATGCCCCAGCCACTCTGCCCAAGGCTGGATCCTGACCTACCAGCGTCCCTGGAGACGGCCCTGGAGCCCTCACACCCTCGGTCACCTTGTGAAAGTCGTGAGGAAGCCCCAGTAGCAAGGGCAGCAGCTCCTGAGCGCAGGCTCCTCGGGCTGGCCCTGTGTGCTGAGCAACAGGAAGAGGGCTCTCTGTACCCGTGGGCACGCAAACGAAGACGACAGTGGAGTCTAGAGCAACGTCTTCCGGGGCAGCTGGGACCGCAGGCGGTTCCCCAAGTCCCCAAACCCCGGCCACCACCAACCACGACCCCAGGACGCTTAGACAGCCTACCGGGGAGCCCTGGACACCAGGAAGGGATCTGGACCGGGCCACTCCGAGGGTCCAGCTGGGTGGATCTCAGCGTCAGGAGGCGGAGAGACCAGGGAGGGGCCTGCACCGGCCTGCGGGGGACCCTGGGCAAGTCCTTGCCCTTCTCTGGCCTTGGATTCCCTCCTGAGGACAGGAGGCGCTGAGATGTGCGCTTTGGCACAAGGCTCCAGTCTCTGCCAGCAACTCACCCTTCACACCCTTCATGCCCTTCATGCCCTTCCTACTCACCCTTCACATGCCGGCACCCTTAGCTCAGTCCCGCCTCCGCCCAGGCCCGGGCTGAGCCCCCTGCAGGCTCCCCCCCTCTACTTGCCCCCCTTCTGTCTCTCACCTCACATAGTCTGGGAACCTGTCCCTGAAGGAGGCCAGCCATTCATCCAGAAACGCGCTGCCCTGCTCCCCGCTGAGCTGGAAGACCTCCACGAAGGCCTCCAGGCCAGGGGCTCCATCACCGAGGCCCTGCGGAGAGGAGCTCCCAGCCTCACCCAGGGCAGGCCTAACCCGGGGTCACCGCACAGGCCCCGGGCCGGCCCTGCTGGGGAGAGCAGGGTCCTACATGCCCGTGTCACCTCCTAGGCCCCCCAGGCTTCCCCCCCAGGTCCTGCCTCCCCTCTGTCCAGGGCTCCCAGGGCCGCCCTGAGAGACCGGCCTGGCACAGACAGGCCCGGCGGGGCAGGAGGGACGGCCGGCTCCAGGCCGGTCAGGGGAGAAGAGAGACTCACCGGGAAGGGGAAGGCGGCCCCTCGGAAGCCCCCGAGGGTCCCGGGCTCACCTCCTGCCTCCCGAAAGCCTCACGCAGCTCCCGGACGTCCGTTTCCACCTGACCCCGGTGGTCTTCCCACTTCCGGGGCTTCAGCCTCTTGAGATGGGTGACCAAGGCCTGGAGGTACTCAGTGAATACCGCTTTGTACAGACTTTGCACAAGGCTCTGCCCCCACAAAAGAAAGAGAATGCAGAAGGCCGGAGAGAAGCTGTCCCAGGACAAGGTCTCGTGGCCTCAGGGGCTCAGCCTAGGGGTGGGGGCAGCAGAGTGGTCCACAAAGCCCCTCTAGCTGGGTCTGTGGGGCCTGGCCCCCAACTCTGCAGGCCTAACCCCTGACCACTGGGCTTCCACAACAAAGCCACTCCTTCCCGGGGTGACCGCCAGCTGGCCCCTCACCTCCCCGGGAGATCAAGAGCTGGACTGACGACCAGGGCCATGCAGCCCTGCCTGCCTCTGGCCCTGGGCCGCCCTGTTGGCAGGACGGTGCCCACAGCCCGGGGGAGGGGGGACGCCAGCAGCCACACAGAGCTGACCCCGGGAGCCCCCTTCTGCTCCTTCCTACCTTGTTCGTGGGAGGAGGAAGCAGACCGGCATAGCGCTCCAGGCCCCGCCGGAGGGATCGCAGAGCGTGAGCCAGCTCCTTGTCTTCCCTCCCGAAGTGATGCCGCAGTAGGCTCTGAGCACAGGAGTGTCACGGTCACTGAGGCCTGAGCCCAGCCTGTCTCCTGTCCTTGCCCTTTCTCTCTTCCAGCCCTGCAGGCCCCACCTCCCCAGCCCTGCTCCCCGCTAGGGGCACAGCCCTGGACCAGAAGGGCCCGCATCCCAGGAGCCAGAGGCTCGCCCACTGTCTGCCCCCAAGCTCGGTCCACCTTCTCCTGCCGACTCCTGGAAGCCTCCCAGAGTCCATCTGCAACCCTTGATGCCGCATCCTCCCCAGAGCCCTCCCGAGTCTTCCTGGAGCCCCTCACTCTCTTCTGGGTCCCCAGCAAACCACAGCATGGCACGAGGTCTCAGGGAGGCCTCCCCCCCTAGTCTCAGCTCCAGAGACCTGTGGCAGGGGTCACAGCTAGACCCACCCTGCGGGCAGCCCTGGCCACTCATGTCTCAGGGGAACACCAGACCAGATGTGCAGCCGGGGTACCTCCAACACCCCATCTGCACAATGCAGCCTCTTCAGCATCGTCTGTAAAACTCAGAGCCAAGTCCCGCCAATTGGCTGGGACTGCCAGGAGCTCTGACCAGACAGTGGGGCTCCATCTGCCCCCAGAGCAGCAGAACGTGGGGCTTGATTAGCAAGGTCTGCCACAGCTCGGGGCGAGGCCCTGGCAGTGTTCTCGTCAGCCTTGGCACCCTGGGAGGTGACCTGTCGGGGTCACTCCAGCTCTGGATCTTTCTGTGTCTCGCTGAGCCAGGTGCTCATATCTCTGGAAAATCCAATGGCAACCGCCTCAGAAGGCCCTGGACCCCGTGGTTTCCACATCTGGGAGGCCGCCATGCCCTCTCAAGGCTTCAGCTCCTGGGCCCGGCCCTTGGCATCTCCTGGGACCCCTGGGCTCTGGGCAAGGCCCTACCCTGGAGGCAGCCAGTGCTTAGGGGGAGGCACGGAGACCCTGGGAACACCGTAGAGGGGGCTTCACCTGCCTGGGAGGCACGTGGGGCAGAGTGGGATGGGGCAGGGGGCAGGGCGTCAGGCCTCCGCTGGCCTGGCAGGACAGGTGGCTCCACAGGTAGACAGAGCCAAGAGCGGGTCTGCCCGTGGACAGGAGACTGCAAACGTGGACACTGCCCAGGCAGGTGCCCTCTGTGAGGGTGGAGCCGAGCCTCCTGAGTGGAGGCAAGGCCAGCCCCAGCCCCATCAGCTGGGTGGGGCCCCTCTCTGGCCGACAGGAAGCTGAGCCGTCCTTCTCCCACTTCAGACCAAGGCCCGGGCAGGGCGGAGGCTGGACGCAGGCAACTCAAAGCTAGCTGTGCCTGGGCTTTGCTGTATCCCCGTCATTGCCCTGGGCTGGAGAGAGCCCGGGAGACAGAGGCACCCTCTGGCCACACCACTGGGAGCAGCAGAGGCCCCTGCAAGGGCTGGAGTTGGGGGTACGTCACCTGGCACAGGCTTCTGACCCCGGACACAAGGTCGTCCTGGCTCTGGTCCTCGATGGCGCTGATGGTGCTCAGCACCAAGTCCGCCAGGGAGTGTGGGCCTGGCCCAGATCCTGCCACACTTTCCTGTTAGAGGAAACCCAAAGGGCCTGTGGGGCCTGGCCGGGAGCCCTGCGGGCCCAGCTGCAGCCCTGAGCCGTGCGCACCCCCTCGCCGCTGACCCTCTATGTGCCCTCGGGCAGACAGACTCACTTCTGCGCCTGGTTGTCTACTTCATCCCCACTCTTTTTTATTTACGGAATAAGTGTTACATTTCCGTAGCATGAAATGCAAAAGGTACAAGAGAAAAACTCCTTCCAGCGCAGCCAGTGTTCCTGGCATCTGGCGTTTCCTGTATGAAATCCCGCAACTGTGTATCCAGGTTGGGGCGGGGCGGGGCGGGGGGCGGTGTCATCCCCCGCTTCTCACACAGGCACTCAGTCTGCCGTCCATACAGAGCGGCCCACCGGGTCGGAGGCTGCCCACCCCGCCCGCGCCCGGGTCACACCGGGACCCACCTGAGGACGCAGCAGTTCTGCAGCGCGTGCAGCTGGGGGGAGGGTCCGGCCCCGGCCTGCTGCTGGAGGAAGTGGGCGGCACCCTCAGCCCGGTACCTGCGTGTGAAGGCGGAGATGCAGGCGCCGCCCGGTGAGTCAGCCCCACCCAGCAGTGCGGGCTGTCCCTCTTCTCAGCCTAACTGCTGCTTCTTCCATGAAACAGCAGGTGTGGGTGGTCGTGGTCAACATGTGGACCACTGGGGCTGGCTCTGTGCCAGGCGCTGGAGCGGACGCTTCCCAAGAATCTGTTCCTGTAATGCTGTCCCCGGCCCTGTGCGGTAAACGCTTCTAGAACCGGACGGCACTGGGTTTCTCCTGTGGTCTGGAATCACAGCTAACGCGCACTCAGGTCAAGGAAGAGGGAGGAAACAAGGCCTCTGGGAGTGTCTGGAGTGCCCACAGGGAGGGGAGGGGGCACCCCACACCCTGCCTGGGCCATTGCAACCCCCCCCAGCAGAGTGGGGAGAGAGGAGTCAGGAGAGGCAGGTATACCCCTGCTCCTCAAAGGCAGGAAAGAAGGGGCGCCTTTAAATTCCTAGAACACAAATCAATCACGATCTCAAACTAGTCACCCTGTGGTGGTTGGTTAAACATTTAAAACCTGGCTGATTTCATCTAAAAATTCACATCTCTGGCCTCTCATGAGTAACCTGCCTGGCGCCAGGCCCTTCAGAGACCCTTTGAAGGTGAACACAGCCACACTGGAAATCCCGGAAAAGGGGGCCCGTGATGCTCTGGTACACAGCGCTGTGCCCCAAACTTCCTTCTGACTAAGTCTGGGCAACCCTGGCTACAGCTGCCCTCCCCTGAGCCCCCTGGGAGAGAGGGAGACCCCCCAAATCCAGGGCCAGGGCAGAGCTGGGTGTGGACCGAGGAGACTGATAGCAAGTCCTGCTGGGAAAACCAGAGCAGGGAGTGAGGCTCTCAGCTCAGCCGCAAGGTTTAAAGGAGCGCCCTGAAATCCAGTAACCGAGAGATATGGTACTTCATCGCAGTTTTTAAAGCTCGATGGCAATTCCCTGGCGGTCTGGTGGTTGGGATTCTGCGATTCTACTGCTCTAATTATAATCCCTGGTTGGGGAACAACATCCCACAAGCCGTATTTGGCCAAAAAAGAAGATGAAACAAACAAAAATACCCTCAAAAGCAGTGTAACAAAATCCAGGATGCACAAATTTTAAAGGAAACTGGGTTCCTCCTAAGCTCGCCCTGCTGTGCAACAGAGCCACGAGCCCCATGCCCCCCATGCTGTTCAAACATCAGTTAATTAAAATGAAATACAATTTAAACCTCATGCCCCCTTAGAACTAGCTGGACAGCTGCCGGGCCAGGGCCTCCAGGCTGGACGTTTCCGCGGTCACACAGGACTGCCTCCAGAGCCAGGGCGAGACGTGGAGCGGGCAGGACGGGGGGCACCTGGAGCCAACCAGCCCTCCCCCTGCATTTTGTGAACTGGCCCGGGCCTGGCGGCTGGTGGCAAGGTGAGCGCTCTGACATGGATTAGCTGAACCCAGGCCAGGCCTCCCTACCTGGGCAGGGCTGCCTTTTCACTTACCTTTTCAGAAACTCTGAGAACGTATTCAGAACCATGGCTTGAACCCGGCTGGTAATGGGAGGCCCGATGTCTTGCACCGAATCTATGGTTCCTTTCAACAGCTGTCGGTCAAAGCAAATGGACTCTCGGGGGACAGGGACAGACCGCTGGGAGGATGCGACTCCCCGACTCTGCGCCTTTCCCAGCTGCCCCCACACCTTGCCCCCTTCCAAGCCTGCAGATGGCAAGGGGCAGACCCCTCCCACCAGGCTCCCCCTGTGTCCTCAGGCCTCCCCACTCGCATCCAGACTGGGTCCTGCCCTCAGCCTCACACACCCGGAGTTTCTCCCATTTGACACACACCCTGAGGCTGCACCAGCCTCCTCAGCAGGAGCTGCCAGCTCTCCCCCAGCCCATGCCCCAGCCCAACTCCCTCCCGATGCTCTCAGCAGGGCGTCTCTGCGTAAAGGCATTGAGGATGCTGTGTCTCATTGTGGTCTCTCTTTCTAGCCCCAGCAGTCAAAAGAATCAACAGAAACACCAACTCACCCCTGAGAAGGCGGCCAAACACATGCACACGCACACATACAAACATGTGCTTACGTATATACACACAGGCACACATACAGAGGCACACACATATGCTTACAGACACGCGTATGCACACACACATGCTCACACACGCATATACATGTGCACACATGTATACACACGTGCTTATACATCCACGCTCCTATACAGGCACACACGCATATACATACGTACACACGTGTGCACACATTCATATACATGCACGCACATGTTCACACTCATGCTCACAGACCAAACATTTTACACCAGGTAGACTGCACAATGTCTCCTGGAGCCTCAGGGCCCTCCCCACTGAAGCCCCACCCTCCCCAGACACCCATCTCCCAGGTCCTAAGTGAGACCCAGGAGTGGGTCCTCATGAGATGAGAGGTTCCCCGCAGAGGCTCCTCCCCAAAAGATACACCCTGCACCCCAGCACCGGGACCCCACCATCCAAGAGACAGGCCTCGGCTGAGTGCTGCCTTCTCCGCTCCTCGCCTAGCCTCAGGCACCACGCACCCCCCAGCACCTCCCCGCCCAGCCCTGCTCCAGTGCCCAGCAGCACAGCCTCCCCCTCTCCCTCCTCCACTCAGCCCCTCCTGTCCGCACCACACCCCCGCCCCTCCCAGCACCCCAGTCCTTCCAGGCCCCTCCTCCTCCAGGCCGGCCACCCAGGAAGGTGCCAGGGGCCCTCATGGTGGGCATACCTGGAAGATTTTGAGGAACGCCTGGCAGGGAGAGGTGGCCCACTCTTTCTGATCACAGGTCAGGACATTTTCTAGTTGCTTTTCCAACTCTTTCTGCTCAGAACACAATAAAAGCAACTTCCATCCCTGTGTTCTCGCTGGGGCACAGCCAGGTCCAGCCCCCCCTACAGCTGAGCCTGGGGACAGGAGTGAGGGGCAAGTCTTCAACCAGCCCAGGGATCCCCACCAACCAGCAGCCTGAAATGCCCCCACCTGGGGGACCCAGTTTCCCAGGTAAAGCCCTTCTTCCACAGCCCACATCCATCAACCCGTCACGGGAGGCCTGACACCTTCCGGATCCGCCCCACCCCTAAGTCCAGAGAAGACAACCGCTCTGTCATCACCACTCAGTCGGGGGCGGGGGGATGAACAGCTACCCTCGTTGGGGACCAGGGTCCCTGCAGTGACCAGGTCAGACGGGGTGCCCAGATACCAACAGACTGGGGGTCAAGAGGACATGGGACGCCAGGCCTGACAAGGCCTGGGCCACAGCTCGGAGGCTACCACAGCCTGTGGAGACCTGTCTGGGCTGGGGATCCCCAGGCCACTGGTGCCCTGCTGAAAATCTTGGGGTGACCCCTCAGGCAGGCTCAAGGCGAGGACAAAGGCTCAGGAGGAAGCCCCTTCCCACACCGCCAGCCAGAGCACCGCCAGGGAGCTGCAGTCGGAGGGGCCGTGTGCTTCCACACGACCTACCACGTGCCTGCGGGCGCCCAGGTGGGGGCCGGCTTACCGGGGGCCCCGGGCCGAGGACACTTTCCTCCACGCCTGCTCAGCACTCAGTTCTCCACTCTTAGCCCTGCCCCCTCTCACGCCCCCACGCCCCCATGTCCCTAAAGCAGCAGGAACCTTATAGGGCTGGTGGTGTAGGGCAGGGAGAGGGCGCCCCACCCCTTGGCACTCGTCTCCGGGGGAGGGTGGCTGGAGTGGGGGGCAGCGTGGGGACCCAGCAGCGGGACCCTTTACTCCTGCCTGGGGGTCTGAACTGACACCTGGCAGCTCTGCTCAGCTCAGCTCAGTGGACGAGTGTGGAAGGCAGAGAACGACAAGGCCCGGATTCTCAGGCAGAGACTCCAAGAGCAGGAGGCTCTGACCCGGGTGCTTCAAGGGGACAGAGCCTTGAGTTAGGCCAGCACGGCTGTGCGCGCCGAGGAGAAGGCCGGGCATGTGTATCAGTGACAGGAAAACCGCAGTTTCAATGTACACATGTCCTGTGCTCGCTTGTGACAGCGAATCACGTTTTTAAAAAATGGTAGCGGTAGAAAAATTGTGATGACACTTTAAGTGCTCACCGTGTTGAATGAGAGGAGGAGGAAATGGCAACCTACTCCAGTATCCTTGTCCGGAAAACTCCATGGACAGAGGAGCCCGCTGGGCTACAGCCTCACGGTGTCTGCCATGGATTAACTGCCTGCGCCCTCCAGGGACAATCGACTCCCCATCTAAGCCTCCCAGTCTCTGGGGTCGCTCACTGGGGCCTGGAGAGCCAGACTGCACTGCTGGTCAAGGCTGCGACGGGGCCCGGCGTGGAGTCCCCACGGGCCGTTTTGTAACATGTCCTGTGACGCAGACCTACGGGGCAGTGGTCGAGGGCCCGGATCCGTCCTAGGGGTGAACTTGGGGTCCTGCTCAACCCCCAGATGCAGGACAAGGAGGCTGGGCGGCGGACGCTCCTGGAAGCCAGTTACCTGGGTCAGCTCCACCAGCCGGCTCTGCACCTGGGACATCCAGGTGGCAAACATCAGCGGGTCCAGGAGTTTCCTGGCGGCGGCGGGCCTTGACGTCGTCCTGCTGGATTGGAAGCAGCCGTGAGGGGCACAGGCCCGGCTGCGGAGCGGGGAGGGCTGGCTCAGAGCTGAGGGTGGTGCACTCCGGGCCGGTCCCCACCCCTGCTCAGGGAGAGGACAGCTGGGGGCCACGCACGGGAACTAAAGTCTCCGCGGTCATATCTGAGTGTGAGCTCGTGACGTGAGCTCCCCATACACTCACCGACAGGCTCACACACCCGTACCCATGGCACACCAGGAACACACCGACACACATACCCACAGACATGCACGTGTGAGCTCAGGCTGTCCCCTGAGTTTGCTCCCGCCCCAGGAGGCCCTTCTGAAGGTCCCTGCACTGACCGCAGCCCTGGCCTGAGGATCCTCACGCCAGGGCAGTGTCCTGGCCCAAGACCCCAAGGCCCCGAGGCGGACTCACGGCAGCTGCCCAAACAAGGTCTTCCCGGCCCAGGTGTAGAGCTCCCTGCAGCTGTCCCGGTCTCCACTGCGGGTCAGGAGCATGGAGAGGCGGCCCAGGAGCACCTCCTGGAAGCACTCTCTGTCGGTCGCTGAGAGGTGGGCTCCCAACCGGCCTGCCCTCTGGGGGCCCAGGCCACGATCCACGGCCTTGGCCAGCTCCGCCAGGTACCCGCCCAGCTGGTCCGCCGGGCTCAGGGGCACTTGGTCTCCAGGGCTCGGGGGCACCCGGTTCTCAGCATCATTCCTCAGCCGTGTCCGCAGCTGGCAGTCCCAGGAGGCCAGGTCTCCACCCAGCTCCCGGGAGGCGCCCCGGGCCCACTCCACTGTGGCTGCCACCGACCTGAGCTTCGTCTGCAGCTTCCGGCCACCCCCGCCGCCCTCCAGCGCCTCCTGGACGACCTGCCACATGCCCTGGGCCACCACCTGGTACTGGGAGCCACGGTCCTTCCCTTCCTCTGCTGAGGATGAGATGCTCTGACAGGCTTCCAGGAAGCGGCCCTCCAAGACCAGCTGTGAGAATCCTAGAAGGAGGGAACCCGAGGCCAGTGGCTCAGGGGGTGCTGCAGGAGGGGGCAGCAGGTGAGGGGGCGGGGGCTGCCACGGGGCTCCTCGGGGTGACCTCGTTTGCCTGGGGGTGCCTGTGCTGAACTCGCCATCTGTCGGAGGAACCAGCAAGAAGATGAGGCGGCCTGTTTGAAGAGCCTTTGGGGACCAGGTCTAGGGCCCAGACAGGAGCAGAAGGGCACAGGGTTCTCCAGATAAACTTCACATGTGGTCCCCTTCAGAGCCCGGCATGACACCTGTGAGCCTCTATGCTCCAGGGTGGATCGAGATCTGAGTCTCCGTCAGGTGACTGAATGGTTATCAGCATCCTGCCAGCACAGGTGGTTAACCCGGCATCCAGGAGGGAGCCCCCAGAGCTGGGAGCAGATATTCCAGCACAGGGGTTCTCTGCATTAATGCACAGCAGGACCCCCCAGGGCCATTCACGCCCAGGTAGGGAGCCTGCTTTGCTGCCAGGTTTCAAGGTGGTACAGGTGGTGCTGGGTCCCGAATCGCACTGGAGACCTGCTTCTCGACAGTATCCAAGGGGCGACCAACCCCCGCCTCTTTCCACACACGGGACAGGCAGTGAGAGAGACGATCGACAGATACACAGGTAAGAAACAGATGATACATAAAGACGGAAGACAGATAGTAGACAGAAACATAGACAATAGGGAGACGATAGATGAGGGATCGATAATGGATAGATGACAGACAAACGACAGAAGATGGAGACAGACAGAGACGCAGCTGCCACAGATCATCCCGGACAGACAAAGGACAAGACAGAGACAGACAGACAGAGACGCAGCTGCCACAGACCATCCCGGACAGACAAAGGACAGAAGATAGAGACAGACAGACAGAGACGCAGCTGCCACAGACCATCCCGGACAGACAAACAACAGAAGATAGAGACAGACAGAGACGCAGCTGTCACAGAAGCATCCCGGGAGGGCAGGGTGGGACAGCTTGCACCTTCCATTTCCCTCCCTGGGTGCCGGGGGCTCCCCAAGTTCAGCCCCTTCTCCAGACAAAGAAGCAACCCAGGCCTGAGCAGCAGCTGGAGGCAAAGCCTCTGAGATGAGGTGCTTGGTCTTCTCCCCGAAAGTTCAGAGAAAAAGTGACCTTGGCCACATCAGGCCAGCCCAGCGATGGACAGGTGGATGGACAGGAGAGGCCCCCCGCTGGGGCTGGTGCCCGCTCAAGCCCTTGGACACGGGGTGGGCTCCTCGTGGTCCCCTCATCTCCATTCTCACCTCTGCCCACTGCCCTGCCTGCCCCTCCCCGTATAGCACCCCATTCTCGGGAGCCCCAGTACCACCTGTGACCCGGCCACCCTGGGCTGTTCACAGAGACCACTTCACCCAAGCAGGCACCCAGACCGGTTATGTGGCCCAGGTGGTGGCTCTTTCCAGGACTAAGGGGTGTGTAATGGGGGCACAGGCTGGGAAGCCCTCAGACCACAGGGAGAGGGGCAGGACCGCCCACCGGCATGGGGCCAGCCTGGGCGGTACGGACAAGAAGGGTCACCCCTGTCCTGCTGGGGCGCATGGGTGCCACACCCTGGACTGGGGACCCGGAGGGCCAGAGAGGCTTTGACACAGCACAGGGGAAGCATCCCCCGGCAGATAGCCACCCAGGGCCCAGGAGCATCTGGACGGTCCAGCAGCTGACGGCCTCAAAGGCCTCAGTGGCTCAATACGCAGGCTCGGGGGCAGCAGCTCATGATGAAGCTGGCGGGCACACTGCCTCTCAGCTCACCCTCAGTGAGCACAAAGACACCAAGAATCGGCTTGGAGAAAAAAATGAAGAGGTTTGGGAAATGCTGGAAGGGAAAAGGATGACACCTCGAAGTTCCAGGACAAAGCGCTTAGGGGCGATGGATGACCTGACTTCCTAAACGCTGTGGGTGTCAGGCAGGGAAGGAATGGTCTGAGGACCCCTCCAGGCAGGGAGAGACCAGAAGGGCAGAAATCTGCCTTGGATCCCAAAGGTCCTCAGCAACACAGCCCAGCCCGCAGCCACAGGAGGCAGCTTCTGGTGAGACTCGGGGCCGAAAGGACTAAGGGTGGGAGGAGGGCGATTCAAAGGCACCTGAACACTTCAGCATCTGTTCTCAGGGACTTTAACCTGAAAGGGCATTCACTTTAACTTCTAAATTTCCAAGTGGGAAAGGAGTTGTATTTCAAGTTGGGTCTTGGGCCTTTCCATTGTCAAGGGCAAAGGCATGTTCTTCCCTTCCCCAGTCCTCCTTCCTGACTTCTGGATGCACATGTGAAAACAGGAGCAGGGCAGCCATCCTGAGCTACGAGGCAGGAGCCCCACCTAGTAGCAGTTGGCAGCAGAATACAGGGTAAAAGTCTGGGTCCCTGAGCTCTAGGGTCCCTGAGCTGTGACCAACCTAGACAGCATATTAAAAACTAAAGACATTGCTTTGCCGACAAAGGTCTGTCTAGTCAAAGCTATGGTTTTTCCAGTAGTCATGTATGGATGTGAGAGTTGGACTTTAAAGAAAGCTGAGCACTGAAGAATTGATGCTTTTGAACTGTGGTGTTGGGGATGACTCTGGAGACTCCCTTGGACTGCAAGGAGATCAAACCAGTCAATCCTAAAGGAAATCAGTCCTAAATATTCATTGGAAGGACTGATGCTGAAGCTGAAACGCCAATACTTTGGCTACCTGATATGAAAAACTGACTCTTTGGAAAAGCCCCTGATGCTGGCAAAGATTGAAGGCAGGAGGAGAAGGGGATGACAGAGGATGAGATGGTTGGATGGCATCACTGACTCGATGGACATGAGTTTGAACAAGTTACAGGAGCTGGTGATGGACAGGGAAGCCTAGTGTGCTAAAGTCCATGGGGTTGAAAAGAGCTGGACAAGACTGAGCGACTGAACTGAACTGAACTGAGCTCTATGGAGCACTGGTGTGTATGTGCTAAGTCTCTTTAGTTGTGTCTGACTCTTTGTGACCCTATGGACTGTAGCCCGCCATACTCCTCTATCCACGGGATTCTCCAGGCAAGAATACTGGAGTGGATTGCCAGTCCTCCAAGGGATCTTCCTGACCCAGTGATCAAACCAGCATCTGAGTCTCTTGCATTGACAGGCAGATCCTTTATCATTGAGCCACCTTGGAAAGCCCTAAAAAATATGTAAATTTTATCTTGCTTAAACCACTGTTTTGTTGGGTCTCTCAGTGAAAGCAGGTGAATGTACATTGTAATAAAGAAAAACTTAGAACCAGGGCCTATTGGATCAGGACAGCCTCCAATTATATTTGACTACGTTGGCAGGGGTGAAGAGTCCGTACGTACCCCTAGTAAATAGCTCCGTTCTTTTTTTTAATTAATTAACTTTTTATTGGAGGACAATTGCTTTACACTGTTGTGTTAGGTTTTGCCCTAAAACAACGTGAATCGGTCATAACTACATATACATCCTCTGCTTCTTGAGCCTCCTGCCCACGCCCCCATCGCACCCATCTAGGCTGGGCTCCCGGCCCTACAGCAGCTTCCCACCAGCTGTCTATTTTACACGCAAGGTAGTATAGTTATGCTAATGCTACTCTCTCAATTCATCCCACTCCTTCCCCCACTTAGCTCCTTTATCATAATGAATTAGCTTAGATTCGAAAACAGGAAATCTAGCCCCTGGAGTCTCTGTGATGTTAGCCACCCCGGCATCACCGCCCTTCTTTCCAGAGAGGCGTTGTGCAGGGAGCAGCCACGAGCCACACGTGGCCACTGGGCACTTGTACGGTTCAAACTGGACTGTGCTCTCCGTGCGAAGCCCACATCAGTTTTCCCAGACTGAGTAGGAAAAAAGGAATGTAAAATATCTCACGAGGTTTTGTTTGTTTGTTTGAATGGCTGTGCTTCGCAGTACATGGGATCTTAGTTCCCCAGCCCTGGACGGAACCCAAGCGCGCTGCATGGGAAGGGGCGGAGTCTTAACCACTGGACCACCGGGGAAATCTCTAAGACATCTTAACAGTGATAATGCCGATTGGATGTTGAAGCATGCTGAAATACTACTTTAGCCTAATGAAACAAATCAGTGAAATAATTTCACCTATTTCTGTTTTTACTTGCTCCCGTGACTATTAAAGCTTCCCGTGTGTGGTTCACGCTGTGTCTCCACGGGACAGCCCTCTCCTGGAGCTCGCACACCGCCCCCTTCCGAACCTGAGAGGAAACCCCTGTTGATCCCGCCCCACCCTGGCTCCCCTCTGGGTGGGAGCACCGATCCCCCTCCCCAAAAAGACCAGCCACCCTTACAAAATCCTGAGGTCCCTCAGGGTTCTGACGAACACGACTGTATTGATGCTGTCAGCAGGAATACTGGCGGGGACGGGGTGAGGCCAACGAAGGTCAGACATGGGGTGGTGGCCCCTGCTGTCTCCACACACGCCCAAGCGATTGGGTGAAGGCAGACAGGCCCGGCCAGTGCCCACCATGCCCTCCGCCGGCCGGGGACCTGAGGGCAGCTCAGCTGCCCTGGACCACCTGACCATCTCCCGGTTTCCCCACCAGCCACACATGGGCCACCACAGTTGGGAAAGGAAGGGAAATGACCCTGGCACAGTGACCATCCTGGCAAAAGTGCCCCAATGTCACCAGGCTAGTGAGGACCCGGGAGACCCCCTCCGAGATCCCATCTCCTGTGAGTCGACTGAAAAATGCTTGTCCCTTAGGGGATGATGCTGGTCACTGTCCAGATATCAGACATAACGCCGGTGGGGCGCCCTATCCCCCACGACCCTGGGCTCCCACCGCAATTCTGCAACTTCCCACTGCCCACACAGAAAACCTGGAAGACCATGGAAGCCTTTCTCTTCAGGAGAATTCTCTCTAGCTTATAAAAGCACCAGCCCCTCCAAAATAACCCCAGCCTCCCCAAGCGCCCCCCAGGACCAGGGCCTTAATTAACAGGGCAGTTCAGCCCCACTCCCCACTCAAGGCCATCCAGCGAGCTTCCCCGGACGCAGACCCAAGCTGTGGGGACACAGGTGTGGGTCCCCCACAAAGACACACCCAGCCCCACACCCCCCCACTCCTCTTCTCTCACTCCCGCTCCCCAGAGCCGGGGGCACAACCCTGTACCCAGTTCTGGTTGTCTGGATGGGAACACTGACCCCCTCACTTGCTGGGCAAGTGACTCAGCCTCTCAGAACCTCTGTTGCCCCAGCTTTGAAATGAGCTTCACGTGAAATCCACGGTGAGGCGTGTCTCACGAGAGGGAGGCCTCTTGGCTGACAGACTCTGTGTGGGCACCATTCCTGCCCCCCGTGTGAGCTCGAGTCCCCCCCGCCCTGCCCCTGGCCCGGGGCTCGGCTCCATCCCACCCCCGTGGCAGCCGAATGTCAACAAGCCTGCACCCCCACCCCAGGTGCGGTCCTCCAGGCTTGGCAAGGAGGGGTCTCATCACTCTGCTGGGTCCCCCCAAACCCTCAGCGTGACAGCCTAGAGCAAAAAACACTGAAAGAAGGGATGGATGAGGAACAAAGGAATGAACGCCCCGAGAAGGAAGAGACAGACACGCCTTTCTGCCAGATGGAAAAGGCAAGGGTGACCCGGGTACCTCCAGAGCTTTCTGCCGGAGGAGCAGCAGCACTCCGGGGGTCTCGATGCCTGCGGAACCAGGCCAGGATCGTCCATCGTCTATTTTTGGGCTGGCTTTTGAGTCTTCTCTCTGCTTCTTCCCTTTCCTCTCTTGATTTCTTTTTCCACCGACCCATCTCCCTCCCTTGACCGTCCAGCTCGGCAGACAGCCGCTCAAGGCTTCTGAGTCACTAGCTTTCTTAGTCATTCTCTATCAAACAACAGAAATTAAAGGCGGGAAGTTGGATGACAGCCTGAGAAACTTCCTCTGCAACTTTGTAGGCTTTCCTGAGTCTCCCTGACCAGGGCTCCCTTCTAATGGCAGGTCCATTAATTAGCCCATGGATGCTTCCCTGGTGTCTTGGGTCAACTCTCGGATGGAGCAAAGGCCAGGCAACTGGGCAGGCCACGCGAATCCTGTGCTCACAGCGGACCACACCACCAGCACACTCCCACCCCATCACTGCCATCAGCGGGAAGAGTGCACTTTTGTTTAGGTTGTTTTTTTTTAATCTGTCATTAAAGAGAAATTATTTATAGCTGTGATTTCTTTCTTTTTAAAACAAATTGTGGTAAAATATATACAACACAAAATTTCCATTTCAATCATTTTTAAGTGTTCAGTTGAGCAACATTAACTAATACACATTTTTGGGCAACCACCACCATCATTCCCTCCAAAACTCCTCTCTTGCAAAACTGAAACTCTGTCTCCATACTGACTCCCCACGCTCCCCGAGCCCCTGCCAACCTCTCTTCTCTTTTCTGTCTCCATGAATCGAGTATTGTAGGAACTTCGAGTGGGAGAAGGCAATGGCACCCCACTCCAGTACTCTTGCCTGGAAAATCCCATGGACGGAGGAGCCTGATGGGCTGCAGTCCATGGAGTCGCTAAGAGTCAGACACGACTGAGCAACTTCACTTTCACTTTTCACTTTTATGCATTGGAGAAGGAAATGGCAACCCACTCCAGTGTTCTTGCCTGGAGAATCCCAGGGACGGCGAGCCTGGTGGGCTGCCGTCTATGGGGTCACACAGAGTCGGACACGACTGAAGCGACTTAGCAGCAGCAGCAGCAGCGGCAGCAGGAACTTCATGTAAGTGGAACAAACAGTATTTGTTCTTTAGTGGTAATTTATTTCAACTCAGTTTAAAGTCCTCCAGGTTCATCCATGCTATAGTATGTGTTAGCCTTGCCTTCCTTGTAAAAAAAAAAAAAAAAAAAACGAAGGGCTATGACCATCGCCTGTGGACCACCCGCTAAGATCCTGCAGTCCCAAGGGAGGGGCCTGGGTTCTATCCCTGCTCAGGGAACTAGACGCACGCCGCAACAGAGATTGCTCCCGTGTACCACAGCTAAGACCCGGCTCAGCCAAACAAATAAATATTTTCTAAAATATATGAAACTTTATTATCAATTCACTCTTTACAATTATTTTATTGTGTCAAAACACACATATCTTTTACCATCTTCTCGAATAAGGAGCTGACTTTTTACATTTTTATGTATTTATTTTTGGCTGTGCTGTTTCGCTGTCACTGCTCCAGGGCTTTCTCTGTTGCCGCGAGCGGGGCTCCTCTCTGGTTGAGGTGCGGGGCCTCTCATTGCCGCGGTTTCTCTGTGGGCGGAGCACAGGCTCGCGATGCGCTGGCTCCAGGAGCTGCGGCTCGCGAGCGCTAGAGCACAGGCTCGGTGGTGGTGGCGCACGGGCTTCGTCGCTCGGGAGCACGTGGGATCCTCCCAGACCAGGGAGCTAACACGTGTCCCCTGCATTGGCAGGCGGGTTCTCTATTGCAATTACTCTTTTAAGTAGATAAATTAAGCTTTTAGTTGGAGTTTCAATATCAAACTCAAAAATAAATAGAATGAGTAGATAGAAAAGTAGAAAGATAGAGTAGATCTGAAAAGCACTATGAACCAGTTCAATGTAATTAGAGGGTTTCCCTGGTGGTTCAGATGGTAAAGAATCCACCTGCAGTGCAGGAGACCCAGCTTCGATCTCTGGGTCAGGAAGATCCCCTGGAGAAGAGAATAGCTATCCGCTCCAGTATTCTTGCCAGGAGAATTCCATGGACAGAGGAGCCTGGTGGGCTACAGTCAACAGGGTCATAAAGAGTTGGACACAACTGAGCGACTAATACTTTCAATATCAAACTGTCAAAAATAAACAATGAATAGACAGAAAGCAGAAGGCTAGAGTAGACCTGAGAAGCACTATGAACCAAATCAACACAAGTAAGGTTTATACAATTTTCACACAACAGTAGGACAAATCTATTCAAGTTCCCATAAACTATAAACCAGGAGACTTGGGAACATATCCAGGTCCCTAAAAAACAAAGGTGCAAAAATTTCATCGCCCAAAGGCGTTGAAATCATACAGTCTGTTCTCTTATCACTGTAGCATTATGTTAGAAATTAACATAAAAAGATATTAAAAAATAACACTTATTTTCAAGTGCAATGTGAAGTTTACCAAGAGAGAACTTTAACTTAGCCATTGAAAGCCTCAATGAAGTCATAAGACTGAAAAAACAGAGAGGATGATTGCAGAGGAGAAAGCATTTAAATGAGAAATTAACATCAAAATGAGAAGTTACTACCAAAGATATTTTAAAAACCCCATGTATTTGGAATTTAAATGTTCACTTTTAAATGATAGGTCTATCTAAGAAGCCATAGCAAGGAAAATTTGAAAATATTTGTAACAATAAAAATGAAAACAGAATTTATCAGAATTTGTTGCCTGTAGCTGAAGCTGCTCAATGTGACTGGCAGGTAGATTCTTAACCAGGGGACCAGAAATCCTCACTCACCATTTTAACTGTTAGGTGAACCAATGTGGGTTGTGAAAGAATTCATAGAAGTGTTAACAAGAGAAGAAAAGAAAGTTTTTATTCACTTTTCCAGGGAGGAAAGGGGCAGATGCATAGAGTGGCTCTGGCCTTGGAGGCAGAGGGTTGAGTCTTTTATGGAGTTTAAGGGGCAAAATGCAGGAAAGAGGGGGAGCGCTCACGTCTATTCTGGACTCCAGCAGCATCTGGGCAGGCTGCTGTCTATAAGATGTGGTTTTTCTGGGAATCTGTAACGTCTTGTCTTCAGTAATTTTCCAGCCCTTGGGTGTCTGCATGAGACTTGATAGTGGCCCTTGACAGATGTTACTCTATTCTGAACAGTGTTAGATGAGTTTACATTTCCCCCTCGGAATGGTAACTTATTCTTCAGTGTTACATGCGCTTCCCTGATGGCTCTGTGGTAAAGAATCCACCTACAGCTTTAGAGATTCTGGAGACCTGGTTTCGATCCCTGGTCAGGAAGATCCCCCTGGAGGAGGAAATGGCAACCCACTTCAGTATTCTTGCTGGGAAAACCCCACAGGCAGAGGAACCTGGTGGGCTGCCGTCCGTGGGGCCAGAGTTGGACACGACTGAGGCAACTGGGCATGCCTGTGCCCGAGTTGGGACTACATGGGACTCAACTGACCCATTTTGGGGAACTGAGGCTGAGGTTTCCTTTTCTATAACTTCTCCCCACTGAGCTGGGAATGGAGCTATTTTCCTTGGGAGGCCAGGTGGGTTGTCTTGGAGGTGAATGAAGACCCTTGACAGGGAAGAAAGGTTCGGTAAGGGCAGTGAGATGGATTTTTTAAGAAAAGAGGAGAAACCTGATAAGACAGGAGCCGGGGCACTTGGCTGGTGGTCCAGTGGTTAAGACTCCTCCTTGCAATGCAGGGAATGCGCGTTCAATCCCTGGTTGGGGAACTAAGATCCCACATGCCGAGGGGCAGCTAAGCCCATGCTCCACAACTACTGAGTTTGTACTCGAGAGTCTATGCTCGGCAGCTAGAGGTCTGTGCCCCACCAGGAAAGATGCCGAATGGCAATGAAGGTCCCTATGCTGCAATTAAGATCTGACACAGCCAAATAAATGAATAAAGAAAAAGACAGGAGCCCGAATGAAGGAGCAGAGTCTGGCAGTTATGGCTGAGTGCTTGATGGCTGTAGTGCTGCCCCTGAAGCCAGAGCTGTGGCCTCAGTTACCGGGACCGACAGAGGTTCTCGTTTAGTCCGGTATCTGCAAAGGTGGGCGAGAGGCCCCCACCTGGTGCGGGGGTGCATCGGGGTCACAGGGGCACGACGGTGTGGGTTTGGATCCAGGTAGGAGGTGTATGGAGATATGCCAAGGTCCGGAAGGAGGGTGTGCAGGCTGTAAGAGTCATGTTCAGGAGGAAGCTTGTACCTGAGCCTTCTAGCAGGGGGCAGATGGCAGTCGGACAAGTCCCGCCAAGGGGTTAAGCAGGCAGAAGCTTTGGGAAGGCTGGAGCTGTTATTTTCCCAGGTGAGACGCTATTATCAAAAAGCAAAGCCCCAAGCTTTGGGGGAAAGAAAGAGCCGATGTGTCTGGGGCAGGTCCCACACTCGCCTGCGTAGGGAAGGCGCTGCGGGTCGTCTACAGGCGAGGCCAGGCGGCAGTGGTGCATTTGACAGGATGACAGACACAAGTCCCTCGAGACGGCCGTTGGTTCAGGAGGATGTTGGTGTTGCGTCGTGCTCAGTCGCTCAGTCCTGTCTGACTCTGCGACTCCACAGACTGTAGCCCGCCAGCTCCTCTGTCCGTGGGATTCTCCAGGCAAGAATACTGGAGTGGGTTGCCTCCTCCAGGAGATCTTGCCGACCCAGGGACCGAACCCTTGTCTCTTATGTCTCCTGCATGGGCGGTGGGTTCTTTACCACTAGTGCCCCCTGGGAAGCCCTCTTAATGTCTAGAGCTTGAGACACCTGTTGGGTAACTTAAGAGGTGAAACCTGGGTGATATTTTTGTCCTGAGACTCCCAGGGCGATCCCTCTTCTCACAGTTGTATCATAAGAAGGGCTTCTCCGAGTCTGGGAGGGCCAGGGCCGGAGCGGAGGTGAGGGCTGTCTGGAGGGAGGAAAAGGCTGACGGGAGAGAAGAGTTCCCCTCCAGGGGTTCATTTCCAAGTCCCTGGAGGGCCTCAGAAAGCGGTCCCTTTATCAGGCCACAATGCGGTATCCAGATTCGAAAGGAACCAGTGAGGCCCAGAACCGCCCTTAATTCCTTTTCGTTATGACGCAGGAGAGAGGCTATAAGCTCTTTGTGTTGAATAGTGACTGCTTGCTGTCCTGGGGACAAGAGAAATTCTAGATGTTTGACTGGGGCTTGGTTAGTTTGTGCTCCGGAAGGAGAAACTCAGTAGCCCCGCAGAGCTGAGTGGACGAGGAGGGCAGTGGTGTTGGTAAGGGTGGTCCAGGTGATAGAGGAGGAAGGAGGCCGTCAGCGCAGTACCTGAGATGTGAGAATGAAGTTAGAGCACTCCCAACATTGTACGCAAAAACAAACTCAAAATGGATTAAGACCTAAACATAAGCCAGAAACTATAAAACTCTTAAAGGGAAACAGAGGCAGAACACTCTCTGACATAAATCCCAGCAAGATCTTTGACCCACCTCCCAGAGTAACAGAAATGAAAACTAAGATGAGCAAGTGGGACCTAATTAAACTTAGAAGCTTTTGCACAGCAAAGAAAACTAAAAACAAGGTGAAAAGACAACCCTCTGAATGGGAGAAAATAATTGCAAAGGAAGAAACCAACAAAGGATTAACATCTAAAATATACAAGCAGCTCAATGTCAGAAAAACAAACAACCCAATCGAAAAATGGGCAGAAGACCTACATAGACATTTCTCCAAAGGAGACATACGATCGGCCGACAAACACAGGAAAAGATGCGTAACAGCGCTCATTATTAGAGAAATGCAAATCAAAACTGAAATGAGATACCACCCCGGGTGGGTCAGAGTGGCCATCATCAAAAGAATCTACCAACAATGAGTGCTGGAGAGGATGCAGAGACGAGGGAGCCCTCCTGCACTGTTGGTGGGAATGTAAATCGATACAGCCACTCTGGAGAAGAGTATTCCTTAAGAAACTGGGAATTAAACTACCACATGACCCAGCAATCCCGCTACTGGGCATATACCCTGAGAAAAATGATCATTCAAAAAAGACAGATGTGCCCCAACGTGCACTGCAGCACTATTTACGATAGTCAGGAGATGGAAGCAACATAGCTGTTCATTGACAGATAAATGGATAATGAAGATATCAGATAAATGGTACATATATACACTGGAATATTACTCAGCCACAAAAAAGAACAAATTCGAGTCAGTTGTAGTGAGGCAGATGAACTTAGTCTGTCATATAGGGTGAAGTAAGTCAGAAAGAGAAAAACAAATGTTGTTCATTAGTGTATATATTTGGAATCTAGAAAAATGGTTCTGATGAACTACTGGCAGGGCAGGAAGAGAGATGCGGACACGGAGAAGGGGCCTGTGTGTTGAGGCAGTCTGCATGCGGGTCGGAGAAGAATTTCTAGACAGAGAGCATTTTAGAACGGAGTGAGTTTATAAGAACAAAGGGCAGAGATCATGTGAGCACTGTGGGCCAACCTCCTGACAGACCAGGGAGAGTCTACAGTTACTGTGAGTTAATAGCCAATTTTTACAGCCTCAAGACAAAGAAAATGTTTGCTGGAAGGTTGGCGTTAGATGATTGGTTAGGGTGCTACAGGGCGTTAGCTGGAGCGGGCATCTTTGCCTAATTTGCAGTCAGGAAGCCTGCTAGTGATGATCAGGAGGTTTTTGGCAATGGTTACAGAGGGGCTCAGTCAGCTGTGGAGGTGACCTTGGTTCTGGGCTCCACTTCTGTGGCCTTGGTACAAGACTTGCACCTGTGGCCTTGGGGCAGGACTTGACACTGTGGACAGCGGGGGAAGGAGAGGATGGGACAATTGAGAGAGACGCATGGACGTATGTACACAGCCATTCGTAAAAGAGCCAGCTAGTGGGGAGCTGCTGCATAGCACAGGAAGCTCAACTCAGGGCTCTGTGAGGACCTAGAGGGGCGGGATGGGGGTGGGAGGGAGGCTCAAGAGGGAGGGGATACATGTATGGCTGTACAGCAGAAACTAACATGGCACTCTAAAGCAATTATCCTTCAATTAAAACTTTTTTTTAAAGAAATAAATTACTTACCCACAACAAGGAATAGAGGAATCTTAAATGCATATTGCTATGTGAAAGAATCCAGTCTAAAAAGGCTATATACTGTAGGATTCCAACTATACAACATTCTGGGAAAGGCAAAGCTAGAGAGAGAGCAGCAAAAAGATCGGTTTCCAGGGGTTTGGGGAGGGAGTGGACTAGACAGGGGATTTTTAGAACAATGAGGCTATTCTCATGGTGCTGCAATGGTGCCTATGTGACATCGGCTATTTGTCAACAGACAGAATCTTACAAAACAAAGAGTGAATTGTAATGTATGCAATTTTTTTTTTAATTGGAGAGATCTGGATATATCACAAAAAAATGCAGACTCCAATGCAGAATCAAGAGACTCTAACTGTATTCCCAATACATGAAACAACCTCACTGAAGGAATCAGGGCAGGGGGAATTTGCTGACTTAACTTTTGAAGGGAAGAGGCTGTAAGGTGAAGGGCGAAAGAAACTGCACGTGCAGTGTTCTATGGTTGACGAAACCGCTTCCCGTGGGAGAACGGGGATTGTGACCCGGCTCTACACACGCGGCGGTAGTCCACTCGCTCAGTCGTCTCCGACTTCTGTGGCCCCGTGAACTGTAGCCCGCCAGGCTCCTCTGTCCATGGCATTTCCCAGGCCAGAATACTGGAGTGGGTTGCCAATTCCTCCTCCAGGGGATCTTCCCAACCCATGGATTGAACCCAGGTATCCTGCATTGCAGGCGGATTCTTTACTGACTGAGCCACCAGGGAAGATTTACTCTACATGCATAGAGGATTTGAACAGTTTAATGAATTGATGACAATGCAGGAGCCAGGTTTCTCTCTGGGAAGTGGGAATTTAGAAATCAGCAAGGGTAGGAGGCGAGAATGACCGGTGTAACGGATTGGCGTTGGAGATATCAGTGAGAACTCATGTTTAACTTAATGTAGACACAAATGACAGGAATACGCACCTATGTGTACGCACAGGTGATCGGGATTGCTGTGGCTGTGTAACCATCACCACAATGGGTTGCTAAAAGCAAGCAAAACGCCAGGAGCCGCAAGGCCAAGGTCAGCGCGTCAGCAGGACTGCCTCTTCGGAGGCCCCGGGGAGAGTCTATTCCTGCTTCTTCAGGTTCTGGCTTCAGGCCTTCCTTGGCTTGTGGCCGCCTCACCCCAGTCTCACCTCCAGGACCACATCACCTCCTGTTTGTGCGTCTCCCTTCTCTGTGTGTCTCTCCTCTTTGTGTTTCTTTTATAAGGACATAGGCTGTGGCATTTAGGGCCCACCCAGATAATCCAGGGTTATCTCCATATTTGCAAGACCCTTAACTTAATCACAATTGCAAAGATCATTTTCCCAAATAATGTACATTCCAGAGGATCCAGGGACTTAAGGTAGATATCTTTGTTTTGGAGGTGGGGGAGCATCTTCAGCCCACCACATGCAGGCTAGTACACACCCATATTTCTCGTCCCTGTCGGCTGAGGAGGCCTAAGCAAGCATGACCTGGTGGCAGCAAGTAGGCCCATTGCCCAGACTTCGGTTTCTAAGTCTGTGATCTGGTGGAGGCAACTGGGGCCCTTTGGATCAAGGGCTGATCCTACGACCCAGGTAGGATACATACAAGCCTTCTAGTGCCTTCTCAAATGACAACAATAATAACACATTTATAGGAGTATTTCAAAGTGGCAAAGGAGCCAGCTGAGAGTGTTCTCAATGGCCAGAGCTGGGGAAATTTGAACAAGAACAGCAAATAATACTCAATTACGACCCAAAGTATAAAATCACTATCCATGAGTCTGTATTGGCATAAATAAATGACTGAGCAAACCAATAAGCTGGACAAATCTCCCATGAAGAATTCTGAATAACTTGTGTAGACACTTTACCTAAAGGAGGAGAATGTGATGACGCATCCTTGAGTGTGGGCTGTAAATAGTGGCTGCCTTCCAAGCAGAACATTATGGAAAAGGGAGGTAAGAAGGTCACTTCCCGCTGGAGAAACCTGACAAATACTGCTTCAGCTGGGTGATGAAGGCCAGCGTCAGTGGTCACAATGCACGGTGATGGTTTGTACTGTTGATACAGCATAAGGAAAATGACACTTCACCTCTGAGCTCTTCCTCCCAGAACCCAAAACCCTAGTTATCATGATAAAAAACATGAGGCATGTGTGAAATAGATCGCTAGTGGGAAGCTGCTGTATAACAGGGAGCTCAGCCCAGCGCTCTGGGACGACCCAGCGGGATAGGATGGCGGGTGGCTGGGGGAGGCTCAGGGGAGGGTATGTACGTATACCCATATGGCTGGTTCACATTGTTGTATGGCAGAAACCAACACAACATTGTAAAGCAATTGTCCCCCGACTAAAAAAGAAAACTGAGGGACATTCTACAAAATACCTCACCTGTACTCCTCAAAACGTTGAGGTCTTTGAAGACAAGGAAAGTCTAAGAAGCCGTCACAGCCAGGAGGAGCCTAAGGAGGCATCACAATTAGCCGTGGTGTCTTAGACGATGTCCTGGAATGGAAAATGGACATTAGGGAAAAATGAAAGAAATCTGAATAGAGTGTGGGCTTAATTTAATAATATGTATATGTACTAATTCGCTCAGTTGTGTCCGACTCTTTGCAACCCCAGGACTGTAACCCACCAGGCTCCTCTGTCCATGGAATTTCCCAGTCAAGAATACTGGAGTGGGTAGCCATTCCCTTTTCCAGGGGATCTTCCTGACCCAGGGAGTGAATGTGTGTCTCCTGCATTGCAGGCAGATTCTTTACCATCTGAGCCACCAGGGAAGCCCCAAGTTAATAATAATGCATTAACATTGGCTCATTGTCACAAATATGCCACACTACTATTTTCTATCAGTAAAATGTGACTAATAGAAGCAGGGTGTGCAGAGGTGGGGGTAATATATTGGTACTACCTGTATGATGTGCTCAATTTTTCCTGTAAATATTGTATCCAAGAACAAAGTCTGTTGATAAAAAAAAAAATACTGAATAAGCGTGCTGCCTGGAAGCACTAGGGTGGATGAATCAGAGGCTCAGGCTTGACCAAAGAGGCGGGGGCTCTTTAAATCCCCGAGGGAGGGAGGGCCAGATGAGTTGTTGAGAGTGTCAGAGTCCATCCATGTAAAAGCACATATATCCTGAGACTCTCAGGAGAGAGGGATAGTGAAGAAAGCATCTTTTAGAGGGAGGACAGTAAAGGCCTGAGTGTTAGGAGGCGTTGAACCAAGGATGGTATTGGGATTTGGGAGTGCAGAGTGGAGAAGGACCACCTCCTCGTTAACGATGTGAAGATCCTGGGCTGGACCATAGAGGCCACCTGCCTTTTGATGGGCAGAATAGGGAGCTCTAAGGGGGGCTGGTGGATCCAAGGAGTCCAGCATGTAGAAATTTGTTACTGAGGGGTCTTTGAGTTCTAAGACCCCTCAGATCTTCCACTTCCACAGGATGTTAAGAGCGACGGGGACAGTGAGAGAGGTGCCCCATGGTCATAGTGACAGGAGGTTAGGTGACAGGCCCTCCCGGGGGTCCGTGTCCCACACAAATGAGGGAATCTATTTATTTCTAGTGGGAGGGGGGAGTGCTGAGCATCAGAGGACGAGCCTCCTAAGATTCCAGGGAAGGAGGCTTGTGGCTGGAGAATCAGCTGAGTCCTTCATTTGGTCATAAGGCCCCTGCCTACGAGTGGGGTGGGAGAATTGGGAAAGACAGGAGAGGATGCAAGATCTGATCTCCAGTGAGCATACTGAGTCAAAGGTTTGGAACATAGGTTGAGTTTTGCTTTCTCCTCCTATAACGGTGATGGGCAAGGGAATCAAGGAACCCGAAAGCTCGAGAAGAACAGAGTGGGGGTCTTCTGTATCAACTAAGAAATTGGTTTCCTTACCTGCTATCGAGAGAGGTACCTGAGGCTCGGCCAAGTCTATCTGACATTGTGGAGCCAGGGAGGGCAGCGTCGGGCCAGATAGTCAGAAGGTTGTAGAAGTCCTCAAAGAGCTGCGGGGGAAGAGGAGTTCACCTCAGGGGCATCGCTGCTTCCAGAAGGGGATTTTGTCCCCTCGAATCGAGGAGAGGCAATCTCACTTCCGGTGCCCTGTTAGTTTACAAAGTGGGCACAGTCCCGGGGGTACCTTTCCCAGGTAAGCTCAACTCCAGTGCCCCACTTGTTTGCAGCTGAAGTAGGAGCCAGCGCTGGGGCTCAGCGGCTGTTTTCCTTTTCGCTGATTAGGGGACCTCGGATAAGTCTTATCCTGAAGGCCTCTCTGATTGACAGCAGTGGCAATCATTTGGAAAGATTATTTCAGCTCTCAAGACCCTTTTGGGTCTCCTTCCCTCTTTTCCTTTCGTACATCCTCATCTCAGCTGTTAAAGACCTTAAAGGCTAGTCAGTGAGTTTGGACTGGAGAGTCTGAGGGCCCTTTTTCAATTTCTGGAGTTTGCAATGGCTATCAGGGCTGACTGAGAGATGAAATACAAACCCTAGCCCTAACCCAGGAGAGTTTTGTTTGTCTGAGAGGTTAAATCTAAATCGATGAAAAGGCGGAGAGCCTCTGAAAGGTCAAACCGATTCACACTGTTGTATACCAGAAAGTAACATAACATTGTAAAGCAATTATACTCCAATTAAAAAATTGTCTAGGGCTTCTCTGGTGATCCAGTGGTTAAGAATCTGCCTTGCAATGCAGGGGACACCAGTTTGATCCCCGGTCCGGGAAGATGCCACATGCCATGGGGTACCTAAGCCTGTGTACCGCGACTACTGAGCCTGTGCCCTGGAGCCCATGAGCCACACTACTGAGCACACGCGCAGCCACCACCGAAGCCCGCGTGCCCAGAGCCCGTGCCTAGAGGTGCCCAGAGCCCGTGCCCTGCCACCGGAGGCCGTTGCAACGAGGAGCCCGCGCAGCGCAACGAGAGAGGAGCCCCGCTCGCTGCAACCAGATAGAGAGCCCTCGAGCAGCAACCAAGACAAAGACCCAGCGCAGCCAAAATAAATAATAAGTACGTGTTTTTAATTGTTTAAAACACAACAAGGCTAAAGATTGGATTCCATTGTTTTTGACAAAGAAGCTTAACCAAGGTGCTGTGACATACAATATTTTAAGATAACAACTTGAAGTATGCCTGGTAACACTATACCAGGACATATCCGAGTTTCAGAAATGCACACAGTTTCTAGAATGTCTATCTCAATACATTTACCAATACAGTATAATCTGAGGAGGCTTGTCACTCCTTTACAAAGCTTCCTACTTAACTTAACATACCAACCAATCCTAGTTAGTTTAATATTTCTCTCTGACATGCCTTAGGGGCCCTCTGAAGCATTCCAAAGTTAGCTGGAGGTCAAAAGAAACTTTAATTAGAATTTAGGGGCTGGTGCACTGGGATGACCCAGAGGGATGGTACGGGGAGGGAGGCAGGCGGGGGGTTCAGGATGGTACACCTGTGGCGGATTCATGTTGATGTATGGCAAAACCAATACAATGTTGTAAAGTAATTAGCCTCCAATTAAAATAAATAAATTTATATTAAAAAAAGAATTTAATAGGAAGTTTGTCAAACAATATCAAAGTTTCAAAACACTTGGTCAAATAGAATCATGGGTCACTGTGAATATTTATTCACTTAATCAACGTGACAAAAGATTTGAAAAGCAAATACAGATCACTTAAAGACAAGTCCACACAATCTGTTATCAAAGGCAGCATTCCAAGAAAACTTTGAACCAAGTCTAGTCCTGCACAGGCCTACTGCTAATAACAAAATCAATTTGCCTACTTAAATTCCATCTAGTCCCAGCCTGTCCATACATGAAGCTCCTTTTGCAGGGCTCCTCCTTCTGCAAGCCTTTCACAACTTTCTGTGTCCATATTAATTGGCCCTTATTCTTCCTTCCAGAAGCAACTAGCTCTAGGATAAAATTACCCGCTTTTCCTTTGAGAAAAATGTATTTTGGGGCTTCCTTGGTGGTTCAGTGGTTAAGAATTCACCTTGCAATGCCAGGGACACCGGCTCCCCTGGTCCGGGAAGATCGCACACGCTGCAGGGCAACTACACCTGTGTGCCACGCCTACTGGGCTCTGGAGCCCGCGGCGTCACAGCTGCTGAGCCCGCGCGCAGCGACCTCTGAGGCCTGCGCGCCCTGGGGCCTGTGCTCTACAACAGGAGATGCTACCAGATTGAGAAGCCCGTGCAGCGCAGCTTGAGGGCAGCCCCGCTCTCCACAGCTAGAGAAAGCCCGCGCGCAGTGACAAAGACCCAGTGCGCCCACAATAAATAAAGATGTATTTTTTGAGTGTATGTTTCATTCTTCATGCTTTCTTACACATCCTACTTTCCTGGCATACTGAAATGTTTCTCTTATTATTTTAGTAGCTGTATTTACACAGACTATAATTTTAGCCCTTAAAAACCTTAATCTCCAGGAAAAAACAAGAAGCAAGCAACTGTGGACTGTCTGTCATACTAGCGTTTCCTGATCGGAACTTATGAACACATCCCCTAACTTCCTGAAAGATCTGTTTACTCATAGTAGGATTTCTTTCCTCGATGTGATGTAAGACATGTGTCTAACAAACCCAAACATCCTTAGTTTTCCTTCCATCAGAAGGCAGAGGTAAGTGGACTTAGAACCACCCAGCAATTAACGTTCCAATGTTTTGTCCTCTTTGAAGTGATCCATATAGTCAATGAAATTTTGTTATTTGACTTTATTTAGCAAGTTGCCAAAATCTGGGGAGACTATTCTTGAGTAGACATTCCTAAAACATGATTATTCCAAAAGAGTTAACCCAAAAAAACTATCTCACTTACATATAATTTTCTTGAGTTTTATCACATCAAATTACTTTTCTTGCTGACAAATTTGCAACAGATATAAGGTCTTATTTGACCTTTAGTAATCAGGTACAAATAGGAAAAGGAGTACGTCAAGGCTGTATATTGTCACCCTGCTTATTTAACTTATATGCAGAGTACATCATGAGAAACGCTGGACTGGAAGAAACACAAGCTGGAATCAAGATTGCCGGGAGAAATATCAATGACCTCAGATATGCAGATGACACCACCCTTATGGCAGAAAGTGAAGAGGAACTAAAAAGCCTCTTGATGAAAGTGAAAGAGGAGAGTGAAAAAGTTGGCTTAAAACTCAACATTCAGAAAACGAAGATCATGGCATCTGGTCCCATCACTTCATGGGAATTAGATGGGGAAACAGTGGAAACAGTGTCAGACTTTATTTTGGGGGGCTCCAAAATCACTGCAGATGGTGACTGCAGCCATGAAATTAAAAGATGCTTACTCCTTGGAAGGAAAGTTATGACCAACCTAGATAGCATATTGAAAAGCAGAGACATTACTTTGCCAACAAAGGTCCATCTAGTCAAGGCTATGGTTTTTCCAGTAGTCATGTATGGATGTGAGAGTTGGACTGTGAAGAAAGCTGAGCACCGAAGAATTGATGCTTTTGAACTGTGGTGTTGGAGAAGACTCTTGAGAGTCCCTTGGACTGCAAGGAGATCCAACCAGTCCATTCTGAAGGAGATCAGCCCTGGGATTTCTTTGGAAGGAATGATGCTAAAGCTGAAACTCCAGTCCTTTGGCCACCTCATGCGAAGAGTTGACTCATTGAAAAAGACTGATGCTGGGAGGGATTGGGGACAGGAGGAGAAGGGGATGACAGAGGATGAGATGGCTGGATGGCATCACTGACTCGATGGACGTGAGTCTGAGTGAACTCCGGGAGTTGGTGATGGACAGGGAGGCCTGGCGTGCTGTGATTCATGGGGTTGCAAAGAGTCGGACATGACTGAGCGACTGAACTGAACTGAACTGAACTGAATCAGGTACAGGGCTTCCCTGGTAGCTCATCTGGCAAAGAATCTGCCTCCAATGCAGGAGACCCTGGTTCGCTTCCTGGGTTGAGAAGATACCGCTGGAGAAGGGATAGGCTACCCATTCCAGTATTCTTGGGCTTCCCTGGTGGCTCAGATGGTAAAGAATCTGCCTGCAGTATGGGAGACCTGGGTTCCACCCCTGGGTTGGGAAGATCCCCTGGAGGAGGGCCTGGCAACCCACTCCAGTATTATTGCCTGGAGAATCCCCATGGACAGAGGAGCCTGGTGGGCTACAGTCCATAGGGTCACAAAGAGTCAGACGCAATTAAGAATAGCACAGCACAAACTTAGGTACAGCAGAAGTACTATATTTAACATTAATGAGTCTAAAGACAGGTTCATATTAATCAAACCAATGAGCTTAAGCTAGGTTTAATACAAGATATTAATTTAATGAATTCATTCTGGCCAGTTTCTTTTGCATTTCTGAGAATGTATATGTGCTCAATTTCCTTTAAGGCAATGGAATAGAGCTCATCTGCGAGTTAATTTTGACATCCATCCATATATACAAAGAACTCAAAATATTCCTGCTTACATTTTAAAAATCCTTTATTTTTCTGTGCAGTCTCAGGGATCACAGATAATTAAACAGAAGTTCCTGAGAGCCAGGTAGACCATTTATATCCCCAAAGCAGGTTCATCCTAGAAAACTGGCTTCTTCTAACAGCCTAAGCAAAACTCAGCCCCCTTGGCCATTTCAGGGATTTTTTTTTTTACTTTCCAAATATGTCTATTACTGCCTGATAGTAATAAGCAATAATACATGGCATTCACTCACATTCATATCCCTCACTTTCAGAGGAACATGAATCAGCATTCAAGTCACCAGGACACTTAACAAAAGAAACCAGGAAGAGAGCACAGGATATGGAGTCAGGTGCAGAGACACTCACACACACCCCCAAGAGAAAGCCAGAGCAGTTCCAAAGGACTCACTTTGCTGTAAGGGCAGAGCTGCTGGGGGTCTTTGTTCTCCGGGTACCAGGGAGCACTAAACCCGAACAGTATTACAATCAAAGCCTCGTCTGCTTTCATTTGTGGGAGTGTAACTGAAGACCTCCCAGGTTTGCAAAACACACCCTAAGGGGACCACAAGACGGAACAGAGCTCTGACCACGCACACTTCATTATCCACGGCGGGTGTTGGCAAACAGCAAACCAACCGACCATCACAATGCAAATCGGTCTCTCAGGGGCGCAGCTTCCCAGCCACAGAAAAGATTCCCAGCAAAGTCACACGACCAAGTCTTAGTTCAAAGGGGAAATCCCAGCCAGGGCTCCACTGGAGGTGAAGCCCACACACTAGGGAAGGCTAGCTTGGTGTCATCACCTGTGAGCGCCCCATAGACATCTCAGTTGGGCAGTGCGAGAGCCTTGTTTCCTCTACTACAAAAACCGAAGGTGTTAAAGACAGAAATATAGATCAGTGGGACAAAACAGAAAGTCCAGAGATAAAGCCACGGACCTATGGACACCTTATCTTTGACAAAGGAGGCAAAAATACACAATGGAGAAAAGACAATCTCTTTAATAAGTGGTGCTGGGAAAACTGGCCAACCACATGTAAAAGAATGAAACTAGAACACTTTCTAACACTGTACACAAAAATAAACTCAAAATGGATTAAAGGTCTTAATACAAGGCCAGAAACTGTAAAACTCCTGGAGGAGAACATAGGCTAACACTCTCTCATATAAATCATAGCAAGATCCGCTATGACCCACCTCCCAGAGCAACGGAAGTAAAACAAGAATATACAAATGGGACCTAATTAAACTTAAAGGCTTTTGCACAATGAAAGAAACTGTAAGCAAGGTGAAAAGGCAGCCTTCAGAATGGGAGAGAAACAACACCAAAGGAATCAACTGACAAAGAATTAATCTCCAAAACACACAAGCAGCTCATGCAGCTCAATATCAGAGAGACAAACGACCCAACCAAAAAGTGGGCAAAGAGCTGAACAGACATTTCTCCAAAGAAGACCTACAGACGGCTGGTGAACACATGAGAAGATGCTCAACATCACTCACTGTCAGAGAAATGCAAATCCAAACCACATGAGGTCCATCTCACTCCAGTCAGAATGGCCACCACCAAAAAGTCTACAAACAATAAATCCTGGAGAGGGTGTAGAGAAAACGAAACCCTCTTACACTATTGGTGGGATTGCAAACTGGTACAGCCACCATGGAGAACAGTGTGGAGATTCCTTAAAAAACTGGAAATAGAACTGCCATACCAACCAGCAATCCCACTGCTGGGCATACACACAAAGGAAACCAGAATTGAAAGAGACACATGTACCCCAAGGTTCATCGCAGCACTGTTTACAATAGCCAGGACATGGAAGCAACCTAGATGTCCATCAACAGATGAAGGTTAAGGAAGTTGTGGTACATATAAACAGTGGAATATTACTCAGCTATAAAAAGGAACACATTTGAGTCAGTTATAATGAGGCAGATGAAACTGCAGCCTATTATACAGAGTGAAGTAAGTCAGAAAGAGAAACAATAATACTGTATATTAACACACATATATGGAATTTAGAAATACGGTAATGATGATCCTATATGCAAGGCAGCAAAAGAGAACAGACTTCTGGACTCCGTGGTAGAAGGCGAGGGTGGGATGATTTGAGAGAATAGCACTGAAACATGTATATTACCATATGCAAAATAGATGACCAGTCCAAGTTAGGTGCACGAAACAGGGCACTCAAAGCCAGTGCTCTGGGACCACCCAGAGGGATGTGATGGGGAGGGAGGTGGGAGAGCAGTTCAGGATGGGGGAACACATGTGCACCCATGGCTGATTCATATCGCTGTATGGCAAAAAAAATCACAATATTGTAAAGCCATTATTGTCCAATTAAAATTAATTACTTTAAAAAATCAAAGGTGCTGAGGGTCAGCTACACCTGATTGGCAGCCAGCCCTTGAGGCTGTCCCTGAGACAAATGCACTCATGCAGCTGCCCTTTCAGGAGCTGCCAGCGCCCAGGGGCCAATGTGCCACCAGGGGGATGTCCACTTGGGACTCAGGCTCCACGCTGGACACCAGAATTGTTTTTGAACCAGTGTTGGTCTGCTTGCCCACATGCAGTAAAGCATCTACTGACACCAGGTGGTGGCGAAGGAAGGCACAGCGTTTATTGTAGGTCTCCAGACAAGGAGTTGGGAACAGATAATGCTGCTGCTGCTAAGTCGCTTCAGTCGTGTCCGACTCTGTGAGACCGCATAAACGGCAGCCCACCAGGCTCCCCCGTCCCCGGGATTCTCCAGGCAAGAACACTGGAGTGGGTTGCCATTGCCTTCTCCAATGCATGAAAGTGAAAAGTGAAAGTGAAGTCGCTTAGTTATATCTGACTCTTCACAACCCCATGGACTGCAGCCCACCAGGCTCCACCGTCCATGGGATTTTCCAGGCAAGAGTACTGGAGTGGGGTACAGATAATGCTAAAAAGCCCAAATTCCCCAGTGAGTTCAAGGCAGCCTTTTTTTAGTCATTTTTTAAAATAATTTATGTATGTATTTCTTTTCCGTTGCGCTGGGTCTTCGTTGCTGTGTGCGGGCTTTCTCTAGTTGCGGCATGCAGGGGCTTGCTCTCCATTGTAGCATGCAGGCTTCTCACTGCAGTGGCTTTTCTTGTCGCAGAGCACAGGCTCCAGGCATGCAGGCTTTAGTACTTGCGGTTCGTGGACTCTAGAGTTTGGGCTCAGTAGTTGTGGCCCACGGGTTTTAGTTCCTCCATGGCATGTGGAATCTCCCTGGACCAGGGATTAAACCCATATCCCCTGCATTGGCAGGCGGACTCCCATCCACGGTACCACCCGGGAAGTCCTAGAGTGGCCTCTTAAAAGGCAAGAGCGGAGAGGGAAATTGCAGGGTATGTGAATGGCTCGTGCACAATTCTCTGACTGGTAGATGGTGAGGGAACAGGGTGATGTCACAGGGGTTAACATTATCAATCCTCAGGCTCCAGGAGGTCTAGGGGCTATGTGCTCATGGTCATCAAGTATTAATAGTTAATTTTGCCCATTGGGGGTGATTTTAGCACCTGTAAAACAACTTAGGAAATGTGCATCAGATACTATTATCTGGGTACTTCAGAGAGGAGCTAAAGCAGAGGGCCTGGGGGAGGGGTCTGTCCAGGGAAGGCCTGTGGGGTCCACTCAGTTACAACAGCCAGCAGGACACAGAGATGGGCCTCTTCAGGAAAGGGAAAGATGGAACCATGTTGGGATCATCTTTCCCACATCCTAAATTCTCATGAAACATAAAACTGTACAACAGGCCTGCCAAAGAACTGTCAGATCTCAAGGTTCATCTTGACACCCACTTTTGTTTCCAAAACCTGACTGTCCGGCCCCAACCCTGCCTGGGCCTGCTGCCTGAGGCAGGTGGGCATCTTGTGAGCAGGGCAGCACCCAGCCAGGTGAGTAGGGCCCAGTGGAGGCAAGGCCGTGGATAGTGGAGGGTGGGCACAGGTGGGAAACACAGGGTAAGCCCAGGTTACCTCGGGTGCCCGGGGTCAGTCTGCTCAGCCCAGGTAAGAACGGACTCTGAGGAATGCGGCTCGGCTCGCATGGCCGGAGGCTGAGGCTACAGGAAACACCTCTGTCCGTCCTCAGACCCTAAAGAACATGCACCCAGAGGGTGGGGGTGGACGCTCCAGCCTTCATCCACCCTCATGTCTGCAGAGGAGCCCACCTGAGGGCCCGCATGGGCCCAGGCTGTGGCCCCCAGGGTGGCACCACTGGGTGGGCAGTCACTCCAGCACCCGCTCCCCACCCCTGTCAGAGTGTGAATGCACCCTGACTGACCCCCACCTCCCCCCACCCCCCGAAGCCCATCGCCTCTCCTCCAGGCCCAGACTTTCACCCAGCCTCGGCTCCCAGAAGCCCGGCAGCAGAGCAGATGCGGGCGCAGGGCTGGGGTGTGGAGGCTGGGAGCCCAGATCTGGAATGAGGAAAAGGCCTCCTCCCAGAACAAAACACCCGAATATCTCAAGGAGGTGCCCCTTCCAGCAGTGTTGAGTAGCTGGGCCACTAGTTATCTCAACAGGATTAAACAAATCAAACACAATATTGATGTTCTGTTGGTTATTTGGTCACCTGAATCAAATCTGGAAACTATTTTAGCAGAAAATTAGAAAAGATTCAACTCACCAGATTTCAAAATTAAGACCAAACAAAAAACAAAAACCACTATATGCAAAGGTTGCAATGAGTGACACGAGCATGTGCGTGTGCGCACGCGCGCGCGCGCACACACACGGAGGATTTATTCAAGCCAATTAACTGAGAAAAGGAGAAATGACAAAGTGAAGCAAGTGGTAAGTGTAAACATGAGACTTGCTACCAGATGACTCAATAATCCACGTTCATGGTTACACGTCTGAGTAACAGCAAACGAGGGTAAAGTAAATTCAGCAAGCTTCTCTTTAACTCGGCGAAGACTGCAGTGCATTCTGAAGGTTTTCCGTCTAGACTGGAGCTCCGGTTTCCTCGTGGGCTCTTTCCTCTTCCCTCTGCTCCGCGCGGCGAGGCGATCCGTTGAGGGGAGAACAGCGCCAGCAGCAGCGGGAAGCAGGTGCGCCAGGAGAAGGGGGCGCGGCTGCAGGGGCGGCGGCGCGGGGCTGCCCCGGGCGCCTCCTCTCGGCTACGCGGCCTTTCGCTCGCTTCTAACCCGGTCCCAGCCGCCCTGCCCTGGGGCGGACCGTCCCGCAGCGGCACCTGGAGTGCCCGCAGGTCTGGCACCCTCGGCCCACGCTCACCGGGCGGGTCCCGACGCCAGAGGGCTTCTTTCCCCCGGGCCGTAGCTTCCGGGTGAGCAGAGGGCACGCCCCGGGGCGCTGGCGGGACCGACCGGAAGCGCGTCACCGCGGTGCCGGCGCCTGACGGGCTGAGTCGCTCCTCGTGGTGCTGCGTGCAGGTGTTCCACGGGAAGGGCGCATTGCCCACCTGGGGGCGTCTGCTCCCGGGTGAGCCCAGAGCGTGGAACTGGTCTCTTTCCTTCCAAGGAGAGCTGAGAGTCTGATCAACAGGGGCTACTTTCGGAGTACTATTGCAGTAAACATTTGAAAGCTTAGAGTTCTTTCAAGAAAAATCCTCTCCATGGGGCTTCTTTGGTAGTCCAGTGGCTAAGACTCCGAGCTTTCAGTGCTGGGGGGCCAGGGTTCCCATCCCTGATCAGGGAACTGGATCCTGCATGCTGCGACTAAATTCGCATGCCACAACTTTAAAAAAAAAAAAAGGTCCCACATGCCAAAACTAAGACCTGGTGCAGCCGAGTTAAAAAAAAATTTTTTTAAGAGAGAAATGTTCTCCAAAACAAAAATGTGGAGTAGGGCAGAGAATGGGGCAACACTGATTATTACAGCAGCAGCAGTGCCCTTATTATCACCAGGCGCTGTTACCTCTCTGGTTCTCTGACACCAACACGGCCACCGGAGACAATAGCTTTCACACCCCAGTCCACAGTAAGAGACGCATCTCAGGTGTGACCCTGTGCACACCCACACAGACACCTGAAGTAACATCTACTCCCACACTGTGAGGCCCTTTCTGAGGCTTTCATTTCTACACCACTTAGGGTTGCCAGATTTAGCCATAAAAATAAGGGACTCCCAGTTAAATATGACCTTAAGATAACAAAGACTTTTGATTAGTATGTGTAAGCCCTGTATAACACTGGGGGTATATTTATACTGAAAACAATGCCTTCATTGTCTGAAATTCAGATTTAACGGAGGTCCTGTATTTCCTGACAACCCTTTAAAATGCTGGTCACAATCCCCTAACCTGATGTCACTAGTGAGTCTCAGGCCCCTTAGGTGACAGGACCACAGCACTTCTTTCTTTATGGGAAACCAAATTAAGTGCAGGAACTAGATCCGAAGCCCGCGGGCACCACCCCTCCCGGCTGTCACACTCTCCTCCCCTCCGCCCACCCCACCCCAGCAAAGGCCTGCACTTGCTGCAGTAAAAGGTTTGTGGTTTTTTTTTAATCAAGCAAGAATCTGTTAACAGTTTTATTATTTTTGTGTTAAATACCACAGGGCCGGATTGGAAAAATGAAAAACTCAGTCAACAACTGTTTTACAAGGGATAAAAAAAAAATCCTGCCTTGATATCAGCAAAGGTGAAGGAGAAAACTTACACTGTACAAGGCACCATTCCCCCACAGAACACCTCCTGGCATTTCCTGAATGAGTGGGATTAGCAATCTAAATAGATCATATTTCAAGAGTTAACAGCAACAGATAAAATTCAAAGGGATCATTAAAATAACATTTGCAAGACTCTGGACAATTCTTGAACTCTTATTAAAACCACAAAGAAAGAACAATTCTTTGTGAATTTCATAAAGGACTGAATGTGCAACCACACCCCGTAGGGATTGTCTGGTGACAATGACGCTTCTGGGAGCCAGAGCTCTGCTCTTCCGTGTCTCTTTCTAACCATGAGGCCGCGGCTGGCGAGGCCTGCAGGACGCTGTACACACAAAGCGTGGTCACTGTGGACCACATTACCAGTAACACAGTTGTTCAGTTGCTCAGTTGCATCCGATTCTTGGCAGCCACATGGACTGCAGCATACCAGCCTCCCCAGTCCTCCACGATCTACCAGAATTTGCTCAAACTCATGTCCACCGAGTCGGTGATGCCATCCAACCATCTCATCCTCTGTTGTCCCCTTCTCCTCCTGCCTTCAATCTTTCCCAGCATCAGGGTCTCTTCCAATGAGTCAGCTCTTCGCATCGGGTGGCCAAAGGATTGGAGTTTCAGCTTCAGTCTTTGCGATGAATCTTTTCTGGTCAAAAGGAAACAAAGAGATAGCACTCTGTGTGCTTCGCTCTTCAAGCTGAATGTCCCTATAAAGAATCCAGTGACGATGGCTGCAGTGACAGCAAGAAGTAAAGGCGGGGTACTGGTGACATTCTCTCTGGAGGCCCCAGGTGGATCCAGGTTTCTCCGGATGTGCTACCTTCCAGAGCCTGAGTCTCCTCCCTCGGGGGCTGGTTTTCCTCTTCCAGCTCTCCCTTGGAGCCTCCTGCACTGTTCCTTGAGCTTCCTCGTCTCCGTCTTGTTGAGGGAAACACAGTGGGGCTTTGGCAGGGGTCGTCCAGCTTCACAGCGCTCAGAGGAGCGGCTTTGCTGGGTTCTATGTCCTTCTATTTATCATTTGCGCTGGGCATCTCAAATACACATCTCAACTGAGAACCCATTCCTTCATGGGGTTTTGCCTCTTTCCACACGGCTTCCATGTCTGAAACGCTTGGTGGAGCAAAGATCGCCTGTACCGTAAACTTGTGTTTACTCGTCTCACTGGGGTCACTATCCACCCTGGGTCAGCGATTCCCCTGTTGGGCCTCACACAGTACCCACGAGGTGCTGTCGTCTTCACTTTGAAACACACCTCTCGATCTGATGGATTTTTCGATGTGAGGTTTGTAGTGACTCCATCTGTGAAGGGGCCTTTGAATTTGACAGGATCTGCTTGTGCTTTGCCACGGCCGCAGAGGCGGATGCCATCGGAAACAGCGCAGAGCCAGGGCATGCCCACAGCGTGTGGCTGGCTGCGGGTGGGGGTGGCAGCGGCATGCCCAGGCCTCCTGAACCCCGCACCCGCCACTCTGTCGCCGGCTTGCCGGGCCACCCGCGGGTCCACAGCTCCAGGTCTCATGACTGACTCAACCCCACACCGGCCACTGTGGCCATGCGCACTCTGGAGTTTATTTAAAGATGACTTTTGTGTGCAGAAACAACTAGTAGCAGTCACTTTGTTTTTTAAATAAAGTTTTTCAATAAATTAATTAAATTCCATTTATTGAAATACTACATTTAAAAACATAGTTTTTCCTTAAGCATTGACGTCCAACTTAAAAATCTTTTATGTTTATAAACCCTATGTTCTGTGCTTAGTCACTCAGTCGTGTCCAACTCTTTGGGACCCCACGGGCTGTAGCCTGCCAGGCTCCTCCGTCCATAGGGATTCTCTAGAAGAATACTAGAGTGGGTTGCCATGCCCTCCTCCAGGGTGTTTTCCCAAGCCAGGGATCGAACCCAGGTCTCCTGCATTGCAGGCAGATTCTTTACTGTCTGAACCACCAGGGAAGCCCCTTTATAAATCCAGTCAATTTTAACAGTCATTTACCAGGGGCCTTCTTTGATGTTCAGTCTTCCTGACAAACCAGTTTAAGTAAAAACTCTTAAACTTTTAAAACTACATATTTAAATGCTTCAAACACTTCAATTCAGTAGTGAACAAAGCATTACCTAGCAATACGGTGGGTCTTCGGTCCTGGCACAGAAGTATCTTCTTTGCATCACTCGCTGTGCTGATGCAGGTGCTGGAGAGAGAAAGAGACAGATGGACACACATATACACACCCACAAACCAAGCCATGTCCTAGAGGGGGCAAGTGTTACCCTCTTTACAAACCCGTCGGTAACAACCTCTTATCAGTGACCACTTGTCCGCCTCCTGAATCTCAGCAGAAAATAATTCATTCCATATAAAGCATTGCCGGCTCCCTTCTGAAGAAGATGAGCACCTTGGGGAGCAGTGGCGCTGAGTGGGAAGGACAGGGAGGCACGCTCACAGCTGGAGAGGCGGAGGACTGGTCTGCTTCAGGCACAGCCCAGCCATCTTTATGGTTAGAGAAAACCAGCCTTCCAAACACCTCGGGATATCACCTTTGGGGTGACAGAGCTGGTCAAGAGCGTGGTTTCAAAGTGCAGATGTAAGGTTCTGTTTCGTGATCCGGGCACTGGTTCCCACAGGGGTCAGTGTGTGAACAGTCAGTGGGCCATACATTCTGCATGTAGATCATGCTATGGTTTTGTTGTTGGTCAGTCGCCCAGTCATGTCTGACTCTTTGCGACCCCGTGGATTGCAGCACGCCAGGCCTCCCTGCCCCCACAGTCTCCCGGAGTTTGCCCAAGTTCATTCCATTGCATCAGTGATGCCATCCAGCCATCTCATCCTCTGACACCCTCTTCTCCTTCTGCCCTCAGCCTTTCCCGGCATCAGAGACTTTCCAGTGAGTCGGCTGTTCTCATCAGATGACCAAAATACTGCAGCTTCAGCTTCAGCATCAGTCCTTCCAATGACTTACTCAGAGTTGATTCTCCTTAAGATTGACTGGCTTGATCTCCTTGCTCTCCAAGGGACTTTCAGGAGTCTTCTCCAGCACTGTAGTCCAAAGGCATCAATCCTCTGGTGTTCTGCCTTCTTTACGGTCCAACTCTCACAATCGTACATGACCACTTGGAAAAGCATAGTCTTGACTGTACAAACTGTTGTTCGCAGAGTAATGTCTCTGTTTCTCAACACACTGTCTAGGATCGTCATCGCTTTCCTGCCAAGAAGCAATCGTCTTATGAATTCATGGCTGCAGTCACCATCCACAGTGATTTTAGAGCCCAAGAAGAGGAAATCTGTCACTGCTTCCACGTTTTGCCCTTCTGTTTGCCATGAAGTAATGGGGCTGGATGCAATGGTCTTAGTTTTTTAAATATTTAAGCTGACTCTTTCACCTCCTTCACCCTCATCAAGAGACTTTTTAATTCCTTTTCACTTTCAGCCATTAGAGTGGTATCATTCGCATATCTGAGGTTGTTGATGTTTCTCCCACCTGTCTTGATTCCAGCTTGTAACTCATCCAGCCCGGCATTTCTCATGATGTGCTCAGTGTATAGGTTAAATAAACGGGGTGACAGCAAACAGCCCTGTTGTACTCCTTTCTCAATCTTGAACCAGTTCCATACAGGGTTCTAACTGTTGTTTCTTGACCCGCATACAGGTTTCTCAGGAGACAGGTAAGATGGGCTGGTATTCCCATTTCTTTAAGAGCTTTCTACAGTTTATTATGATCCACACAGTCAAAGGCTTTGGTGTAGTCGATGAAACAGAAGTAGATGTTTTTCTGGAATTCCTCTGCTTTCTCTATGATCTAGAGAATGTTAGAAATTTCATCTCTGTTTCCTCTTTCTTTTCTAAACCCAGCTTGGACATCCGAAAGTTCTTGGTTCGCATAATGCTGAAGCCTAGCATGCAGGATTTTAAGCACGGCCTTATTAGCATGGGAGGTGATTGCAGTTGTCCGATGGTTAGCACATTCTTTGGCACTATCCTTCCTAGGAACTGGGATGAGGATTGACCTTTTCCAGTCCTGTGGCTACTGCTGCATCTTCCAGATTTGCTGACATATTGAACACAGCACCCTGATGGCATCATCCTTTAGGGTTTTGAATAGTTCTACTGGAATTCCATTGCATCCACTAGCTTTATTAAAAGAAGTATTTCCTAAAGCCCACTTGACTTTGCTCTCCAGGATGTCTGGCTCTGGATGACTGACCACACCATCATAGTTATCCAGTTCATTAAGATCTTTTTTGTACAATTCTTCCATGTATTCTTTCCATCTCTTCTTGATCTCTTCAGCATCTACTAAGTCTCTACCATTTCTGTTCTTTATTGTGCCCATCTTTGGGTGAAATGTTCCCTTGAGATCTCCAATTTTTCTGAAGAGATCTCTAGCTTTTCCCCTTCTGTTGTTTTCTTCAATACTTCAGTAAAAAGCTCCAAAGTTTACTTTGAAAGTCAGTTAAGCTTCTCTCCCTCTGGATACACATTCGTAAGCCAAAAGTTCACTTTCTGCAGGCCCAGGTAGAGGAGCCTTTTTACAGTAGGGTTCGAAGAGTTTTACCCCAAAGCATGCATCTAGCAGCAAGTACCCCGGTGTTAGCTCATTGTTTTGGTACTTCAGGTCAACCAGCCCTCTCCCACCAGGCATCAGCCCAGGCCCTGGACCCTCTGCTGGGCCCCAGGACAGCCTGGGGTGGCGGGAGGGGCAAGGCTGAGCTCAGCCGTGGACAGGAGCCCAGGCACAGAGTGCCCAGGACAGGCAGATCAGGCTGGTATAAGGGGAGGGGGAAGTAGGGGAAGATGCAGGGTTGAGCCGTCTAGGGAGGGGTGGAGGAATGGGGGTCCTGACATCCAGACAGCAGGGGGAGAATCACTGACACCCTAAATGCCACCTTGAAAGTGAAAATCAAAGTCAAAGTTGCTCAGTCGTGTCTGACTCTTGGCGACTCCATGGACTTAGTCCATGGAATTCTCCAGGCCAGAATACTGGAGTGGGTAGCCTTCCCTTTCTCAAGGGGATCTTCCCAACCCACGGATCAAACCCACATTCCAAGCAGATTCTTTACCAGCTGAGCCACAAGGGAAGCCCAAGAATACTGGGGTGGGTAGCCATTCTCTCCTCCAGGGGTTCTTCTCAACCCAGGATTTGAACCAGGGTCTCCTGCATTGCAGGCAGATTCTTTACCAACTGAGCTATCAGGGAAGCCCAAATGCCACGTTAGAGCTCCCAAATTCAAGCCAATCTTCTCACTGCATCTCTAGAACTCTTAGTACATTGTCCCAGGTTGTACACAAGGCCAGCAGGGCCAACACTAACCAGGAAGCAGTCACGCCAGCACCAGGATGAAAAGCTCCTAACTCCGACTACAGACCTGACCCCGCAGCTGTCACTCCCAGCCAGAAAAAACCCCGTGCTCAAACCAACTGAGGCCCAGCGGACCAGGGCCTCGCCCGGGCTCCCGCCTCTGTGTCCAGCACCACCAAAGGCAGAGACTGAGCCTGGGTCCAAGCCGGTCACTAGGAACACCAGGGCAAGTCCATGGCCCCCAAGCAAGTGATCCGTCAAGTTCAAAGTGTGGGCCACACTGCTGGACACCTTCTTAAATGTCAACAGCCTTACACTGCGGGGAGGGCGGGGGGTGGCGGAGCGGTGATGAGAGTTTGAGACACAGAGACCTTACAGACATGTGAGTGAGTCTTCCCAGTGCTCTTCTGACTTTTCCCTCATCATCCTAGAGAACTGCTGGCAAGTTCTCTGCCTTAAGGAGAAGGGGGAGCACACAGAGATGGAGCCCAAGGCCGAGCCCCTCGGCAAGTTCATCACTTTCAACAGACACCCACGGAAAGAAACCCACCTCCATTATCACCCAGAGCACTCGGGGCTCAGCACTGGGCCCTTGGGGCTGACAACAGGAGACACGGCTCTGAGCTCAAGTGATCAGGCCCAGGACTTCTTCCCAGACAGCGCAGTGGTAAAGAACCCGCCTGCCATTGCAAGAGACATAAGAGATGAGGGCCGAATCGCTAGGTAGGGAAGATTCCCTGGAGAGGAAATGGCAACCCACTCCAGTATTCTTGCCTAGAGAATCCCACGAACAGAGGGGCCTGGTGGGTTACAGTCCACGAAGTCGCAAAGAGTCGGACATGACTGAGTGACTAAGCACACACACCATCAGGCCCAGGTGTGACCCACACCCCTGACCCCACTGCCTGGGGCAGCCCCCCTCCCCCCAAGCTCAGTGGGAAGTGCGGAGGGCAAGGACCGTGGCCCCTCCTTTCCTCACTCAGAAAGAAAGAACTCTTGGGGGGACATAGCCTGGGACTTGAGCCCTGGGACTTGAGCTCCAGCCAGAACATCCGGTTCAGCTGTGGATGGGCCGTTCCTCCCCAGGGCCTCACCTGCCTCTGCTGCAGAGTAACACCAGGATTTGGTGATGGCTCAGTTGCCAAGAGTCGGACATGATTGAGTGACTTCACTTTCACTTTTCACTTTCATGCATTGAAGAAGGAAATGGCAACCCACTCCAGTGTTCTTGCCTGGAGAATCCTAGAATCCTAGGGGGAGCCTGGTGGGCTGACGTCTATGGGGTTGCACAGAGTTGGACACGACTGAAGCAACTTAGCAGGAGCAGCAGCAGTTGGTAAAGAATCCGCCTGCAATGCAGGAGACCCGGGTTCGAATCCTAGGTTGGGAAGAACCCCTGGAGGAGGGAACAGCTACCCACTCCAGTACTCCGACCTGGAGAATTCCATGGACTGTATAGTCCATGGGGTCCCAAAGAGTTGGACACAACTGAGTAACTTTCCCTTCATTTGGTGATTTTACTAAAGATGGCTCCCACCTTATGAAAACAGACTCATAGACCCAGAAAACAAGCAGCTGGCTGCTGGAGGGTGGAGGAAGGCAATTTGGAGAAGAGCATCGAGAGGCAGAACCCTCCAGTTAGGAAGTAAATAAGTCACGGGATGTAACACACAGGATAAAGAATATGGTCAACGATATTGTAATAACTCTGTGTGGGGACAGATGGTTACCAGACTGACCGTGATGATCACAGCGTGTGCAATGTGAAGTCATTCAGTATACCTGAAACACAACACTGCATTAGCTACATGTCAATCGTTTCAGACTTCCCTCGTGGCCCGGTGGATGGGAATCCACCTGCCAGTGCCTGGGACACAGATCCCTGGTCCGGGAAGATTCCGTATGCCATGGAGCAATTAAGCTACTGAGCCCGAGCTCTAGAGCCCACGTGCCTCAACCACTGAGCCCGCATGCCTAGAGCCTGTGCTCCGCAACGAGAGATGACACCACGATGAGACATCGACACGCTACACGTACAGAGCAGCTCCTGCTCGCCGAAGCTAGAGAAGAGCCCCCACAGCAGCGAAGACCCAGCACAGCCAAAAATAAATAAATAAAAGATTTTTTTAAAGTTTGCTCCCACCTATACTTATTCCACAAATGTTTATTAAGTTACCCAAATACACCAGACGGTGTTTTCTAGGTCCGACATAAAGCACCCCAGACTGGGGGTCTTAAACAAGAGAATTTTCTCCCAGTCTCAGAGGCTGGAAAGTTCAAGACCAAGGTGTCAGCAAGGCTGGTTTCTCCCGAGGCCTCTCTCCTCGGCTTGGGGACACCCGTCTTCTCTCTGCCACCTCCACGGTCCCCGCTCTGTGCAGCTGAGTCCTCGTCCCCTCTTCCTGTAAGGACACCAGTCGTAGCCCATCGGGACCCCCTAGTGACCTCTTCCTGACCTGACATCATCTGTCAAGACTCGTCTCCAAATACAGCCCCATTCTGGGAGACTGGGGGTTCGGACTTCAACCGGCCAATTTTGGATGGACACAACTCAGTCCATAAGATGGATATTGAATTTTAAAAAAGACAAAGAAAACAGAGTCCTGGGACCCCTCAGAGTCTGGGAGATGTGACTACGGCCCCACCCAGAGAAGAGCTCAAACCCGCACGGGACCATCAAGGCAGGAGCCCAGAAAAGGAAGGCATGGGGGCTTGCCTCACCCAAAACCATCGTGAAGAAACCCTACCCGGCCCAGCAAACCGTGTGCGTGCCTGTGTGTGTGTGTGCGTGCGCGTGTGCGTGCGCGTGTGCGTGCGTGTGTGCGTGTGTGTGTGTGTGTGTGTGTCCAGGCCACAGATGCTACGTCACCTGTGCTGCAGGTACCAGTGGCTCCCACCACATCCCTGTCCCCAGGGAAGTCTTTCAGGGAGCCATGCCACATCACCTTTCCAGGCGGCACTCAGCAGCCTCGGCGCTCAGGTCAAGGCCCGGAGAGGAGAAACAAGAGCACAGCACAGAGCAGAGGTCACAGAGCAGAGGTCACAGAGCAGAGGTCAAAGAGCGAATCCCTCCTCCGTCCAGCCCCTCCTTCTCCCCAAGAAGTCCCCCGCCGTCCCAGCTGCTAGCTCCATCCAGCAAACACTGCTCTTACAAACAGCTGACCCAGATTCTCGGCTTGAATTAGGATGTTTCCCAGGCAGGCCAGGACGTACAGGGATGAATTTAAATGTTTCTTAAAAGCAAACTCGGGCTGCCCTCCGCAGCGGGGACAGCGGTGTGGGCACCAGCCAGCGGCCGGGACCCCCAGGCGGGACCTCATCACGGTTGCCGCATCTTGGGCCTCCTTCCCCATGCTCCACACTGACTCACGGAACCACTGCAGAGACATCTGTGTTTTAAATTTTAATTAACCCACATTCTTTCCTAGATCTCCTGACCTGATTTTCCATTCTCTCTCTGCTGGGACCTCTGTGTAGCAATAGAATCACGTTCCATTTTAACCCCAATACCCATCAAACAGGGACTTGACCCTCCAAGCAAAGGACACACACATCAGGCAGCAAGCAGGAACTGGTGACAAATGAATGCGTTGGTTAGGGCCACTGTTCCCCTGGACCACTGCAGCTGGGATCACAGAGGTGGAGGGGAGGGGCCCAGTCCAGGCCAGTCATGGGCAAGGGAGTGTGGACCCTGCAGATCCAAGAATGGTAATCAACCCAGGGTCCCAGCTGCTGAGTCTGAAATTCATGCTCCCCGCAGCCCCTCCCAGCCAGGGACCTAGAGCAGCAAGGTGGAGAAAGCAGGCCTGCTCCTAGGAGCCAGCTCCTCTGATGGCCTGGCAGGACCTCTCATAGGCTGCAGGGCTCCCAGGATGCCATCAGTCTCCCCTCCTTCCCTGGGGTGCGACCTGCATGCCTGCCCACCCCCTCATGTTCCCTCCCACAGACATTCTCATGTTAAAACGTTTAATCCCCTTGCTTCTCAGAAAGTGAAAGTCGCTCAGTCTCTTTAAGACCCCAGGGACTATATACAGTCCATGGAATTCTCCAGGCCAGAATATTGGTGTGGGTACCCTTTCCCTTCTCCAGGGGATCGTCCCAACCCAGGGATTGAACCTAAGTCTACCCACATTGCAGGTGGATTCTTTACCAGCTGAGCCACCAGGGAAGCCCAAGAATACTGGAGTGGGTAGCCTAGCCCTTCTCCAGGGGATCTTCCTGACCCAAGAATTGAACCGGGGTCTTCTGCATTGGAGGCAGATTCTTTACCAACTGAGCTATCAGGGAAGCAAAACAAAGAGACCAGCTGCCAGGCCTCATGCCTCCTGAGCTGACCCCATCCTCCACCAGACAGTGGCCAAGCCCTTCCTCCCGGTCCCCCACCCCCAGAGTCTGTCCTTCAATGCAGCAACCAGACTGACCCCACCTGTGGCCTGACCCTGCTCCTGTCTGACCAGACATCTTCTGCAGCCCCTTTTCTCCCTCTGCTCTGGCCCCCGCCCCCATCTCTCTGCACAGCTGTTCCCTCCACCAGCAGCTCTTCCCAGACGCCTCCTCCTCCACTCGTTAGACCGGCCCTGACCACCAGCTCCTGGGGCAGCCTCCCCTCCCCCTCCCTCTGCTCCAGTTTCCTCCACGGCAAGGATACCTGCTTACAGAAGAAACAGTTCACAGCGTCACTCACTCTGCCTCAGCACTCCACAAGAACAAGGCAGGCCGCGTATCCATTTGCTTACCAGCGAAGCCCCAGGAACCAGGAAGGGCCCCTGCATTAAACAAGGGGACGATGGAGCAGAGGAGAGAAAAGCCAAGCGTCTTTACACCGTCATCTCCTAGGACTTTTCAGAAGAGGAAAATAAAGGGGAGACAAAGAAATGGTAAAACTTTTCAGAGCAGAAAAGAGACTCAAGTTTTCACTGTGAAAGAATAAGCTGAGTCCGGAGAGGGACAAAAGTAAAATAAAAATGAACTCTATTCACAATATATAAAGAACTCTTGAAACTTAGAAAACAAACACCACAATTTTTTAAAAGGCCAACAAATTTGAACTGACACTTCACCAAAGAAGTCACACAGATGGCAAAAAGCATATAAAAGATGCACAACGTCATTAGTCATTAAGGAGATGCAAATTAAGGCCACGATGAGGTGCTGCTATGCACTTATTAGAAAGACTGAAATGAAAAAGGTGGACAAGGCGCTTCCCTGGTGGTCCTGTGGCTCCACACTCACAATGCAGGGGGCCCAGGTTCAATCCCTGGTCAAGGAACTAGATCTCACATGCCACAGCTGAAAAAAAGAAAAGAGGAGACTGTCCAGCACGTCACAGTGAAGACGGAAGGTCCCGCGTGCGGCAGCAAAGACCCAGTACACCCAAATAAATAAGTGAAATATTTTAAAAATTAATTAATTAATTAAATGGTGTTCTGTTTAAAGGAAAAAAATTTTTTAAATATGGCCAATTTTGTTGCCCAAGCTGTTCCAGGCCCTTGCTCAAAACCTACCATCCCCCACCTTTACCACGAGTTAATAAATCCTTAAGCCACAGGTTCTAGAGGTAAGAAAGGAAGCTCTAGAGAGAGCCAGACAAAAACCAGATGGCACAGACTGGAATCAATATGGCCTTGAATCTGACCTCCAGTAGACCCTGAGTCCATTATACCCTGATTTTAATATACTAATGTATTGAATGACACACCTATTGGCTGCGTGACTGGAAATTACAAACCAAAAAAGGACCTTTGTCAGCAAAGTGATGTCTCTGCCTTTTAATACGTTATCTAGGTTTGTCATAGCTTTTCTTACAAGGAGCAAGCATCTTTTAATTTCATGACTGCAGTCACCATTCTCAGCGATTTTGAAACCCCCAAAAATAAAGTCTGTCACTGTTTCCATCATTTCCCTATCTATTTGCCATGAGCTAGTGGAGGTGATGGAATTCCAGCTGAGCTATTTCAAATTCTAAAAGATGATACTGTGAAAGTGCTGCACTCAATATGCCAGCAAATTTGGAAAACTCAGCAGTGGCCACAGGACTAGAAAAGATCAGTTTTCATTTCAATCTCAAAGAAGGGCAATGCCAAAGAATGTTCAAACTACTGCACAATTGAATTCTCTCACACACTAGCACAGTAATGCTCAAAATTCTCCAAGCCAGGCTTCAACAGTACGTGAACTGTGAACTTCCAGATGTTCAAGCTGGATTTAGAAAAGGCAGAGGAACCAGAGATCAAATTGCCAACATCTGTTGGATCATCAAAAAAGCAAGAGAATTTCAGAAAAACATCTGTTTCTGCTTAATTGATTACACTAAAGTCTTTGTGTGGATCACAACAAACTGGAAAATTCTTCAAGAGATAGGAATACCAGATAAACTTACCTGCCTCCTGAGAAATCTGTATGCAGGTCAAGAAGCAACAGTTAGAATCAGACGTGGAACAACAGACTGGTTCCAAATTGGGAAAGGAGTACGTCAAGGCTGTATACGGAGAAGGCAATGGCAACCCACTCCAGTACTCTTGCCTGGAAAATCCCATGGACGGAGGGGCCTGGTAGGCTGCAGTCCATGGGGTCGCTAGGAGTTGGACACGACTGAGCGACTTCACTTTCACTTTTCACTTTCATGCATTGGAGAAGGAAATGGCAACCCACTCCAGTGTTCTTGCCTGGAGAATCCCAGGGACGGGGAGCCTGGTGGGCTGTCATCTATGGGGTTGCACAGAGTCGGATACGACTGAAGTGACTTAGCAAAGGCTGCATATTGTGACCCTGCTTATTTAACTTATACGCAGAGTACATCATGAAAAACGCTGGGCTGGAGGAAGCACAAGGTGGAATCAAGATTGGGGGAGAAATACCAATAACCTCAGATATGCTCCATCCTAAAGGAGATCAGTCCTGGGTGTTCATTGGAAGAACTGATGTTGAAGCTGAAATTCCAATACTTTGGCCACCTGATGTGAAGAGCTGACTCATTTGAAAAGACCCTGATGCTGGGAAAGATTGAGGGCAGGAGGAGAAGGGGATGACAGTGGATGAGATGGTTGGATGGCATCACCGACTCAATGGACATGGGTTTGGGTTGATTCTGGGAGTTGGTGATGGACAGGGAGACCTGGCGTGCTGTGGTTCATGGGGTCGAAAAGAATCGGACACGACTGAGTGACTAAACTGAACTGAACTGATGCAGATGACACAATCCTAATGGCAGAAAGCAAAGAGGAACCAAAGAGTCTCTTGATGAAAGTGAAAAAGGAGAATGAAAAATCTGCCTTAAAACTCAATATTCAAAAAACTAAGATCATGGCATCAAGTCCCAATAGATAGATAAGGGAACAATGGAAACAGTGACAGTCTTTATTTCCTTGGGCTCCAAAATCCCTGAAGATGGTGACTGCAGCTGAAATTAAAAGACACTTGCTCCTTAGAAGAAAAGCTATGACCAACCTCGACAGCATATTAAAAATCAGAGACATTACTTTGGCAACAAAGGTCCGTCTAGTCAAAGCTCTGGTTTTCCCAGTAGTCATGTATGGATGTGAGAGTTGGACCATAAGAAAGCTGAGCACTGAAGAATTGATGCTTCTGAACTGTGGTGTTGGAGAAGACTCTTGGGAGTCCCTTGGACAGCAAGGAGATCCAACCAGTCAATCCTGAAGGAAATCAGTCCTGAATGTTCACTGGAAGGACTGATGATGAAACTGAAGCTCTAGTACTTGGACACCTGATGTGAAGAGCTGACTCACTGGAAAAGACCCTGATGCTGGGAAAGACTGAACACAGGAGAAGGGGACGACAGAGGATGAGATGGTTGGATGACATCACTGACTCGATGGACATGAGTTTGAGCAAGCTCCAGGAGTTGGTGATGGACAGGGAGGCCTGGGGTGCTGCAGTCCATGGCGTCACAAAGAGTCAGACAAGACTGAGCGACTGAACTGAACTGATTTTCCATGAAGTGATGGGATCCAATGCCATGATCTTAGTTCTCTGAAAGTTGAATTTTATGCCAGCTTTTTCACTCTCCTCTTTCACCTTCATTAAGAGGCTCTTTAGTTCCTCTTTGCTTTCTGCCATTAGGGTGGTATCATCGGCATATCTGAAGTATGTGTTAGTCACTCAGCCCTGTCTGACTCTTTGCAACCCCATGGACTGGAGCCTTCCAGGCTTCCTCTGTTCATGGAATTCTCCAGGAAAGAATACTGGCATGGGTTACCATTTCCTTCTCCAGGGAATCTTCCCAACCAAGGGATAGAACGCAGGTCTCCTGCATTACAGGCAGATTCTTTACCATTTGAACCACCAAGGAACCTCTGTATCTGAGGTTGTTGATATTTCTCCTGGTAATCTTGATTTCAGCTTGTGATTCATCCAGCCCAGCATGTCTCATGACGTACTGTATGTATAAGATAAATAAGAAGGGTGTCAATATACAGCCTTGACGTACTCCTTTCCCAATTTGGAACCAGTTCATTATTTCACATCTGGTTCTAACTGTTGCTTCTTGGCCTGCCTACAGGTTTCTCAGGAGACAGGTAAGGTGGTCTGGTATTCTCATCTCTTTAAGAAATTTTCCAGTTTGTTATGATCCACACAGTCAAAGGCTTTAGCATAGTCAATGAAGCAGAAATAGATGTTTTTCTGGAATTTTCTTGCTTTATCCATGATCTAACAGATGTTGGCAATTTGATCTTAGTTCCTTCTGCCTTTTCCAGATCCAGCTTGTACATCTGGAAGTTCTCGGTTCACATACTATTGAAGACCAATTTGAAGGATTTTGAGCATTACCTTGCTAGCATTCGAGATAAGCGCAATAGTCCGATAGTTTGAACAGTCTTCAGCACTGCTCTTCTTTGGGATTGGAGTGAAAACTGACCTTTTTCAGTCCTGTGGCCACTGCTCAGTTTTCCAAATTTGCTGGCATATTGAGTGCAGCACTTTCACAGCATCATCTTTTAGGATTTGAAATAGCTCAACTGGAATTCCATCCCCTCCACTAGCTTTGTTCATTGCAATGCTTCTTAAGACTCAATTGACTTCACATTTCAGGATGTCTGGCTCTAGGTGGGTGACCACACCCTTGTGGTTATCTGAGTCATTAAGACCTGTTTTGCACAGTTCTGTGTATTCTTACCATCTCTTCTTAATGTCTTCTGCTTCTGTTAGGTCCATACCATTTCTGTCCTTTATCGAGCCCATCTTTGCATGAAATGTTCCCTTGGTATCTCTAACTTTCTTGAGAGAGCTCTAGTCTTTCCCATTCTACTGTTTCCTTTATTTCTTTGCATTGATCACTTAGGAAGGCTATCTTATCTCTCCTTGCTATTCTTTGGAACTCTGCATTCGGTTGGCTATATCTTTTCCTTTCCCCTCTGTTTTTCACTTCTCTTCTTTTCTTAGCTATTTGTAAGGCCTCCTCAAACAACTCTTTTGCCTTCCTGCATTTCTTTTTCTTGAGGATGGTTTTGGTCACCACCTCTGTACAATGTTACAAACCTCTATCCATCGTTCTTCAGGCACTCTGTCCATCAGATCTAATCCCTTGAATTTATTTGTCACTTCCACTGCATAATCATAAGGGAAAAGATCTAGGTCACAGCTGAAGGCCTAGTGGTTTTCCCTACTTTCTTCAACTTAAGTCTGAATTTTGCAATAAGGAGCTCATGATCTTAGCCACAGTCAGACCCAGGTCTTGTTTTTGCTGACTGTATAGAGTTTCTCCATCTTCAGCTGCAAAGAATATAGTCAATCTGATTTTGATATTGAGCATCTGGTGATGTCCATGTGTAGAGACATCTCTTGTGTTATTGGAAAAGGGTGTTTTCTCTTACCAGTGCATTCTTTTGGCAAAACTCTGTTAGACTTTGCCCTGCTTCATTTTGAACTCCAAGGCCTAACTTGCCTGTTACTCCAGGTATCTCTTGACTTCCTACTTTTGCATTCCAATCCCCTGTAATGAAAAGGACATCTTTCTTTGGTGTTAGTTCTAGAAGGTCTTATAGGTCTTCATGTAATTGTTCAACTTTGGCTACTTTGGCATTAGTGGTCAGGGCGTAGATCTGGATTACTATCATGTTAAATGGTGTGCCTTGGAAATGAATAAAGATCATTGTATCGTTTTTGAGACTGCACCCAAGTACTGCATTTCGGACTGTTTTGTTGACTATGAGGGCTATTCCATTCATTCTAAGGGATTCTTGCCCACAGTAGTAGATATAATAGCCATCTGAATTAAATCTGCCCGTTCCCATCCATTTTAGTTCACTGATTCCTCAAATGTCAATGTTCACTCTTGCCATCTCCTGTTTGACGACTTCCAATTTACCTAACACTCCAGGTTCCTATGCGATATTATTCTTTACAGCATCAGACTTTACTTTCACCACCAGACACATCCACAACTGGGCGTCGTTTCTGCTTTGACTCAGCCTCTTCATTCCTTCTGGAGCTATTTCTTTGCTCTTCCCCAGCAACATATTGGAAACCTACCAACTTGGAGGGCTCATCTTCCAGTTTCATATCTTCTTGACTTTTCATTCTGTTCATGGGGTTCTTAGGGCAAGAATACTAAAGTGGTTTGCTGTTCCCTTCTCCAGTTGACCACGTTTTGTCAGAACTCTCCACCGTGATCCTGTCTGTCCTGGATGGCCCTGCATACGTGGGTCATAGTTTCATTGAGTAACACAAGGCTGTGATCTGTGTAATCATTTTGGTTAGTTTTCTGTGGGTTCCATTCGGAAAGCCATGGGGTAGCAGTTCCTCCTTCTGTCTGCCCTTTGACGGATGAGAATAAGAGGCTTGTGCAAGTTTCCTGATGGGAGGGACTGACTATGGGGAAAACCAGGTCTTGCTCTGGTGAACGGGGCCATGCTCAGTAAATCTTTCCAATTTTCGGCTGATGGGCAGGGCTGTGCTCCCTCCCTGTAGATTGGCCTGAGGCGGCCCAGTCCTGGAGTCCACAGTCTCTATGGTAGCATTACAGCCTCTACAATAAGGCTAACAGCAACCTGCTGCACGAGAACTTATGCTAACATGCTGCGCCTCCCTGGACTGCTGCTGTCCGTGTTCCTGACCCTGCAGCAGGCCGCTGCTGACCCGTGCCTCGACAGGAGACCCTCAGACTCTCACAGGCAGGTCTGGCTCGGCCTCCTGTGGGTTAGTGCTCCTTTCCCCTGGGTCCTGTTTCACACAAGGTTTTGTTTGTGCCTTCCAAGAGTCTCTGGCGGGTATGGGGTTTGATGTTAATGTGATTGCGCCCCTCCTGCCATCTCGTTGCAGCATGTCCTTTGTCCTGAGACGTGGGGTATATTTTTTGGTGGGTCCCAACATGCTCCTGTCGATGGCTGTGCAGCCGCTAGTTGGGATTCTGGTGTTCTCGCAGGAGAGGACGAGCGCACGTCCTCCTACTCCGCCATCTTGGATGTGTTCACAGGCACAGACGTATATCCAAACTTAGCAGGTTATACATTTTAAACATGTGCAGTTTATTGTATTTAGTTACACCTTAATACTGGGCTTCCCTGGTGGCTCAGACGATAAAGCATCTGCCTGCAATGCAAGATACCTGGGTTCGACCCGTGGGTTGGGAAGATCCCCTGGAGGAGGGCATGGCAACCCACTCCAGTACTCTTGCCTGGAGACTCCCTATGGACGGAGGAGCCTGGCAGGCTACAGTCTATGGGGTCGCAAAGAGTCGGGCATGACTGAGCGACTAACACACACACATATAATATTATTCAGCTTTACCAGGAATACAGATGGTCAGTAAATTATGGAAAAACGACCAAATCACCAAGACAGTAATGTGACTTCAAACAAGTGTGTACCAGACAACAAGGTTTACCGTAGAGCACAGGGAACTGTATTCAGTATTCTGTGATAAACCATAATGGAAAAGAATACTTTAAAAAAGAATATATATGTGTGTGTGTGTGTATAACAGAGTCACTTTGCTGTACAGCAGAAACTAGCAACGTTGTAAACCAACCATACTTCAACGAAAATAAAATGTGTAACTGATAACACAACCTCAAGACCTCTAAAGTGAAGACTGGAGAACTTCAAAGAGAAAAGGCACAGAGCAACTGTCTTAGGAAGAGATTTCAACTCATCCTTCAGATATTGATCCTTCAGATACTGACAGAAAAAAAACCAGCATGGAGGTAAAAGATCCGGAGCCCAGTGGGTAACACACAGAGTTCTGTGGCCTGTAAGGGAAGAATGCACACAGGTGCCCTTGATGAGAACCTGTCATGGGCCTCCCTGTGGTCCAGTGGCTAAGACTCCACAGCCCCAGTGCAGGGGCCCAGGGAACTGGTGAGGGAACTGGATCCCCCTGAGTTCACACTAAGTGGTCCCGTAGTAACCCCACTAGAGTTCGCCACAACTGAATGATCGAGGGCAGCCAAATAAACAAATATTAAAAAAAAAGTCTGCCATGGGCCCAGCTGTCCTCCACCTGCCTTATACAAGGTCCAGGGAGGCCCCTGGGGGCTTCCGAGTCCCCCACGGGCCACAAGTCCCAAGAGTGGGGACAGCAGCCGGTTCGCTGGGATTTCCCAGAGCCTGACACCAGAGGACTGGTCACCCCGCACCCTCACCACATGCAGACCAAGGCCCATTTCCTCTTGCCCCTCAATGGGCCTCGGAAGGGCAGATGCTGCCCAGCATTGGCTCCCCTGTGGCCACCGCTCTGCTTGGCGCCTTGGAGAGCTCTCCTTCCACCGCTTTCAGGCATACACCTGCGGTCACACTTCACACTTCACTTCACTGCTTCTTCATCCTCCACGAGCCCATGTCCCTGTTTCATTCTGAGCCCTTACACCTGCTGTTCCCTGCCTGGAACGTCCCCCACTCTGCTCATCTGGCCATTTCCTGCTCAGAATGTACAGCTTTGTGGAACCTGTCACTTCCTGAGTCAGCGCCCTGGGTTCCCCTTTGCGCTCAGCTTGTCAGGTTCCTGCTGTCTCTGGTTTACATCTGTCCACACCCGAGAGCAAGGACCACAGCCATCCGGGTCATCGCCGTATCCTGGGGCCTCACACATGGCCTGTATTCAGGAGGTGGCTGATAAACATAATTACTTAGCTGATCAAAAGCGGAGGCTATGACATAGCACTCCCCACCCTCCTCCCCAGCTCAGCCCTGCCTGCCACCGCTGGGGGGCTACTTTGCTTTCCAAAGGCGGTCTCTGCTTCCACACCTCCACCTCTGCGGTTGGCTCCTGCTATTCACCACCCCAGGACAGATGCCAACCATCCCCTCCTTCTGCCTCTGAGGCTGGGTCTCCTTTCCTGCCCACCCCAGCCCACGGTGCTTCTCTGAACACGAGGCATTCTGGATTTAGCAGTTGTCACATTGCATCAGACATAGAAAGTCGGTGTTCTTGGAGGCATGGGGGAGGTACTCAAGGTGTGCTGCTGGATGAATGGAAAGTCAGGGCCGCTGGAGGAGATCCTGGAAGGTTAGCATCAGATGCTCTCTCAGGCCCATTGCCCCTCAACCGGGTGCTTTCCTGAGGGGAAAACAGCTGGGGATGACTCTTCCACAGCTGTGTGAGTAGTATCACTACACCCCGTCCCCTGAGGCGATGGGGTCTCATCACCAACCCTGATACTCAGCACCCAGTAGCTGATGCGGCAGGACACCTTCCGGGTGCCACAGCAGCCCAGATGCCAATTGTAGCATCCGGTCACCAGGAAACTGGCTGGAAAGCAATGGAGTGTCCCAAAGAGGGTCACAGAGACCCTTGGTCCCCTGGTGGCCCTTGGGAGGATGAAGCATGATAAATAGATCTTTTTGTTTCAAAGTCTAGATCTCTCAAAGCAGCAGATTCAGTTGTTCAGCCTGGGAAGTCATTGGCAATGGCGTTTCCCAAAAAAGCAGTAGGAAGCTATTGCGTGGATGTGGGGCTCCCTAAACAGCCATAACAGTCCTGGATCCTGGAGTGGGCTGCCATTCCCTTCTCCAGTGGACCACATTTTGTCAGAACTCTTCACTATGACCCATCCATCTTGGGTGGCCCTGCCTGGCATGGTTCATAGCTTCCCTGAGTTACCCAAACTTCTTCACGATGACAAGTCTGTGATCCATGAAGGGGATAACAGTCCATAAACAGGTAGAAAAACTGGGGCTTGCCAAGGTGGAGGAGGGAACATGGGCATTCTCCAGGAGGGGCCTGGCGAGAGCTAGAGGGGGTGCCAGGGCAGAGAGAAGGCCCACAGCATCATTTGGAAGAAGACGTGGCACCCATTCCAGTCCGGGGGCAGCAGGTACCCTGAATTCAGCACAGGCTCCATCCAAGGCGACCAAGCTGAACCGGCCAAGAAGCAACATCCCTGGTCACTTGGTTTAAAAGAGAAAGCGGCCAAGGGTGGCCCCTGACTGCTGAAGGCATCCTGACCTGTGTTGGGCCCACCCTGGGGAACTCCAGCTGCAGGAGGAAAGAGCCAGGCATGCCACAGTGGGAGGCCTGGGGTCCTGCAGGAGTCTCCTTGGAGCCCCCAAAATCCACATCCCTCCCTGGCCCCGAGGTCAAACCTCCACTCCACGAACAAGTCAATACAGCAAACACGGTGATCTCAGGGTGATCTCTGCCCCTTGAAGCAGAACATGAGAGAATGGCCAAAACAAATTTTCCCCCACCTCAGATCTTTCATTTGGGCCCTCGGCGTCCCCACCTGCACCCCACACCTGCCGGCCACCTGGTCAAACGCCATCTCTGACCTCCCTCAGCTCTTCTAGGAGTGGCTGCCCCCAAACCTTCCGAAACAAAGCCTGACTGTAGCAGCAGGTAAATCACACCTTCTCCCCACACTCCAGGCAGGATACTAGCGCAACCTGCCCGGGAGGCACCGTGACCACCCCCATCTCATGGCTGACAAGCAGGGGTCCCCAGGGGTACAGTATGTGCTGGGGTCACACACCAGTGAGCCACAGAGCAGGTTTCAAACCCTGACCGCCCCCAGACTTCCAAGGCCTCAAGATTCTGGGTCCTCCAGCCCCGTCCTGCCTTCCTCCACGTTCCCAGCTGTCTCTTCAGTCCCTTCCCCGGGGCCTTCTCTGGGATTCCTCCCTACCCAAGGGAGCCTTCCAGGTTCTCCCCAGCCTGACGTGCCCCTGGCCCCTCAACTCTAAGCAGTGCATCTCGACCACCTGTCACCACGACCCCGTTAGAAAGTTTTACATGACTTCCCGGCACAGGTGTGCTTGATAAGGGACTAGTGATCCATTCTACATCCTTCCATTTTCTTTGAGATGCTCTTCCACATAAAATGTCCACCAAGAGTGAACCCCAAATCAATCTATGGACTTTAAGCGCTAATTATGTGTCGTTGGAGGTTCATCGACTGGAACAAAAGTCCCACCTGGTGGGGGTGTGCGTGGGGGGTGGGTTGTGGGGAGCCTGTGACAGGCGAGTAGTAGAGGGGAGCTCTGTACTTTCTGCTCAGTTTACCGTGAGCCCAAAGCTTCTCTAAAAAAATTAAAAATACACATTTAAACAAACACTCTTCTGGCCTCACTACACTGCTTTTACCCCTGGCCATCACCTGCAGAGTTGAATGTCCTAGAGAACTTGATCTTGATCATGCTTTTGGCCCACTTTTTTTTATTCCTCTTGGTGCTATACCAGGTTATTTAGATAAAATGAGTGCCCTCCCCAGGGTGGCTCACTGCTGGGGTTTGCTGGGACAGAGAGGAGTGGGAAGACCGGGAAAGTCCTGAGCAAACTGGAACAAGTTGTTCCCCGGAGTTCCCCTTGCAGCCAAAGCTCCGTTAGCGCCATGGAGTCTGACTTCTAACCCTTGAAAAGAACCTTGCTCAGAATCCACAGGAGGTGAACAGACATGGGCCACTGCTTTATGAAGATTATTCATATCGATGGCCCCTGTGCACCTGACCATGGGGATGCTTCCATAAATGCTGACTGGGCTGCATGGGACCGGAATGGTTTTAAATTCCATTCCTAAATGAGGGTCTCCTTTGTATCTCCTCGGCCCTCACCCCTTCCATGAGGATACGACTTCCAACACTCTGGCTAAAGAGCCACACAGCCAGAGGCAGAGCAATAAATGGATCTGTTCCCTGTCCAGGGGGCCAAGTCCAGTGACCGCACGTGGGGCTGTCCTGACATGGTCAGATGATACGCTTGACCTCGGAACTCTCCTTCTAGAGAACCTCAATTTCACAGCACGGCACTGTGATCTTGCTTTAGTGAGACAGATCATGACCTTGCCTGGTGGTCCAGTACTTAAGAATCATCTTCCAATGCAGGAGTTTCAAACTTGGGTTTGATCCTTGGTCGGGGAACTAAGATCCCACATACCAAGGGTCAATGAAGCCCAGGTGCCCCAGTGAAGATCCCGTGTGCTGCAACTAAGACCCAACACTGCCATAAATAAATAAACAAAAAGAGTCATTGGTGGGGGAGTGGAGGAGTGTGCTGGTCTTCCCAGAGCACATGATGACCTCAGGCATTTCATTCCCCTCCTCCCCTCCTCGCCAAGCACAACCACATCTGCAGGGGCCATATGCATTCCAGGTAGGCCAGCTCGTGCCGGTTCAGAGTTTTCTTAGAATAATCTGAATTCTCACAACTGATGTTAACAATCAAAGAGCCAGAGAAAAACCTGTCTTTTGCAAGACATGTTAAAATCTCTCAGAAGGCCAGCAGAAGCAGAGATGTGAAGATGTCCACCAATGAACTCCTTTTGGCATTTTAATCCAAACAACCAGATACAGATATAGCATATTGAAAAGCAGAGACATTACTTTGCCAACAAAGGTCCATCTAGTCAAGGCTATGGTTTTTCCAGTGGTCATGTATGGATGTGAGAGTTGGACTGTGAAGAAAGCTGAGCACCGAAGAATTGATGCTTTTGAACTGTGGTGTTGGAGAAGACTCTTGAGAGTCCCTTGGACTGCAAGGAGATCCAACCAGTCCGTTCTGAAGATCAGCCCTGGGATTTCTTTGGAAGGAATGATGCTAAAGCTGAAACTCCAGTACTTTGGCCACTTCATGTGAAGAGTTGACTCATTGGAAAAGACTCTGATGCTGGGAGGGATTGGGGGCAGGAGGAGAAGGGGACAACAGAGGATGAGATGCTGGATGGCATCACTGACTCGATGGACGTTGAGTCTGAGTGAACTCCGGGAGTTGGTGATGGACAGGGAGGCCTGGCGTGCTGCGACGGGGTCGCAAAGAGTCGGACACAACTGAGCGACTGAACTGAACTGAAGCTTTTTTAAAATATTTATTTATTTTTGGCTGAAGTGGGTTTTCATTGCAGCACACAGGCTTTCTCTGGTAGCTGAAAGCAGGGTTACCCTCTGGCTGCCGTGAGTGGGCTTCTCATTGAAGCGGCGTCTCTTGTTGCAGAGCATGGGCACGCAGGCTCAGCAGTTGTGGCGCACAGGCTTAGCTGCCCTGCAGCGTGTGGGATCTTCCCTGACCAGGGACCGAATCAGTGCCCCCTGCACTGCAAGGCGGATTTTAACCACTGAACCACCAGGAAAGCCCCAGATAAATGCAATTTTAAAAAGCTACTGGAATATAATAAGTATATCAAAATTTCTGCCTACCGTTGAGCATTGGATTTTGTTGGGAACTGGCAGCTACTATTAAAATAGAAAAATGTTGTACTATGGGCTGACTTGATCTGGGCAGTAAGATGAAATTAAATACATTTTTCTATATTGAAAAAAAATAAGGTTGCTCCCTGTGGCTCAGACGGTAAAGACTCCACCTGCAACCAGAAGACCAGGGTTTGATCCCTGGAGAAGGGAATGACAACTCACTCCAGTATTCTCACCTGGAAAATCCCAAGGACAGAAGAGCCTGGTGGGCTGCGGTCCATGGGGTCACAAAGAGCCAGCCACGACTGAGCGCACACAGCAGCAACAGCCTCTGTGGTCCCTGCCATTCCTTACTATTCACACCGTGCTGCCGCTCTTGCTCTAGGGGGCTAAGAAATTTCCAGAATTACACTGATTCCTTTACACTGTACACCCTACTAAGGGGTGATCTCAATTTACTTTGGTTCCCACTTGTGTTTCAGAGTCTATTTCATGTCTTTAACTCTCCCTCCCTCTTTGGTAGCCCTGTAGAGTTAGTGTCCCTATTTTACAGGATAATAATAGCTCAAAATGCTAAAAAGACTTGCACTAAGTCACACAGTAAGTCAGAGAGCTAAAATTATTTATATTTGCCAAGGAACTTTTTAACTTAAAAAATATAGACAAGCACAAAACAGTGAACAAATTCTATAAAACTATACATGTAATTGTTAACAATATTTATGATATATATCATATTTAATTGTGGGAATGTGAGGTTTTATATATTTTGTATGTATATAGATATGTTCAATATATGTTGATAAGGGTGAAAGAGGACAGTGAAAATCTGGCTTGAAACTCAACATTCAAAAAACTAAGATTATGGCACCTGGTCCCATCGCTTCATGGCAAATAGAAGGGGGAAAAGTGGAAGCAGTGACAGATTTTCTTTTCCTGGACTCCAAAATCACTGTGTACAGTGACTGCAGCCATGAAACTAAAAGATGCCTGCTCCTTGGAAGACAAGCTATGAGAAACCTAGACAGCGTTTTAAAAAGCAGAGACATCACTTTGCCAACAAAGGTCAGTATAGTCAAAGCTATGGTTTTCCAGTAGTCATGTACAGATGTGAGAGTTGGACCATAAAGAAGGCTGAGCACCAATGAATTGAAGTTTTTGAACTGTGATTCTGGAGAAGACTCTTGAGAGTCCCTTGGGCAGCACAATGATCAAACCAGTCAATCCTAAAGGAAATCGACCCTGGATACTCATTGGAAGGACTGATGCTGAAGCCCGAAACTTTTGCTACCTGATGCGAAGAGCCGACTCATTAGAAAAGACCCCAATGCTGGGGAAGATTGAAGGCAAAAAAAGAGGAGCAGTAGCAAAGGATGAAGTGGTCAGATAGCATCCCTGAGTCAATGGACATGAATTTGAGCAAATTCTGGGAGTTAGGGGAGGACAGAGGAACCTGGTGTGCTGCAGTCCATGGGGTCTCAAAGAGTCAGAAATGACTTAGTGACTGAACAACAACATAAATACATATTATATGGATTTACAGTGACTTGGGTTATTGTAGGCATTTTCCCCTTACTGTGGTGAAATAGACAAAACATAAAATGTACTGTGTTACCCATTTTTAAGTGTATGTTCAGTGACATTATATAATATATGTTGTTGTGTAGCCATCACCTCTGTGCATAGCCAGGACTTTTTCATCTTCCCAACTGAAACTCTGTCCCTATTAAACACTAACTTTTAGGAATGGAAATAGTTCTTGCCATATCAGTAAACAAGGATGTAACAGTCGTCAGCAATTCCAGCCTTCCAGTGTGAGCCTAAGAGCATTCGGGAAGGAGAAGAATACCTGGGATCTAACGGCCAGATTGCAGCCACTCCCTATGGTGAGCCCCGGGAGCTTGGGGCGTGAGAAACACAGGACACTGACCCAGGATTGCTGAGACGCCCACGGAATGATGCCTCCAGTGAGCTCAGACTCTCCCATTTTTCCCTTCGTGGAAAAGTACTAAGTTCCTTAACTTGGGATATCTGGTTTTCTTTAATTAACAATGATATTTTGATGCTCAGATTACCTGCCCTTCATTGTAAAGCTTCTGTATAACCTGGTTCCTCCCCTCGCCTCCTTGGAGCAGTTCTCTCAGGGTTACTTGAGATGCTATCTCCCAGGCTTGAAGTCCTAAAAATTCTCACCAATAAAGCATAACCCTCAACTTTTAGGTGATGAATATTTTTTAAGGTTACACTCTCTACTACTCCTCCCCCCTCTTCAGGCCCTGGCAATATCCTTCTACTTTCTGTCTCTCTGAATCTGCCTACTTTAGGAATCTCATATAAGTGGACTTACACAGTATTTGCCCTTTTGTGACTGGCTTGTTTCACTTAACTTTCACTTAGACATTATGCTAACTGAAAAAAATCAGTCATAGCTTTAAATTCTGACTGTGGTTTTAAGGTAGCTGAGGTGTGTGTTAAAAATAGCCATGAACTTTGTATATACCTAGCAAGAGAGTATGAAATGTGAGTGACCTAGCCCAGAAGACTTCTTTCTGCATGAAATACCCAAACATACAAGCAGCCTTTATGAGCTAAACTAAAAAAGGAACTCTGAGCTCAGACTCCTTGCACATGAAGCTCAGAATAGCTGTGCTTAACTTACCAAGTATAACAGTACAAAATGTCATACTGGGAATATTGAATGTGGGAGTCGATCACCCAAGGAAAAAAATCTCTCATTTAATTTAAGGGAACTCAAAATGAATCCATTCTCTCGTTCAGAATTCTGCTCTGCAAAAGTCCCATCTGGTACTAACTATATTTACTTAGATAGATCAGTACCACAAAAGAAAGGTTATTTAGAGCATCTTGTTATGGTTTTCTGGATGATTCTTCCATCTACGAGAGAATGCAACAGAGACACAGGAAATTGACCCTAAATATGGACTATATTTTGCTCAAATGTAAATGTAGAGACATCACCCTTCCAGTCAAGAAAACAATCGGACCTTTCATACATGACACACACAGCCTCTGCAATCACCCTGGGAAGTCCCTGGAGCAGCAGGGAGTGTAAATGAGGGGACTGTAAATGAGATAAGCACAGGTTTCATGATGGGGGCCAAGATACAGGCTAGCTTCATGCTGTCTGACGTCCACATCGTGGGGAAAAGTCAGATGGGCAGGGGAAAGCAGTTTGCTGAGCTTCACCCACTCGCTGGAACTCACTGTTCTGTTTTCACACTGAGCTCTGCTTCCTTGGTGACCTTCACAGTGTAACCTTTCCCTGCCTCAGTTTCCTCATCTGCAAAGTAAAGTCACAACAGTCCGCCTCGGAGGACACAAAACCGAGTCAGCGTACGTGCCCCACACAGGTTGTCACTGGGGTGCTTTGCTGACGTTTCAGGAGTCTTGTCTCCCGAAGTGGATGCTGAGCAAGGGCCGTGGGTTGTTTGAGGTGGGTTTTTTCATGATTATTATTCACTTATTTTGGCTGTGCTGGGTTGTTTTTGTTGCGCTCGGGCTTTCCCTCCTTGCGGTGAGCAGGGGCTCCTCTCCAGCGCTGGTGCAGGGGCTGCTCATGGTGGTGGCTTCTCTTGTCTCAGAGCATAGACTCTAGAGCCCATGGGCTCAGTACTTGCAGCTCGCAGGCTCCAGAGCCTAGGTTCCATAGCTGTGGTGCACAGTTTGAGCTGCCCCACAGCCTGTAGGATCTTCCCAGACCAGAGATCAAACCAGAGTCCCCTGCATTGCAAGGCAAATTTTTAATCACTGGACCACCAGGGAAGCCCAAGTTGTTGGGTTTTTTTTTTAATGTCGGTTGTGAGTTGAATTGCATCCTCCCGAAAGACATTAAAGTCCTGACCCTGATGAAACTGAGTGAGGCCTTGTTTGTAGCTGCCGCTTGCTGCAGATGTAATCAAGGTGAGGTCAGGGCTTCTCCAATGGCCCAGAGGGAAAGAATCCGCCTGCCGATACAAGAGACATTGGTTTGGAAGATTTCACATGCTGCAGAGCAGCTAAACCCTTGGCCACAGCTATTGAACCTGTGCTCTAGAGCCCAGAAACCGTGCTCTAGAGCCTGTGTGTTTCGCAACAAGAGAAGCTACCACAATGAGAAGCCTGCTCACCACGACTAGAGAAAAGTTTGTGCAGCAAAAAAGACCCAGCACAGCCAAAACTAAATAAATATATGTATCTAAATAAATATAAAGATGAAGTCACACTGAACTGAGAAGGAGGGTGGTGTCCTTAATGCATCATGCCTGTTGTCCTTCTGAAAAGAGACACAGAGACAGGCACACAGAGAGGAAAAGGCCATGTGAAGACAGACACTCGGAGGGCAGGTCACACGACGGAAGCAGAGACTAGAGTGATGCAGCTGCCAGTCAAGGACTGCTGGCCACCCCCTGCGGGCCTTGCCAACACCTCTGGCCTCCAGAACTCTGAGAGACTAAACCTCTGTTATTTAAGCCAGGCAGTTTGTGATGCAGCAGCACTAAGAAACTAACACAATGCCGTAAGTGTTTAAATTCCTGAGAGCTGGCACACGGAGGGCATTTGATGTGTATCAGTTGAAGGAATGAACCCATGAATAGATGCGTGAAGAAAACAGGGAGGCAGGCGATGGGAGCAACAGGACAGATGTAGACACGGGTGTCCACGCACACCTGGATGGACAGGCGTGACACTGGCTCTCGTCCACGAACACTCACGCCCCATCTTAGGCTCTGAACGACAGACAGTTGGTTCCTGGCAAAGCTGGCATGTGGGAATAGGTCCCCGTGTGCCAAAGCTTCCAACTTTCCAAAGAACCAGAGATCTGGGGTTTTAGGAGAAATCTCCAAAGTTCTTAGATATTCGTTCACAGCAAAGTGAGTGTACAAGCACCTCCAGAGGCTCAGCTGCATCTCTCACGTCTGGCTCAGCCTCAGGCAGGAGACACAGCGTCTGCCTGATGAAAACCACTGGCATAAAATAGGCATCATTCGTAGTCTTGCAGATCTTTGGAGAACAGCACTAAGATAGGGACCTACAGATAAGTCTGTCCTTCCTTCCTTCCCCCTTTCTACTGTCAGGGAAAATAATCAATAAACAACTCATCATAGGTACAGAAAAGGGTTTTATTTGAGCCAAACTGAGGACTACAGCCCAGAAGCCAGTTTCCCAGATTACTCTGAGAAGCTGCTCCAGAGAAACATGGTTTCCAGCACAGTTTTAGGTCTGGCCAGAACAAAGAACATCACACAAGTCAAGAATATATTCCCTCAAGATTTCAAAAATCAAATCAGTACATACCCAGCGAGTCAGTATGGCCTCGGCACCTGGGAGGGGAGTCTTATCATTGAAAAGAATATAAGCATTGGTGCTCCAGAAAGGGAGGCATTTAACCTTTGTTTTTAACATGGACGTTCTTTCATTCTGGTCAATGCACCCTTTTCTTCAATAATTAAAGCAGACGTATAATGCATGCTTGGTAGACCGCAAACAGGCTATTCTAGTCAGCGTAAGACTCAAGCTAACTCAAGTTATAAGCCAGAATGACTCACCTGTACATCAATATGTGAAATTTCCTGTTATCATTTCCCCTTTTTTGATTGTAAATCTTTCTATGGAAAGCCCTGATGATCAAAATATTTGTCCCTCGGGGCTTCCTTGGTGGCTCAGTGGTAGAGAATCCACCTGCAGATGCAGGACACAGGTTCGATCCCTGATCCAGGAAGGTCCCGCATGCCACGGAGCAACTAAGCCCACGAGCCACAACTGCTGGGCTTGTGCTCCAGAGCCCGGGAGCCGCAACCACTGAGCCCTGGCGTCCTGGAGCCTGCGCTCTGCAACAAGAGCAGCCACTGCAATGACAAGCCCGTGCATCACAACCGGAGAAAAATCCCGTGCAGCAGTGAAGACCCAGCACAGCCAAAGATAAAGAAATAATTTAAATTATCTAAAATATATTAGTCCTTCAATGCCAGGGTGATTTCTGCCTGCCTTGGGGCTATCATGTCCCTTGATCATAGATCAATCTCTTTCCTTTGTGCTTTTTTTTTTTTTTTGTATTTTTATTTTTTATAGGAAAAGAGTTGCCTAGTTATCCTCATTTGGGGGTAACCAATTGAATGTAATGGATATATATCGATGGGGGAAACATAAGCTATATGTATTATCAACTGTTATCAAATTGTCACACAAACATAATACTTGTGATCTCAGCAGTAGATAATGCAAGCAGTGATACGTATTATGAGTAGCTTGATAGGAAAATAATGATAGCATATATTATAAATATAATAATCATCTGTAAAGCAGAGTGGGAAGAAACATCTTATTCCTGAAGGATGCTAACTAAACAGGTCACTTAAGGGTCAGTTTTCCTTACGTCTTGTAACTACCTTGCCTTTAGGGAAGTTATTTCTAGGCAAGTCTCAATTTCTCCAGAGGTACTGATATAAGTAGAACAAGAAGTATGCACAATAGCAGAAACGGCCCCTTGTTTAGCCAGTAGACCATCCAAGGCAACCCCATTATCTAACACTACTTTGGGTAAGGAATTTAGGATGTCTGTTATGCTTCAGTGTTTTTTGCAGTCTCTTCAGCTATTTGACCAATGGTAGCTGATAGATTTTTAATTATCTCTCTGTTTACATATATTCTTGTGTTCAGAACAAAAATATTTTGCTTCCAGGGATCTTGGCCTTCCCAGGTGGCACTAGTGGTAAAGAACCCACCTGCCTATGATGCAGGTTCAGTCCTGGGTGGGGAAGATGCCCTGGAGGAGGGCATGGCAGCCCACTCCAGTGTTCTTGCCTGCAGATCCCATGGACAGAGGAGCCCGGCGGGCTGCAGTCCACAGGGTCACACAGAGTCGGACACGACTGAAGTGACTTAGCACACATCTTGGTGTCTTGTTAACGTGGACCTCTTGACTCTGTAATGAGGACAGAAAGGAAGTTCATCTATTTCCTGATGTGTAGACAATGGGGCAACGTAATGTCCTAGTAAACATAAACCTTCTGTTTGTCAGCTGTTGAGACATTTATGTGCCCGTCCTTGGGAAGCTGGATCGGTTCCAATACCACATGTGAAGACAGAACCTGGGGAGCACAGGGGATCCCCGCCAGGGTTCTCCCACTGATAGCCTCATGAACTCAGAGTTCTGTCAACACAATTTTATTAAACTATAGATCACTTCTCTTGTAGGTTTTCCAAAAATCAACTAGACTCTTGATATAAAGAAGTTGCTAGCACAATTTCTAGCAACTTTTCTCTTTAAGACATTTTTCAGTTGAGTAAGGAACAGGGCAAGGGTGTCCTGGGGTAAATATGTCCAGTCTCTGAGAACAGAGGATGGTATCAGACAGGGGCGGGCATGTTAGTATGTTGGAGAATCTGAACCTGAAAGGTTAGGTCAGAGGGCAGGTGGCCTGGGTGAGTGGTCATGTTAGGAGAATCTGAACGGTCGTGGATAGGTATTACGAGGGGCTTATCCCAATAACTCTATTGATGACAACTTTACTAGAGCATTTTCTTCCCACCCTGACTATTGGAGCAAAAATATAGCTAGAAGTAAAACAATAACTTTCCTTTATGATAGGAAGACAAATGTTTGATAAACAGTTCAACTGAACTAGTAGGATCAGTCTCACAGGCCTGACCCAGATTCTTTGGCCAGCTGTTTGCCGTTGTCATCTTCGTATCCTGATGAGGGTGTCATTTGAGCTTAGTTACTTGAAGTCAGGTGTCAGAAATATGGAACAAAGTCCACTCAGGTGGAGAGGCCGTGTGTGTGTGTGTGTGTGTGTGTGTGTGTAGGTTCAAGATTCTTTTTTAAAAACTGAAGTACAGTTGATATGCAATGTTGTCTTAGTTTCTGGAGTACATCAGAGTGATTCAGTTTTACATGTATATATTTCCCTTTTTCATACTCTTTTCCATTATGGGTTGTTACAGGATACTGACTATAGTTCCTGTGCTCTACAGTAGGACCTTACTGCTTATCCATTCAATATACAGTCACTTGCATCTGCTAATCCCAAACTCCCAGTTCATCCCTCCCCAACTCCGCATCCTCCTTGGCAACCATGCGTGTTTCCTCTGCGTCTGTGAGTCTGTTTCCGTTTCTGTAAGTCAGTTCATTTGTACCATAGTTTAATTCCACGTATAAGTGATACCATATATTTGTCTTTCTCTTTCTGATTTGCTTCATTTAATTAATTATCTCTAGGTCCGTCCACATTGCTGCAAATGCCATTATTTCATTATTTTTTATGACTGAATAATATTATACATATGGATATATTATGTAATAGTATACATATGGATATATATATAATGTTAGGCTTCCCTAATGGCTCAGACAGTAAAGAATCTGCTTTTGATGCTGGAGACCTGGGGTCAATCCCTGAGTTGGAAGATCCCCTGAAGAAGGACTGGCTACCCACTCCAGTATTCTTGCCTGGAGAATCCCATAGACAGAGGAGCCTGGCAGGCTACAGTCTGTGCGGTCACAAAGAGTCAGATACAACTGACGGACTAACACACACATAATACTGTATATAATATATATATGAATAACATAGTATATATATAATATTATCAAAATAGATCCAAGTCCATCAATATGGATGGACCTAGAGATTATTATATATTAAGTGAAATACATCAGAAAGAGAAAGACAAATATCATTTAGTATTACTTATACGTGGAATCTAAACTATGATACAAATGAACTTATTTACAAACAGGGTGTGTGTGTGTTTTGAAAAAGAGTTTTGTCAACAGTAGGCGTAAGACACGGGTTCAATCCCTGGGTCGGAAACAACTCCAGGAGGAGGGCAAGGCAACCCACTCCAGAATTCTTGCCTGGAGAATCCCATGGACAGAGGACCCTGGAGGGCCATGTTCCATAGGGTCCAAGCAGTCAGACATGACTGAAGTAACAGTATATATATGTATATATATATATATATATATATATAGTATCTTCCTTATCCATTCATCTGTCTGTTTTTAGGTTTTAAATAGTGCATGTGTCTTTTTGAAATAGAGTTTTGTCCAGATATACACCCAGGAATGGAATTGCTGGATCATACAGCAACTCTGTTTTTAGGTTTTTAAGGAAAATTCATACTATTTTTGATAGCAGTTGCACCAACTTACAATCCCACCAACAGTTTAGGAGGGCTCTCTTTTAGAGGAGGTTTTTAAAATTAGATGTGGGCAGTAGCAGCGGCGCCGGGTCTGGAGTGGAGGTGCTCCAGCGGTGTTGTTTTGAGCGGCGGCAGTTCTCGCTACAGCGCCAGGGCAAGTCCGGTTCGTGTTCGTCCGCGGAGATCTCTCATCTCGCTCGGCTGCGGGAAATCGGGCTGAAGCGACTGAGTCCGCGATGGAGAGAGAAAAGCAACAGTTCTGTGAACTCTTTATTGGTGGCTTGAGCTTTGAAACTACAGAAGAAAGTTTGAGGAACTACTACGAGCAATGGGGAAAACTTACAGATTGTGTGGTAATGAGGGATCCTGCAAGCAAAAATCAAGAGGATTTGGTTTTGTGACTGAATCCACTTCAGCCATGGCCGCAAGAAGTCATTCAGTTGACGGGAGAGTGGTTGAGCTAAAACGTGCTGTTGCAAGACAGGAATCTGGAAAGCCAGGGGCTCATGTAAGTGTGAAGAAGCTGTTTGTTGGTGGAATTAAGGAAGATACTGAGGAACATCATCTTAGAGATTACTTTGAGGAATATGGAAAAATTGATACCATTGAGATAATTACTGACAGGCAGTCTGGAAAGAAAAGAGGCTTACTTTTGATGACCATGATCCTGTGGATAAGATTGTGTTGCAAAAATACTATCAATGGTTATAATGCAGAAAAGAAAGGCTTTGTCTAGACAAGAAATGCAGGAAGTCCAAAGTTCTAGAGGTGGAAGGAGGAGGCAACTTTGGTTTTGGAGATTCTCGCGGTGGCGGTGGAAATTTTGGACCAGGACCAGGAAGTAACTTTAGAGGGGGATCTGATGGATATGGAAGTGGCTGTGGATTTGGGGATGGCTATAACTGGTATGGAGGGGGACCTGGAGGTGGCAATTTTGGAGGCGGCCCTGGTTATGGAGGAGGATATGGTGGTGGAGGACTTGGATATGGCAACCAGGCTGGGGGCTACAGAGGTGGTTGTGACAACTATGGAGGAGGAAATTACGGGAGTGGAAATTACAATGATTTTGCAAATTATAACCAACAACCTTCTAACTATGGTCCAATGAAGAGTGGAAATTTTGGTGGTAGCAGGAACATTGGGGGACCATATGGTGGAGGAAGCCATGGTCCAGGAGGCAGTGGAGGAAGTGGGGGTTACGGAGGGAGAAGCAGATACTGAGCTGCTTCCTATTTGCCATGGGCTTCACTGTATAAATAGGAGAGGATGAGAGCCCAGAGGTAACAGAACAGCTTCAGGTTATCGAAATAACAACGTTAAGGAAAATCTTATCTCAGTCATGCATAAATATGCAGTGATATGGCAGAAGACACCAGAGCAGATGCAGAGAGCCATTTTGTGAATGGATTGGCTTATTTAATAACATTACCTTACTGTGGAGGAAGGATTGTAAAAAAAAAAAAAATGCCTTTGAGACAGTGTCTTAGCTGTTTAATTGTTGTTTCTTTCTAGTGGTCTTTGTAAGAGTGTAGAAGCATTCCTTCTTTGATAATGTTAAATTTGTAAGTTTCAGGTGACATGTGAAACCTTTTTTAAGATTTTTCTCAAAGTTTTGAAAAGCTATTAGCCAGGATCATGGTGTAATAAAACATAACGTTTTTCCTTTAAAAAAATGTAAGTGCATGTGTAGAGTTAAGAAGCTGTTGTACATTTATGATTTAATAAAATAATTCTAAAGGAAAAAAAAATAAGAGATGTGAATCCATGAGTCTATGCCTTCTATTAATAGTTTGGCAACACATGGATTAGTAAATAGTAACTGATAAGATCCTTTCTGATGTTGCTGCAACAAATATTTTATGTCTTTTCCAATAAATAAAACCTCCAGATTATAATCCATGATCTTTAAGGATTTCATCTTCCAAGAGCTCACAGTGAAAGGGGCTAGCTACTAATTTTTCATTTTCCTTATGTGTTTTAATAACGCCCTGACAATAATGTAATATATCCCCTTGGACTGAGGTTGGTCCATATATTCCCTCATCTAATCACAGGCCATCCTGTTAATTCTTTCAAAAGGACATGGCTCGTGCTCACCAAAAGGCATAGGTCTAAGGCCAAGAGGCTCTAGGAGAAGAGCTTTTGGCCGTGAAAGAACTGTTTCTGAAAGTTTTGCCAGTTGCAACTTGATGGTGCCACTAGTCCTTTCTACCGATGCTGAAGATGTGCACAGTGAAAAGGCCACGTAATTGGAAATGTCACATTAGATTTAATTATTTGTGCAGTAAAATGTGTTTCCCAATCACTGTGTAATTCAGAAGGACTTCCCCAGACAGGAATTATTATCTTTCCTATGACAGCATATTAAAAAGCAGAGACATTACTTTGCCAACAAAGGTCTGTCTAGTCAAGGCTGTGGTTTTTCCAGTAATCATGTATGGATGTGAGAGCTGGACTATAAAGAAAACTGAGCGCTGAAGAACTGATGCTTTTGAACTGTGGTGCTGGAGAAGACTCTTGAGAGTCCCTTGGACTGCAAGGTGATCCAACTAGTCCATCCTAAAGGAGATCAGTCCTGAGTGTTCATTGGAAGGACTGATGTTGAAGCTGAAACTCCAGTACTTTGGCCACCTGATGGGAAGAGCTGACTCATTTGAAAAGACCCTGATGCTGGGAAAGACTGAAGATGGGAGGAGAAGGAGATGACAGAGGATGAGATTGTTGGATAGCATCACCGACTCAATGGACATGAGTTTGGGTAAACTCCTCCAAGAGTTGGTGATGGACAGGGAGGCCTGGCGTGCTGCAGTCCATGGGGTCGCAGAGTCAGACACAACTGAGCGACTAAACTGAACTGAATTGAATAGCAATTTACCTACTGTTAAAGCCATTGCTCTCTTGCATGGAAAAGTGTCAAGCCAGTGTGAAAACATGAAGATCATTATGAACATATATTTATTTCTTTGAGATGGTGGCAGCTGGACAAAATCCAATTGCTATACATCAAAGGGTCCCTTAGGAAGGGGAAAGTGGGCCTGTGACCCACAGAGTGACTTTCCTGGATTATACATAGGATGTACATTACAGCAAGCGTATACACTATGAACCAGTTGTGGGGAAAAAGCTCCTAAACATTCTTTTCCCCACAGAATCATTTTCTTAGGCACCCAGTGAGTAAAAGAATGTATATATTGGAGCCATGGCAATTGGGCTCCAGCAGGCACAACAGGTTTCCTCTCAGGTCCAAACCATATTTGTGTGACAGGGTTAAAAATTTCTCCTTTTTTATTACCACATCTGTTCTTCAGTGGCAGTTTCTTGAGCTTGCAGAAGGAAATCCTTCACTGAGTGAGCAGGGTTGACAGAGAGCGGTGGACATTCTCAACGCTGGACAGAACGATTATTTAGAGCTGCTTGCTGTCGGTGGCCGTACCAGCAAGCTGATTTCCTTTAGTTTCCATAGCCTTCGATTTCAAATGTCCTGGGGCTTTAATAGGTGGTAACTCTTTTGGTAATTGTATAGCATTTAATAACTTTGCAAGCCGTTTCCCATTATCATTGATTTATGGCTCTGTTGGGGCTTCCTTGCTGCGTAGGCTTTTCTCTAGTGGAGAGTGGGGGCTACTCTCTAGCAGCAGTGCAAGGGCTTCTCGTTGTGGTGGCTTTTCTTGTTGCCGAGCACGGGCTCTAGGGCGTGCAGGCTTCATGGCTGTGGCACGTGGGCTCAGCAGATGCGGCTCTCAGGCTCACAGTTGTGGTGCACAGGCTTAGCTGCCCCACGCCAAGTGGGATCTTCCCAGATCAGGGATCAAACAACGTCCCCTGCACTGGTGGGCAGACTCTTTACCACTGAGCCACCAAGGTAGCCCTCGTTTACCATTTTTTTTTTTTGGTAGGTTGTCCCGAAGAGGTAAAAAAACCTCATTGTTGCCATAATATCCCAAAGTCACGGGCCACTCCAAATGTATAAGAATTATCAGTATAAATAGTTGCTACCTGGTCTTTAGCTAGTTGACAAGCTTGAATTAAAGCAGTTAATTCAGCTGATTTTACTGACCTCATTTCCGGTAAACAAGAGTTTTCAATTATGTGCACGTTGGACGTTACTATATTTACAGCTTGGTAATATTCTCGTGGTGTTGGAGAAGACTCTTGAGAGTCCCTTGGACTGCAAGGAGATCCAACCAGTCCATTCTGAAGGAGATCAGCCCTGGGATTTCTTTGGAAGGAATGATGCTAAAGCTGAAACTCCAGTACTTTGGCCACCTCATTCGAAGAGTTGACTCATTGAAAAAGACTCTGATGCTGGGAGGGATTGGGGGCAGGAGGAGAAGGGGACGACAGAGGATGAGATGGCTGGATGGCATCACTGACTCGATGGACGTTGAGTCTGAGTGAACTCCGGGAGTTGGTGATGGACAGGGAGGCCTGGCGTGCTGGGATTCATGGGGTCGCAAAGAGTCGGACACGATTGAGCGACTGAACTGAACTGAATATTCTTGTTCATCTTTTAAGCAGGACCCATCAGTAAACCAAATCAGACCAGCATTGTCAATGGGAGTTTCTTGTAAGTCATTCCTAGCAAGAAGATAATCCATCAATAGAACATAGTCAGTCTTTCTAGATGGTGCTAATGGTAGAGAACCCACCCACCAATGCAGGAGACACAAGAGACTTGGGTTCGATCCCCGGGTCAGGAAGATCTGGTTGAGGACACGGCAACCCACTCCAGTATTCTTGCCTGAAGAATCCCATGGACAGAGGAGCCTGGCGGGCTAGAGTCCATAGAATCGCAAAGAGTCAGACACAACTGAGTGACTTAGCACACAGCAAACAGAATGCAGTCATGGTTGTTTAATCAGCAGTCCTTTCTACAGACCAAGTCTAGTGCATGACTTAGCAACGAAACAACAGGTAGAGAGAAAAGATAAATGCTTCCAGTCTGTGTGTTTGTTTAGTCACTAAATCATGTCTGATTCTTTTGCTACCCCATGGGCTGTAGACCACCAGTCTCCTCTGTCCATGGGATTTTCCAGGCAAGAATACTGGAGTGGGTTGCCATTTCCTTCTCCAGTGAATCTTCCCAACCCAGGGATTGAACCTGTGTCTCCTGCATTTCAGGCAGATTCTTTACCACTAAGCTACCTGGGAAACCCTCAAATCTGTTTACAAATGTGCAATTTACCAAATTGCTGTAAGTCATAATTAGCTTAAAGCAAAAGATCCCCTTATCTGGAAGATTAAAATTTAGTAATATTTCAGACAAAAAGTCACACAAATTTTATTTATATTTCATATTTATCAGTTCATTTAATCCAAGGTAATTAATTTTTGTTCTACTTGAGTCCAGTTTCTCCATTACTGTTTTGACTTTGCCTGATAACTGAGGAGCACAGTCACAGCGATAATTTTAAGAAGTTCGTGAGGTTTTTGTTAAGATTAGTATGATTTGCCCAATAAAGTGGGTGCCTTGATCACTGGAGATTGTGGAAAGCATAACCCTAAGTGGAAAACACAATTTCTATCAGCTTATTTGTCTCTGTGAGGGCATTAGCCTTGCAGCAAAGGAAGGCTTTAACCCCCCAAATGAAAAGCAGTGTTTGCCAGGGAGTCAGGAGGAGCCAAGCAGGCATCTTGGGTTTCCTGAAGCCCCAGCTGCTCAACTCACAGCTATCGTTACCATCTAATTTTTCTGATTTAGGAGCAGACTGTCCTAAGGACCTCAGGATGGCAGAAGTTTGACAATGAGGGGTTAATGTTCTGTAGAAGCAGGACGGACTTTATCTACATGTGCCATCATCTCTATGGTCAGTCGTCATTGCCTTGGCATGAAAGTCAGTGAGGGCATTTCCCAAATACTCGGGTTCAGTTCTTTAATGGGAGCCTCAATTTTGATGACAGATAGCATTTTATGTCAGAACATGTATGATTTCCAGGAATTTCATGTAATTTCTAAAATACATATAATACATATACTTACATAGACATAACATAAAGAAGGCTTAATGGTACGTCTTATTTGACAGTGCTTCCTACATAATTTAATCTACCAAATAAGCTTAGTTAGGTTAATATTTTTCTGAGATGACTCAGGGGCCCTATGAAGCACCTCAAAGTTAGCTGGAGGTCAAAAGAACTTTAATGAGAATTTGATATTCTAGACGTTTGTCAAAAATATCAGAAAGCTTCAAAACACTTGGTCAAATAGGATCATAGGCTACTGTGAAACAATACTTATTTACTTAACCAAAGTGACAAAAGATTTCAAAAGCAAGTACAGATCATATAAAGGCAAGGAAATTCACACCATCTGTTATCAAGAGTGGCACTGCAAGAGAATTTTGTTCTCTCAGCAGAGAGAAAACCAAATGCAGTCTTGCTTCAGCTTACCTTTAATAACACATTTTATTTACCTAATTAAATACAATCTAATTTTAATTAATTATGACCACATACAAAATTCTCAAGTTTTCTTTTCTATAACCTTACATCACTGCTTGTATTCATTATTTATTTGTCCTTTTTTTCCACCCAGAAACAACTCATTCTATGACAAAATTATACTCCTTTTTTTTCTCCTAAACAAAGATATTTCATTTTTTATATTTTCTGTCAACATTAGATAGACTACTTTTTTATAACTGAAATGCTTACTTTATTATTTTAGTATCTTTACTTACATAGATTATAATTTTTAAACCTTAAAAAACTTTAGTGAAAATCAGGAAGCAAGTAATTGACTCTGTCATACCAGTATTTCCTGATTAGCAAACCTAAGAATATACTCCATAACCTTTAAAAACATACCTTTTCCTCATAGCATAATTTCTCTTTTATGTGGTGTGAGACGTGTCTAATAAACCTGAATATCTTTAGTTTTTTTCTCTTGTAAGACAACAAAGTAGGTAAATTTAGACATGTTTACCAATGAAGGTTTTGGTACTTTTATCTTAATTGGAAATGATCTGGATATCAAAAAAAATTCCCATCATCTATCCTAATTTAACAAAACTCTGGAGTTTTAAATTACCAAAAATCTGGAGGAACTACATTTAGACATCCCATAAAACATAATCATTCTTTAAGAGTTCACCTAAAACTTTTATCTCATTTATCTCTACTTCATTACTTGTGAAAATATCATCACACCAAGTTAATTTTCTTGCTGAGAAATTTTGTGACATAGATAACATGAACTTATTGACTTTCAGCAAACTTGTGCCAAGTCGCTTTAGTCATATGTGAATCTTTGAGACCCTATGGACTGTAGCCTGCCAGGCTCCTCTGGCCATGGGATTTGCCAGGCAAGAATACTGGAGTGGGTTGCTGTGCCCTCCTCCAGGCGTACAATAAAAGTTATCATACTTAATGCTGATGACCCTAAAGACATGTCTGCATTAATCAAACCCACAACTTAAACTTGTTTCCATTTATTAAAGATTAATCTTGATTAATCCTGGATCACATGATCCTTTAAGCATTTGGATTACTTTTATGTTACGTTTGCTGCTGCTGCTGCTGCTGCTGCTGCTAAGTCGATTCAGTTGTGTCCGACTCTGTGCGACCCCACAGACTGCAGCCCACCAGGCTCCACCGTCCCTGGGATTCTCCAAGCAAGAACACTGGAGTGGGTTGCCATTTCCTTCTCCAATGCATGAAAGTGAAAAGTGAAAGCGAAGTCGCTCAGTCGTGTCCGACTCTTAGCGACCCCATGGACTACAGGCCACCAGGCTCCTCCATCCATGGGATTTTTCCAGGCAGAAGTACTGGAGTGGGTTGCCATTGCCTTCTCCATATGTTACGTTTAGAAATACTTACTTTTTAAAAATTGAAGTATTATAGATTTATAATACTGTGTTAGTTTCTGGTATACAGGAAAGTGATTCAAAGATAGATACACACATATATAGAGAGATATAGGTGTATAGCTATAGATACAGTATATATTCTTCTCAGATTATTTTCCATTATGGTTTATTACAAAATATTGAATATAGTTTTATGTGCTATACAATAGGACCTTGTTGCTTATCTGTTTTATATACAGCAGTATGTCTGCTAATCCCAAACTCCTAATTTATCCCTCCCCCGTTTCCCTTTTGGTACCAAAGTTTGTTTTTGATGTCTATGAAACTGTTTCAGTTCTGTAAGTAAGTTCATTTGTGTTGTTTTTTCTGGATTCCACATAAGTGACATCATATGATATTTGTCTTTATCTGACTTATTTCACTTAATATACTAATCTCTAGGCCCACCCATGTTGCTGCAAATGGCATTATTTAATTTTTTTTATGGCTGAATAATGTAAGAGCTTGGGCTTCCCTGGTGGCTCAGATGGCAAAGAATCTGCCTGCAATGAAGGAGATCCAGGTTTGATCCCTGGGTCGGGAAGATCCCCTGGAGAAGGGAATGGCAACTCACTCCTGTATTCTTGCCTGGAGAAGACCATGGACAGAGGAGCCTGGCGGGCTACATACAACCCATGAGGTCGCAGAGAGCTGGACACAACAGAGCAACTAAGCACAATGTAAGAGGTCACTTTTAAGTCAATCAAATAAAGCTCTTTTACAAATTCATATTGATAATATTGTCCAGAGGTAGAAACATATCACATTCATAACATACACACAGACATACATACATCTAGATAGACACAGAGATCTCACAGTTTTCTTACTTGAATTTTAAAAGTTCTTCAGGACTTCCCTGGTGGGAATGCAGGGGACACAGGTCCAATCCCTGATCTGGGAAGACTCCACGTGCCGCAGGGCAACTAAGCCCATGCACCACAACTGCTGAGCCCACGCACCTGAGAGCCTGTGCTCTGCAGCAAGGAACCACCACAGTGAGGAGCCCACACGTTGCCGTGAAGCGTAGCCCCAGGCACAAGTAGAGAAAGCGCACACACAGCAAAGAAAACCCAACGCAGCCAAAAATTAATTAATTTTTTAAAAAGAGAAAAAGCCTCCCTCGCTTTTCTCCCCCTTTGGTTTTAGGTTCTACTCATTGAGCTAAGGCTGTAGTCTCAGGCAATGCTGCTGTTTGTATTTCAAGGACATGATAAGAGTTACAATTTTGTTTTCTCCTGGGAGTACTTCCGTTCTCTCAGGGTCAGAATTTTGAAAAGATGTTTATCAAGCCAGCTTTCTTTAGTTGTGCATGCAGAAATCAGTTTTGGAATGTCAAAAAAGCTTTATCCTGGCTATTTAGGGTTAGGAAAGTACTTATAAGTATTCTTTCCATACAAATTGAAGAAGCCAGCCAGAGTTCCAATGGATGACTGCCTGCCCGGGTGCTGATAAGCTTTAGAAACACATTTTCCCCCCTTTTTAAAAATATTTATTGACCTATTTATTTGGTTGCTCCAGGTCTTGGTTGCAGCATGTGAGATCTAGTTCCCTGACCAAGGATCAAACCCGGGCCCACTGCATTGGGAGCAGAGGCTTAGCCACTGGACCACCAAGGAAGTACTCCCCTTTTGTTTAGAGTCATTTTGTTATAAAGTGCAAGTCTTAAGGGCTTCCGAAGTGGCTCAGTGGTAAAGAATCTCCCTGACATTGCAGGAGACACAAGAGATACAGGTTGAAATGCAGGAAAATCCCCTGGAGTAGGAAATGGCCACTCTCTCCAGTATTCTTGCCTGGAAAATTCCATGGACAGAGAAGCCTGGCAGGCTATAGTCCATGGGGTCACCAAGAGTTGGACACGTGCATGCTGCATGGCATGAGCAAAAAAAAAAAAAACAAGGAAACCCAGATATCAGGAACAATGTACAGAATCGCCTGAAGGGTACTGAGAAGCAGCAGGGGTGCAAGAGGCCCAGGCTTGGTACCAACTGCTGGTCCAAAGCAGAGTCTGGGTGACATTATATGGGTTTTTCTGATATCCTGCCAACTATGCCAAGTAACTTTGACAAAAACAATCAATAAACAACTTATAATAGGTAGAGAAAAGTGTTTTGTTTGAGCCAAACTCTGATTACTCTTGAGAAGCTGCTCAGGAGAAACATGGTTTTCAGCACAGTTTTATGTCTGGTCAGAGTAAAGAACATCACACAAGAATATAATCCCTCAAGGTTTCAAAAATCAAATTGGTACATACCCAGCGAGTCAGTGTGGCCTTGGCACCTGGGGAGGGAGTCTGATTATCAAAGGAGGATGTCCCCGAAAGGGAGGCATTTAATCTTTATTTTTAACAAGGACATTCTTTATTTCTGGTCAGTATGCCCTTTTCTTTAATAATTAAAGCAGATGTACAATGTATATATGTTTGATAGGCCACATAAAGGCTATTCTAGTCAGTGTAAAACTCAAAGTTAACGTGTATAAGCCAGAATGACTTCCCATACCTCAATACGTGAAAATTTCTTTTATCACTACCTTTTCTCTTTTTATTTTTTGCTTAGCAGTGTACTGAGTATGCAACTAGTACCTAACAAGTACTTGCACAATAGAATCAAATATTTTTAAAATATTGAAAACTACAGAGAATGATACATTAAACATCAATGTATCCCCATATAAAACTAACGCATTTCAATAGCCTGTAGTCTTTGTTCCAGATCTTTTCCATTACTCATGAAACAGACAATACAGATTCAGTTGAATCTTTCTTTAGTATGTAAGTTATCTTTTTTCTTAATCTCAAGGGCTTCCACAATCATAGATGTTACGTTTACATACCTGTTATATTTAAATTAGACATTATATATTTATCATATAATGTTTTGCATATATAATAACTTGCATTTTTTTATTCTATACTTTTTGAGAAATTTAGGCATATTCCTATTATGTAAATTAACTGCCATGTAGTACTTTATTACATACATATACCTCAACTTAATTATCCTATTCTGTATTGATGGATATTTTAGAACATTTTTAATTTTAGAAACAATGATGCAATGAACATTTGCCTTATATTTCTAGAATACATACCTAGAAGTGGAATTTTTGAATTGCAGTAGTCATTGCCAGAATAATCTCCAATGTTGTTCATTAAATTTATACAACTATTGATGGTTTATAGTCATTTGCACTTTTCAAGCTGTAGTCAGAGACAATCAATACCATCTCCAAGATGTATTAATAAAAATGCTTCCCTGAAAAAGAGTAGTTCGCGCTTTTCCAAGATCTGGTCAACACCTGACGAAGCAGACTTTAACTTCTGCTGACAGGTGGGCAGAGTGGGTGCTCGGCTCTAGTAAGGCGGGATGTTTATTTTCTAGTTTTATCAACCATTTAGAGTTCTTCTTCTGTGAATCTGCTGTTGGTATTCTCTAGTTCACTTTTCAATTTGGTTGTTTGGGTTTTTTATTGATTTGTAGAAGATTCTTTGTTATGTTTTGAATATTAGTCCCTTCCTAGCTCTTTTGTCTGCGTGTGCACGTATTAAAATCTGCAAAAGTCCATTGTTTTTCTTTGTTCATTTTGTGTACGGTGACTTTTACTGAACAGGATTAAAATTTTCCATATAGTAAAACAAAAAATAAAGAAAAATGAGTGGCATAAAGAAAACGTTATCAGCTCATAGATCCCACCTCCTCTAAAGAACACAGCACTAGAGCCACTGGAATCCGACTAAAGGAGAAGCCAACTGCATGAATCTGGACACGCCAAGCAGGGTAAGTAGTCCCTACCACATGGGAAAAGCCCTAAAGCTGGGAGTCAGAACACCTGATCCCAAGAACGAGGTAAACCCTCTCTCGTTCACGAGGAGGGGGTACCGTGCATACTTGCCACCTCCCCGAGGTGTCAGGATCCCAACGAGAGAAAGCAGGCGATAGGGCTTCAGCAGCAATACAGCCTCATCAGAACTGTTAGCCTAACTCTAGTGGGTGCGGTCAGAATAAGGCAAAGTCTCTGGACAGCCAGTCTCATAACTCCGCCATTAGGCCAGGTGAGCACTGCTGCAACGCAGTCATGGGGCATCAGTTTTGTTCTTTACTTATTTTGATTCACAGACAGACTGCCTGAATCAGGGCACATGGACTATCTCAGAAGAAAGCTACTGGGACTCTGGTGTGGGGGAAAAGAGGGACCCAGACTCCAAAGTCACATGGTCCTGTGGCTCTAAGGCAACATTTCCGGAGGCCAGCAGCTCCCACAGCACCTGGAAATCTGGTAGAAATCTAAACTCCGGGCCCACCCACACCTACTGAATCCCAGTCTGAGGAAGGCCCAGGGATCTGTGTTTTTCTGAGCTCTCCCAGGAATTCTAAAGCTCACCCCTACTCGGGAACCACTGTCTTAAGGAAAACAGGCCATGCACAGATAAGTAACATAGGAATCCTTCAAGAAATACAGAACCCAGAAGGTAATCACAGACATTTGCTCTCAAAAACTAGTCCTAAGTGTCAAGCCTACTCCAAGTGGCAGCTTACTCAGCGAAGAATGTGCTTCCCTGGGCGTGGGTCTAGGGCTTGAATCCAAGGCCTAGGCCACAACCTGAGAGCAATCAGGGGGCTCATTGGCTGGCTCATGGATAAACTGTTCCCAACTTGACTCCCAGCTAGAGAGGCAGTGTGTGGCAGCAATGGGAACATGTTCTCACTGGAACGTCTCTGGTGGTATAGTGGCTAAGACTCTGCGCTCCCAATGCAAGGGGGTCTAGGTTCAATCGCTGGTTGAGGAACTAGATCCTACATGCCACAACTAAGACGCAGTGCGACCAAACATTTTTAAAAAACATACGTTCTCTCACAGAGGTTTGCAAATGTCAGGAATCAGAATGGGAATCCAGAGTCTCAGCAGGAGAGCCGGCTGCAGGGCACCCCGTGAGCGAATGCTGTGCCCACTGCCACTAAAATCTCGGAGGAGAAGGTCCAGTTCAGTACACACACACCTTGCTTCCCTGAAGAACCCGAGGGGACCAGAAGCCACCAGTGTGGTCACTGTCCCATCCGGAGATGCTGTGTGTGACTGGGACAACCAACCCACGGGCAGGGCCTGCCTTCCAAATCGCCCTTATTTCCATGTCATCTACTGACTCGATGCCACTTTGCACTTTTCCTTTTCTTCCCAGGAGTGACACAGGATAGACTCTGGTTGGATTATCAGTCCCCAGTGACACCTGGCCTAGATACCTCCTCTTTCCCTCAGAGGCACCTGTCCCCTTCCCCAACTGAAGGTCCCTAGTCCTCAGCCAAAGTTCAGATTCCTTGTTTCTCCTCAAGGATAACTGTCCTGTCTACAAGTTACTTACCCTAAGGAAGAAGAGGGCCAAGTGAACAGGCAACTACAATAAAGTGCCGTGAATGCGCGGTTTGGGGTGGGAGTGGGGCCAGTCACAAAGGCAGGGAGACATCCTGCCCAGAGGGTCGCTGAATCCACAGAGCGGGGTAAGCTTCACTTGGGTGTCCACCAGGAAGGTATTAGCCCCTACTTGTTGACATGTGGTCTCCCTTGGCAGGGCCTGAGATGTAGGCAGGGCCTTCATCCTCTCTGCCTAGTAATCCAGGAATGTTTGCTGACATGGGTGCATTAGATTAACACGGCTCAGGACGCTAGCCCTCAACACAGCCAACGCCCTCCACTACCTCTGTACTCCCCAGATAACCTCGTTTCCTCCAGCAGCTTCGAATGTCTGCCTGCATACATTTACAGACTTGTGCTAGAAAAAGAATGATGCATACCCCCCGTAGCCCATCCTCAAGGCGGGAAGACAGGAGCTTAAGACACAGCTAATAATGCACAGCTTTAAAAGTATGCTAGAGAGTAGAGAGAGCTGAGAGGGATGTCTTAGAAACCCATCACAGAGGGCAATGCCTTGGTCCCTTCAGTGGCCCTCAGCTCAGCACAAGGTTCCCAGGGCACACAGACTTGGTCTTGCTTAATTCATGCCAAACAGACTCACAGACACCAATAACTAAGCAATCATAAGGCCAAGTTAATAATTTACCTTTTCAGTAGCTAATCATGTTTGTCCAGGACATTCCCTGAAACGCACAGCTCAGGCACTCATTCGACAGGGATTTCATAGGCACTAAGTACCCCTATTTAGTAAACTGTGAGCACCTGGTTGGGGGAAATAATGCAGCCAAATGAGGCGGAGACCCAGAAATGGCAGATGGAATTGTGCAATGAGCTTGGCGTCAAGCTGGAGTTCAAACACTGTGCACTATTTACTAGACAGGTGACTTGAGGAAACAATCTTCCTGAGTCTCTTTCCTCACCTGTAAATGTGCATAACAACACTCCCTCACGTGAATGGTTATATTCATCTGGAGAGGCTGTGTGGGTAATGGTGAAGAGAACAGACCCTGGGATCAGACAGATCTGGTTCTAGTTCTACCACTTACTAATATATCTAGGGCAAGCTGCTTTATTTTTTCCAGTAAGCTTCAGTTTGCTCATTTGTAAAATGGGAATAAAGACTCCTCAGAGGCAAAGAAGTAAGTGAAATAGTGTATTCAAAGGACTTAGAAAATTCTAGGTTATGAAAAACATTCAACAAATGGTATGTTTGAGATTTTTAAAAATTGTCCATGATTAGATACAATGAATGACACATGTACTAATTAAAATTAGTACAAACTTCAATGAAATAAAATACGGGGCCATCAAACATGATCCAAAAAAAGTGATCACTTTGTATTTAGTTATTAAAAAACTCTTTAAGGAAGCAGGCCTCTAGCCTCAGACTAGTTTCATGCTCATAAACTAGTTTCTAAAATAGTGTCATTTGTGTGCAGTCATGCAAAAACTCCAAAGTTTCAATACTGCTAAGTCATGCCTCAGCGTGAACCAGAGAAGCATGTCTGGATTTATCTATCCAGTTTGTGTGACCAGAACCCTGGTATCCATAAAGCATTATGCATTTGGTTTAACAATTATGTACCAAAGTATACACCGTGTGATTGTAATAAAAGCCCCTGCAGCAAGGGACAGATCACTTCTCTCAATTCTGGATCATCCATTTTATTTATTCTCTCCCTTTTATTTATTTTTCCCACTGACCCTGTCGGGTTTTAAATGATTTATAAAGCTTATAAAACCTTGCAAGAGTAATCTTGAACTTTGATTTTAAAAATCAACATTTTTCAATCCTAACCTTGCAAATTTGAATGGTGTAAATCAAAGGTCAGCCCCTTATCCAACTCACCCTGTCCTCAGCAACACTGCTACTTCATCCAGATCCGGGAAACCACACAGCTGCCCAGGACACTGCTCCAACCACCCGGTTATTTGGCTCTTACTCTATTATAATCAAGTATGTTTTCACATTTAAAGGTGGACTCTGCATTTTTACAGTCGCAACCGAAATTTTACACAAAATAAAAGTATCTGAAAGAATGAGAGTTTCTGTAATCACCAAAACTAAAATTTGAGAAGCTCCTGGTAAACTGTAATCGTTTGCAAGTGAATACACTGGAACTGGAACCTCACTAGTACACCCACTTTGATCTCTGCTTTGCCCAGCAAGGAGGTCACAATTCGGAAACACTGCGGGGGATGATTCCACGAACGGTAAGGTGATGTGAGGCTTATTTTGAGCAGTGATGGTAGAGCACGAGAACGTGGAGACATTCCCCCCGCCAAGATCACTTCCAGGAGGTCCAGGGGTTAAGAATTACTTTCATGTTTTCCTCTTTAGAAAACATGTGGACAAGAGACACCAGTCAAGCTTGGCCTGCAGACCGGGCGCCGGGGAAGGGGCGAGGCGGACGGTTGAATCACGATCGCCGCGACTACGCACACCTGAGCTTCGGAGGATAAAAGGCGGCACGTGGGACGAAAGACCCAGAGCCTCCAAGCTTCGCTCTCTGCCCAGGCCTAGAGAACTGTGGAAGAAAAGCAACTTCTTTCTTAAGACTGGAGGACGAGGGTCCCCGGAAAAGGAGGGACAGAGAGGAGCCCCCGAGAGTTCCCACACCCATCTCGGGAACACCTGAGGAAACGCGGCCTCGGGAGCCGCGACGCAGCCAGCGGGGGAGGGGGAAAACCAACCGCCATCTTCCCCGGCGCCCAAACCGACAAAGCACAGTGTAGCAGCAGATCTCCGCCGCCGAGGCCCGCCCACTCTCGCGAGACCGCAAAGGCCTCTGGGAAAAGCGGGGGAGGGGAGAGCGAGAGAAGGAAGCCGGGACGCGGGGCTGGGGGCGGGCGGAGGCGGCGAGTGGAGCCTCAGGAAGCAGAAAGGGCGGGGAAAAACGCGACAGACGCGGCATGCAGGCCAATGACGAGCGAGCTCGGGCGGACCGCCAGCCAATGGGCTGTGCGGCTTGGCGCGGGGGGCGGGCGCTGGGGCCGAGGGTAGCTTGAGCGCGGCGGCGGCGTTGTTCAGTCAGAGCGAGAACATTCCAGAGGTGAGTCCGGTGGAGGGGCGGTAGCCCCGCGCCCCCTCCCCCGTCTTCCCCGCCCCCTCGACCCCCGCGGGCCGCTGGCTGGCGGGGAAGGCGCCCCGTCGCCCGCAGCTCACTGCGCCGTCTCTCCGCACCAGGTCGCCAGGCCCCGGGCGCTGAAGGGTGTGGACCCCGGACGTCGCTGGGACAGCCCCTCCCCGCTGCTCGGCGGCGCCTGGCCCGGCCGCTGCTCGCTGCGCTGCCTCCGCCGCCGCTCCTCGGACTCGGGTTCGCGCGCCTCACTTCATCCCAGTCCCGGGCGAGCAGCGTTGGGTTTATGTCTTTATTTGACGAAAACGGTGAGTCGGCGAGCGGGCGGGCTCGGGCCGGTGGGGAGATGGCGGCCGCACAAGATGGCGGCGCGCCGCGTGACCCGCGCGCGCGCGTGTGAGTGTGTGTGTGAGCGCGCGCGTGTGTGTGAGTGTGTGGCGCAGTTCGGCGGGCGGCGGGGCCGGCCTCCGCGTCCCCTCCTCGCCGCACCCCGCTCTCCCCCACCCCCGCCGCGGCCTCCCGGGAGCGCGCCGCGCGGCCCCGCCGCCGCCCGGGGCTGACTCAGGCCTAATTGCTGCATTTATGAGTCATCGCCGCGGCGGGGCGGGGCGGGGCCGGCGCCCCTCGGCCGGTTTCGCTTCCCCCGGCGGAGAGGCGGCCCTGCGTCCGCGGAGAGAGCCCCGGGCGGCGCACATGGCGGAGCTGCCGTGGAAGCTGGCGATGTCGCGCCGGCGCCACGCTCGCCTTGCGGGGGCCGCCGGATCAGCCCTGACAGCTGGGGGCGGGCGCGAAGGGGGCCGGGGTGTTTGCGTGGAGAAGGGAAAGGGGGCCACACTCCCCGCGCGCCAGTCCGGCGAGATCATGCTCCGCAGGCGTAGTTACCGAAATGTGGCTCTGAAGTAAGCGCTCGCTGCCAAAGGCTTCGACCTCGAAGAACAGCTCCACAGCCTGCCGTCCTGGAGCGATGTTGATGTGTCTGAGAAGTTTGTGGGTACCACAGTCTGGGTTGGTGGGGGCGGGGTAGGTCTGGGTTGGTCCTTCGGTTAAAATACGGCCAACCCGCGGAAGCAAGCCGTCGACGTGATGACTGGTCTGATGAAAAGCTGATGCAGCGTAGTTTGTCTTGTTTCAGTCAGGCACCGACCAAAGTCACATCTTCGTCAAAATGAAGGCTTTTTGTTGCTACAGGTGTCCCGAGTTACATGAGACTAGTAGCTGTTCTTTGTACATAAACTCATGTTTTTAACGTAGGGGAAGTAGGCGTAATTATACAGAACGGACACGGAGGGATTTCGTTGCAGGAGTTGTTAAACATGGGGGTTGGTTTGTTTTCTCTTTCAGAGCTGTTGCGCAGCCATTGGTACCTGTATTGGGGAAACATAGCATACAAGCAAGAAGCTTACAGCCTCAGTGGCGAAAAATTTTTCATGTCAGAGACCGAGAACTCTTGCAGTCGTTTATGTCATCCCTTCTTCTCCAGACAGAGGATACCAAAAAATTGCAATCAAAGATCTCTTCATCTTATTGATAAAGTCACTAATAAGCCAAAATGTCTGTCAACGTCAACCGCAGCGTGTCAGACCAGTTCTATCGCTACAAGATGCCCCGTCTGATTGCCAAGGTAATACTAAATCTTCATTTTAGTAGCAAGTTCTATGCTTTTTTCATGGATTGTTAAAGGTTGCTTCTCCCAGTGTGGACAATGCAAAATTAAAATTTTTACTTCCTTTAGGTTGAGGGCAAAGGAAATGGAATCAAGACAGTTATAGTCAACATGGTTGACGTAGCGAAAGCGCTTAATCGGCCTCCAACGTGTAAGTAATGCCTCTTGAAAGGAGTCTGAGAACGCATTTTATTGACATAATTGTGATGCTCTCAGTCTGCAAATCTTGCCTGAATTGAGTTAGCTTTTGAGTTAAGTGGAAACTTGGGCAACACTTTTTTAATCTTTTCCATTTAAAAAGAGTGATAATTCTATAAATGAGGGTGAGTAGCCAAAGAGTTATAGAGTAGGAAATGGCAACCCATTGTAGTATTCTTGCCTGGGAAATCCCATGGACAGAGGACCCTTGTAGGCTACAGTCCATGGGGTCAAAAAAAGTCGGACATGACTTGAGTGACTCAGCACTCATCCAAAGATTAGTTAACTGTAATAAATTTTTCCCCCCCAAATAGATCCCACCAAATATTTTGGTTGTGAGCTGGGAGCACAGACCCAGTTTGATGTTAAGAATGACCGTTACATTGTCAATGGATCTCATGAGGCGAATAAGCTGCAAGACATGTTGGATGGATTCATTAAAAAATTTGTTCTCTGTCCTGAGTGTGAGAATCCTGAAACAGATCTGGTGAGTGCCTTTGAGGTTCTTGTCAATAGGAGAAAAACTGTATTTCTGTGATGTCACCAAATCATGTTTCCAAGAAGGCAGAGCAGACTTACATAAATTGCAAAACCTCAAATTTTATTGATGTTTCCATACTGACCTTATGTTAAAAAAAATTCTTTTGATGTTAAACTGGGTTTAGGTGGCTTTTGATGGTTAGTTTCACACTTTGTTTTTGAATTTTCATCATGTGTTAATGGATGACATATTTTTTCTTTTTTGACAGCATGTCAATCCAAAGAAGCAAACAATAGGTAATTCTTGTAAAGCCTGTGGCTATCGAGGCATGCTTGACACACATCATAAACTCTGCACATTCATTCTCAAAAACCCACCTGGTAAGTGCTTGTGATGAACTTCTAAAACCTTAACGTGAAGCAACTGATTGTTGAAAACTGTGGAAGTGTCTTTACCACTAAATAGAATAAGGTTAACCCTTGAACACCCCTGCAAGTGAAAGTTTGCTTATAACAATAAGGTCAGCCCTGTGTATACAAGGATCAACCAACCAACAGTGAATAGTGTAGTACTGTGGTATGTAATTATTGGAGGGGGGGGGAAACTCCATGTAAATGGATCTGTGTGGTTTCAACTTACGTTCAAAGGTCAACTGTTTAATAAACCTGCTGTTGTATGTACTATTAAAGGTCAAGTACAGGCTACCATTAAACTCAACCATATCCTCAGTTTTTAAGACATCTTAGGATGTATGAAATATTGGACAAATTGTGATGGGGTCATAGTAAAAGATCTACCTCTAGAATTGTTCAGTCGTTAGTTGAGTCTGACTCTCTGCAACCCCACGGACTGCTTCTGGAATACTCATTTGTACATGAGGGCCTTGGCTCAGTAGGCCGAAGTGGCTTTAGAGCATGCAAGCAACACTCTGTGGCAGATAACCAAAATTGTCTGACACAATTTGAGCTTGCTATAACAAGAAAGTCTAACCTATTCGGTGTTCTCTTTTCTGTGAGACTAGCCGTTATATAGACTTAAACACTGTTCCAGTTTTTGGCTGAAGCATAGTTGAGAATACCTTTGTTTATCAGTTTATGAGGAGTGGAAAGAGAGGGCCATGAGTGCCCACTTTTAACTTGAAGTACTTGATCCACTGAGGCGTCACCTTGTGGTCTTTATTTCATTGTTCAGTCGCTACGTGGTGTCCAACTCTTAATTTTATTAAAACAGCTAACATCTTTGATATTTACTGGCTTTTCTTTCTTAGACTTAGTCGATTACCTATGAAACACAGTAAATGAATTTGATTTATGAACCCTTTTAGAATTACAGGTAGCATTTTCTGTGGTTTTCTGAGGGGAGGGTTTTAAATGTTAATGGTGGCAATAAGGTTAATACAACTCATGGTACTCAACTTTCTTTTCTTTTTATCTGTGTAGAGAATAGTGATAGTAGTACAGGAAAAAAAGAAAAGGAAAAGAAAAATAGAAAGGGCAAAGACAAGGAAAATGGCTCCGTTTCCAGCAGTGAGACACCCCCACCACCACCAAATGAGATCAGTCCTCCTCCACATGCTGTGGTGAGTGCAAGGTTTGAGGGGGGGTGGGCATTAAAATGGTGTAAAATGTGACCTTTGGTTGAGGTGGGCAGAAACAAACTGCTTTTCTGTGAACAATGCACCAGTACATTGGGTTCCAGGTGCTTATTGGTTGATTAAATAGAAATTTAGTGAGAAAATGATAATTTCACTAGAAATCTGGATTTTTTTTTTTTTTTTTTTTTACACCTTTAAGGTCTCTTTTTGGCCAAGCATTTTTGTTATTAAAAACAGGAAGAAGAAGAGGATGACGACTGGGGGGAGGATACAACAGAGGAAGCTCAAAGGCGCAGAATGGATGAAATCAGTGACCATGCAAAAGTTTTAACCCTCAGTGACGATTTGGAAAGGACTGTTGAAGAGCGGGTCAATATCCTGTTTGATTTTGTTAAGGTAAAAACATTTTGTTGATCAGTAAGTCAGCTTCTACCTAGCCTTGAGCTTTTGCTAGATATTTATTACCTTAAGCTGTTTGTTCAAAAAAATTTCTGAGGGTGGTTCCAGGCACTGTTTTTGGCAGGTGTGTATTATTTAGAAGTTGTAGAATCTTCAGTTAGGTAAGGGAAAGGTTCATCAGAGCAGAGACTATGGTGCTGTGCTTAGTCACTCAGTCGTGTGCAACTCTTTTGCGACCCCATGGACTACAGCCTTCCAGACTCTCTCTGTGGAATTGTCCAGGCCTGAGTGGGTAACCGTTTACTTCTCCAGGGGATCTTCCCAACCCAGGGATCGAACCCATGTGCAGGATCCTGCATTGCAGGCAGATTGTTTACCATCTGAGCTACCAAGGAAGTCCCTGGGGATAAGAATGAGAGTCCCTCCATCTCACTGAATTGCTGCTTTTGTTTTGTTTTTAACGTGCTTCCTTTTATTTGCAGAAAAAGAAAGAAGAAGGTATTATTGACTCATCTGACAAAGAGATTGTAGCTGAAGCAGAAAGACTGGATGTAAAAGCCATGGGCCCTCTTGTTTTGACTGAAGTTCTTTTTAATGAGAAAATTAGAGAACAAATTAAGAAATATAGGCGCCATTTCTTACGAGTAAGCAAATTGTTCTATGTTCATAGTGAGATTTGCAGATGTGTGACCTTGGAAACATTTTAAGCTCCCGTTTATTCTGTCATCCTGAAAAAATGGAAATAACTGACCTACCCTTAACAAGCATGAGAGTATCTGGAAAATGCTACATGTGGTCCCGTATATGTGAAGTAAATTAGAAATCTTTAAGCATTGACTTCTTACTGTTATAGGGCCGTTACATCTAAGAAAGCTTGTTAACGCCAAGAATATCTATTTGCAGTTTTGTCACAACAACAAAAAAGCTCAGCGGTACCTTCTTCATGGTTTGGAGTGTGTGGTAGCAATGCATCAAGCTCAGCTCATTTCCAAGATTCCACATATCTTGAAGGAGATGTATGACGCAGACCTTTTGGAGGAAGAGGTCATCATTAGCTGGTCGGAAAAGGTGGGGAATATATTGATGAGCTCTAAAAGATTAGAAGGATTGGGGCTTTTTTGGAAAAAGTTTTCTAACGCCTAGTCTCTACTTGCTTGACTGGTATAATCTGTAGGGTGATCCCCACCATGGTAGCTTCTAGTAACGACCAAAGAAAATCTTTTCCTCTTTGCTGAATACGTTTAATCTGTTGAGAGTTTGAGATTAATATGTGTTCCAGTCTCCTCAAAGGATGGGTATAGACAATTATGTATAACTCAAGTTAACTGTTATGTTGTTTGAACTAAAAATTTTACTAAACGTTTTTTAGACCTCTAAGAAATATGTCTCAAAAGAGCTTGCCAAAGAGATTCGTGTCAAAGCGGAACCTTTTATAAAATGGTTGAAGGAAGCAGAGGAAGAATCTTCCGGTGGTGAAGATGATGATGAAGATGAGAATATTGAGGTAAACGCTGGGGAAATTGTTAAATACCATGTTAGTGGTAAGTGTTTGAGAACTATAAAATGCCAATATTAGATAGTTGCAAATTAAACATAATTAGGAAGGGAATCACATTAATAGAAAAGGTGCTAGAAATCTCTCCTACCCCCGGACATCATGATTTCAAATAAATACTGTGTGGGTTCTCAAAGAGAGGGTTTTGTTTCACCTCAGTTATATAGGGGTCTATAAATTCAGAGTGTTAACTTAGTTTTTACATAAATTTAAAATTTTTCACGAACAAATGGCTATTTCTAGGTAGTTTTTCTCCTTTGTTGACCACTGACTATTATTTTTATGAGCAGTTTTACAGGGATAAAAGTTTACAATGAAAAATCTTCTGTTTTACCAGGTGGTGTATTCAAAGACTGCCAGTGTACCGAAAGTTGAAGCTGTAAAGTCTGACAACAAAGATGATGACATTGATATTGATGCCATTTAAAGGGGTGGGTGCAGCCCAGCTTAACAATGTAATGCTGAGAATCTTTTTGCATCATTGGCCAGAAGTGCAACATGAATGTGCAAAAGCTAAAATGGCTTAACATCATGCTACACTTTTCTACTAAAAATGTATTGCTGTGAGTGGTCTGTATTTAAACCCAACAAGACATCTAGGGAGTCCATACACATATCAGTGAGCAGGTATAGTTTGCTTATTTATAGCATGTTTCTTTTTGAAAAATTAGTGGTGGACACATTTGGATCACATTTATACAGTTCTAAAAAATAAAGATTTGATTTTGGTCATTCTTCAGATTTTTGACTCTGAATGACTTAAGTAAGCTGAAATAATCGGCTCCTTGAAAAATGTTGTACCATCATTTAACCTGATAGGATTGTTGGAGCCTGTTAGATATTAGGTGCCGAGACTTTAATGAGGTCCTTTAGCAGAATGTGAACATAAACTTACAAATACCTTACTCAGTCATTAGGGAATACATAGTGCTTTTTAAGTCTTACCTCTGGTCCCTGAAATTGGCATCTGATGATGTGTGTGCTTCCCGTGCCGAGGTGGACAGATGATCAAATGGCAGTGCAGCACCTTTATCTCACCAAGAAGCGAAAATGACCTGAGTGTCCTATAAACTTAAGAGCAGGTTTTGAAACTTGAATTGTGTTTCTTTTTTAAAAGTCTATACTTGCCCCAAATTGTAGTCTTGAAGTCGTATGCATTGCACGTTGGATGAGCCAGGGGAATTATTACATTAACATAAAAGCATTTTATTATGTGTATGTAGCTGTTGCTTTATACTGAGAAAATGGAAATTTGGGGGAGTGATTAAATACTAACAATCTCTGATTTTATTTGAGGGAAACAGGAAAAGATGAAATTGATCTCAAGCAAAAACTGAGCGTTAACTTCTCAGCATTTACTCTTGATTCAAATTACAGTTTCAGAATACTTAGACATACTGTATCTTTTGTTTAGTGTGAATTTTTCCCTGGATACTATGGTTCTTTTATTTTTGCATTTGGATACGTAACTTATGCTTTTTCGGTTTTTGTTGCTATCTTGCCAAAATAAGTATTAACTGTGTCTCAAACTCCCTGCTACAGCCCCCCAAAAATGTGTTATTTAAAAGAAGAAAAAAAGCTAAAAGCATGTTTCTAAATCATAGCCTATATTTTGGTGTAAGACTTGGTGTGTTTTTATTTCATACTGAATATAGTGAGATACCCAAGAAGACTGGTGATGGCAACGAGGGCCTGACCCAGCCCATCCTGGGCTTTAGATTTGGGAATAACATCATTGGGAATTGCTTGCCCAATTTGCTGATCTAAACTCACTTGATAGAAGGGCTTATGAGAATATCTTAGAAGTCTTGAAGGTACAAATTTACACAGAACATACAGTGTGGGAATCAAATGCATGGAGTGAACTTTGTTTGGAACACTGGCTTACATCATTCATCTCTTTGTGATCCATCTCATAGATTACAAGATGTTAACAAATGTATGTAAGTTTTTTTCACATTGAAATTACACAATCTGGTATAATAAAACCTTGTTAGCTTGATACTTTAAGGAAAAACACTGGCATTCTCACTGGGGAGATACAAAGTGGTCTCCAGCTGCCTTTTTTTTTTTTTTTTTTTTTAATTTTGTTGAGATTGAAGGAGAGTCATATGTCTATGTGGAGGGAATGTGCTTTGTCACACCAAAGATAAGAGGCTTTTGTAAATTCACATCTTACCTAGGTGTTAAATTTCTTGCCATTTTCTGAAATTTTGGGGAGTACCAAGTTGCATTCAGGATACCCATTATCAAGCTAATGAGGTTCTGTTATAGAAGGGTTTTTTCCCTTTTTTCCTCCTCTCCCCCGCCCCTCTTAAATCTGAAGGAAAACGTTCAGGGCTTCTAAAACACTAAAGAAAATTTTGGCTTAGACCAGTGTTCAGTCTAGTGCCAAACTTAAAATGGGATTCAAATCCACATAGTAAGGAATTTATTCATAGCAGCTATCCTGGTAGAGTGATCTTTCACTTTGCTCTATTCAACTGTCTTAAAATTTCCTGTTTCAAACAGCTGTTATTTGATTAAAACAATGTTAAAATTATTTTTGTCTCTGCTTTAATATTAATCTGAATTTTTGTTTATAAAGTTGGAGAATTGAAAACTCCCTTTTGGTAGCTGTTGCTTCAAATTTGTGTTGGATGTTTCTTTGTGCCATTGTGTCCCTACTCAGAAAACCCATGTTGCTAATTAAAATGGCTTTCCTTAGATCTTGTGTTCCTAATCTGTATCTCAAATTGATTAGAAACTGAAAAAATCTGCCTTCATCTGATTTCTTAGTTGATGAGTGACTTTAGCTGGGTCAAGTATGCAGTTAAATAACTGGGTATAGCATTTCTCTTTAGTTAAGAAAGGAATGTTTCTAAAATTCTCTGAGGTTAATGAACTTGTAAGGTGCTATGTGGGGTCCTAAAGGTTTGAGAGAAGTGGTGGTCTCTGAAATCCGGTGTGTTCCACGTGCAGCTGTGTTAGGATTGCTCCCCACTGTTTACTGTAATACACTAAGCCTTTGACCTGGACAAAAACAACAAAAGGGTACTGGTGTGGATGAGCCTTCTACATTTTGTGTGTTAGCTCAATCTTTGTGGTATCTGAGATGTATTACCCTGTGGTCACTCGACTAGCCTGGCTGCTGTGTCTTGTAGGGCTTAGATAACATGTTTAAAACCCAAACAAGATTCTGTTGGAACCTACTTAAATTTTAAGTAAATTTTACTTTTAATGAAACCAAACTCTTAAGGGTTTAAATTTTTGTTACCATGCAAACCTTATCCAAGGAACTCTCGATTGCTCTGACCTGCCAGTATTCCAAGAGTAGCCCCCAAATGCCAGTTTGTCCAGTTTCTGCATTGTCAGTTTCAGTGGTTGTACAAATTTCAGTTATACGTGACCATTCCAAAGGTTCAGAGTGCTCTCAGTACCAGGAACAGTATGGCACTGGAATCGCTCTGCCTCTCTCACTGTTGTGTGGTTTGTGTTCCGTGTTTCCTAAACTGAGTTAGGCTTACATCTTCTGTGTCCCCGGTACCCTGTATAGACCATTCCACAAATGACACTCCTTAAAGACCTGCTGAAGTAGTTACGGTGACTCTGCACAGCCTCCAGAATTTGTCCTTCTGAGCCCTTTGTTCATAGGAGGTTGGGAGCACAAGTGCAGAGTTCTGTATTCTAGCCCCAGCCCGATAAAGAGGT